>NC_142695.1:29036574-29374908 GCF_029641045.1 Salvia hispanica
AGATGAGACTACGAAGATGACTCGAACTAGTGAAGGACTACGATTGTGGTATCAGTCACCACCCCGGCAAAGCAAATGTGGTGGCAGATGCTTTGAGCCGAAAAGACCATTCGCAACTAGCTTCCCTGACGGAAGAAGAAAGTTTGATACGAGAGTTTAGTAAATTGCGATTAGAAGTGATAAGGGCACCTGAAACGGTGGAAGGACGAATCGCCACCTTAGTGGTGGAACCAGATTTGAAAACAAGAATCGGTGCAGCGCAACGAATGGATGCGAAACTCGAAGAGATTCGAGTGGAAGTGAGAACGGGCAAATCGGGAAATTTTAGTGAGGAGTCCGATAATGCCCTCATGTTTGAAGGAAGACTATGCGTGCCTGACAACGAGGAACTCAAGAACGAGATCATGAGTGAAGCTCATGAGACTCCATACACTGCTCACCCTGGAAGCACGAAGATGTACCAAGACTTGAAGAAGTCATTTTGGTGGAATGGCATGAAGAGGGATATCGTGGCATTTGTGGAGCATTGCTTAGCCTGCCAACAGGTGAAGGCCTTACATCAACGTCTGTACAGAAAATTACAACGTTTGGAAGTACCAGAGTGGAAGTGAGATCACATCACCATGGATTTCGTGACGGCCTTGCCAAAGACTCTCAAAGGAAACACCGCCATTTGGGTGATTGTAGACCGACTCACCAAATGTGCGCATTTCCTACCGATTCCGATAACTCATGGATCGGACAGACTAGCGCGTATCTACATGAAAGAAATCGTGCGATTGCATGGAGTCCCAGTGACGATTAATCAGATCGTGACCCGAAGTTCACTTCAAAATTTTGGATTAGTCTACAGCGCGAGCTTGGAACACGATTGAACTTTAGCACGGCGTTTCACCTGCAGTCCGATGGGCAATCCGAGAGGACGATACAAACTCTCGAGGATATGCTAAAAGCCGTAGTGCTCGACCGAGGCGGAAGTTTGGAGACCGCACTACCGCTAATTGAATTTGCTTACAACAACAGTTTCCAAGCAACGATTAACATGGCTCTGTATGAAGCCTTATATGGAAGAAGGTGTAGATCACCGCTCTACTGGGATGAAGTTGGCGAACGAAGGGTACTTGGACCCGGCGCAGTCGAGCAGATGATTGAAATTGTTCGACAAATCCGTGTGAGAATGAAAGAAGCCCAAGACAGACAAAAGTCTTACGCTGATGTCCGACGGACCGACTTGCAATTTCAAACCGGCGACAAGGTTTTTCTCAAGGTATCCCCGTCGAAAGGGATAACGCGTTTTGGTGTTAAAGGAAAGTTGAAACCACGTTTTATCGGTCCTTATGAAATTCTTGAAGAAGTTGGACCCGTAGCCTATCGATTAGCGCTACCGCCAAACCTTGGGAACGAACACAACGTCTTTCATGTGTCGCAGTTGCGGAAGTACGTGTTCGACCCGAAACACGCGATTCACTATGAGGAAGTTGCTTTAAATCCAGATTTGAGTTACGAGGAGCGACCTCAGATGATCTTGGACCGTAAAGTTCAAATCTTGAGGAACAAATCTATTGCTAGCGTGAAAGTACTTTGGAGAAACCACGAATACGAGGAAACCACGTGGGAGCTCGAGGATAAGATGATGGAACTGTTCCCGGAACTCTTTCCATGAAGGTACCAAATTTCGGGACCACAAGAGCTTGAAATAATTTTTCGAGCAGAAGGACTTAAAGATGAGACTACGAAGATGACTCGAACTAGTGAAGGACTACGATTGTGGTATCAGTCACCACCCCGGCAAAGCAAATGTGGTGGCAGATGCTTTGAGCCGAAAAGACCATTCGCAACTAGCTTCCCTGACGGAAGAAGAAAGTTTGATACGAGAGTTTAGTAAATTGCGATTAGAAGTGATAAGGGCACCTGAAACGGTGGAAGGACGAATCGCCACCTTAGTGGTGGAACCAGATTTGAAAACAAGAATCGGTGCAGCGCAACGAATGGATGCGAAACTCGAAGAGATTCGAGTGGAAGTGAGAACGGGCAAATCGGGAAATTTTAGTGAGGAGTCCGATAATGCCCTCATGTTTGAAGGAAGACTATGCGTGCCTGACAACGAGGAACTCAAGAACGAGATCATGAGTGAAGCTCATGAGACTCCATACACTGCTCACCCTGGAAGCACGAAGATGTACCAAGACTTGAAGAAGTCATTTTGGTGGAATGGCATGAAGAGGGATATCGTGGCATTTGTGGAGCATTGCTTAGCCTGCCAACAGGTGAAGGCCTTACATCAACGTCTGTACAGAAAATTACAACGTTTGGAAGTACCAGAGTGGAAGTGAGATCACATCACCATGGATTTCGTGACGGCCTTGCCAAAGACTCTCAAAGGAAACACCGCCATTTGGGTGATTGTAGACCGACTCACCAAATGTGCGCATTTCCTACCGATTCCGATAACTCATGGATCGGACAGACTAGCGCGTATCTACATGAAAGAAATCGTGCGATTGCATGGAGTCCCAGTGACGATTAATCAGATCGTGACCCGAAGTTCACTTCAAAATTTTGGATTAGTCTACAGCGCGAGCTTGGAACACGATTGAACTTTAGCACGGCGTTTCACCCGCAGTCCGATGGGCAATCCGAGAGGACGATACAAACTCTCGAGGATATGCTAAAAGCCGTAGTGCTCGACCGAGGCGGAAGTTTGGAGACCGCACTACCGCTAATTGAATTTGCTTACAACAACAGTTTCCAAGCAACGATTAACATGGCTCTGTATGAAGCCTTATATGGAAGAAGGTGTAGATCACCGCTCTACTGGGATGAAGTTGGCGAACGAAGGGTACTTGGACCCGGCGCAGTCGAGCAGATGATTGAAATTGTTCGACAAATCCGTGTGAGAATGAAAGAAGCCCAAGACAGACAAAAGTCTTACGCTGATGTCCGACGGACCGACTTGCAATTTCAAACCGGCGACAAGGTTTTTCTCAAGGTATCCCCGTCGAAAGGGATAACGCGTTTTGGTGTTAAAGGAAAGTTGAAACCACGTTTTATCGGTCCTTATGAAATTCTTGAAGAAGTTGGACCCGTAGCCTATCGATTAGCGCTACCGCCAAACCTTGGGAACGAACACAACGTCTTTCATGTGTCGCAGTTGCGGAAGTACGTGTTCGACCCGAAACACGCGATTCACTATGAGGAAGTTGCTTTAAATCCAGATTTGAGTTACGAGGAGCGACCTCAGATGATCTTGGACCGTAAAGTTCAAATCTTGAGGAACAAATCTATTGCTAGCGTGAAAGTACTTTGGAGAAACCACGAATACGAGGAAACCACGTGGGAGCTCGAGGATAAGATGATGGAACTGTTCCCGGAACTCTTTCCATGAAGGTACCAAATTTCGGGACCACAAGAGCTTGAAATAATTTTTCGAGCAGAAGGACTTAAAGATGAGACTACGAAGATGACTCGAACTAGTGAAGGACTACGATTGTGGTATCAGTCACCACCCCGGCAAAGCAAATGTGGTGGCAGATGCTTTGAGCCGAAAAGACCATTCGCAACTAGCTTCCCTGACGGAAGAAGAAAGTTTGATACGAGAGTTTAGTAAATTGCGATTAGAAGTGATAAGGGCACCTGAAACGGTGGAAGGACGAATCGCCACCTTAGTGGTGGAACCAGATTTGAAAACAAGAATCGGTGCAGCGCAACGAATGGATGCGAAACTCGAAGAGATTCGAGTGGAAGTGAGAACGGGCAAATCGGGAAATTTTAGTGAGGAGTCCGATAATGCCCTCATGTTTGAAGGAAGACTATGCGTGCCTGACAACGAGGAACTCAAGAACGAGATCATGAGTGAAGCTCATGAGACTCCATACACTGCTCACCCTGGAAGCACGAAGATGTACCAAGACTTGAAGAAGTCATTTTGGTGGAATGGCATGAAGAGGGATATCGTGGCATTTGTGGAGCATTGCTTAGCCTGCCAACAGGTGAAGGCCTTACATCAACGTCTGTACAGAAAATTACAACGTTTGGAAGTACCAGAGTGGAAGTGAGATCACATCACCATGGATTTCGTGACGGCCTTGCCAAAGACTCTCAAAGGAAACACCGCCATTTGGGTGATTGTAGACCGACTCACCAAATGTGCGCATTTCCTACCGATTCCGATAACTCATGGATCGGACAGACTAGCGCGTATCTACATGAAAGAAATCGTGCGATTGCATGGAGTCCCAGTGACGATTACATCAGATCGTGACCCGAAGTTCACTTCAAAATTTTGGATTAGTCTACAGCGCGAGCTTGGAACACGATTGAACTTTAGCACGGCGTTTCACCCGCAGTCCGATGGGCAATCCGAGAGGACGATACAAACTCTCGAGGATATGCTAAAAGCCGTAGTGCTCGACCGAGGCGGAAGTTGGGAGACCGCACTACCGCTAATTGAATTTGCTTACAACAACAGTTTCCAAGCAACGATTAACATGGCTCTGTATGAAGCCTTATATGGAAGAAGGTGTAGATCACCGCTCTACTGGGATGAAGTTGGCGAACGAAGGGTACTTGGACCCGGCGCAGTCGAGCAGATGATTGAAATTGTTCGACAAATCCGTGTGAGAATGAAAGAAGCCCAAGACAGACAAAAGTCTTACGCTGATGTCCGACGGACCGACTTGCAATTTCAAACCGGCGACAAGGTTTTTCTCAAGGTATCCCCGTCGAAAGGGATAACGCGTTTTGGTGTTAAAGGAAAGTTGAAACCACGTTTTATCGGTCCTTATGAAATTCTTGAAGAAGTTGGACCCGTAGCCTATCGATTAGCGCTACCGCCAAACCTTGGGAACGAACACAACGTCTTTCATGTGTCGCAGTTGCGGAAGTACGTGTTCGACCCGAAACACGCGATTCACTATGAGGAAGTTGCTTTAAATCCAGATTTGAGTTACGAGGAGCGACCTCAGATGATCTTGGACCGTAAAGTTCAAATCGTGAGGAACAAATCTATTGCTAGCGTGAAAGTACTTTGGAAAAACCACGAATACGAGGAAACCACGTGGGAGCTCGAGGATAAGATGATGGAACTATACTCGGAACTCTTTCCATGAAGGTACCAAATTTCGGGACCACAAGAGCTTGAAATACTTTTTCGAGCAGAAGGACTTAAAAGATGAGACAACGAAGATGACTCGAACTAGTGAAGGACTACGATTGTGGTATCAGTTACCACCCCGGCAAAGCAAATGTGGTGGCAGATGCTTTGAGCCGAAAAGACCATTCGCAACTAGCTTCCCTGACGGAAGAAGAAAGTTTGATACGAGAGTTTAGTAAATTGCGATTAGATGTGATAAGGGCACCTGAAACGGTGGAAGGACGAATCGCCACCTTAGTGGTGGAACCAGATTTGAAAACAAGAATCGTTGCAGCGCAACGAATGGATGCGAAACTCGAAGAGATTCGAGTGGAAGTGAGAACGGGCAAATCGGGAAATTTTAGTGAGGAGTCCGATAATGCCCTCATGTTTGAAGGAAGACTATGCGTGCCTGACAACGAGGAACTCAAGAACGAGATCATGAGTGAAGCTCATGAGACTCCATACACTGCTCACCCTGGAAGCACGAAGATGTACCAAGACTTGAAGAAGTCATTTTGGTGGAATGGCATGAAGAGGGATATCGTGGCATTTGTGGAGCATTGCTTAGCCTGCCAACAGGTGAAGGCCTTACATCAACTTCCGTACAGAAAATTACAACCGTTGGAAGTACCAGAGTGGAAGTGGGATCACATCACCATGGATTTTGTGACGGCCTTGCCAAAGAGTCTCAAAGGAAACACCGCCATTTGGGTGATTGTAGACCGACTCACCAAATGTGCGCATTTCCTACCGATTCCGATAACTCATGGATCGGACAGACTAGCGCGTATCTACATGAAAGAAATCGTGCGATTGCATGGAGTCCCAGTGACGATTACATCTGATCGTGACCCGAAGTTCACTTCAAAATTTTGGATTAGTCTACAGCGCGAGCTTGGAACACGATTGAACTTTAGCACGGCGTTTCACCCGCAGTCCGATGGGCAATCCGAGAGGACGATACAAACTCTCGAGGATATGCTAAAAGCCGTAGTGCTCGACCGAGGCGGAAGTTGGGAGACCGCACTACCGCTAATTGAATTTGCTTACAACAACAGTTTCCAAGCAACGATTAACATGGCTCTGTATGAAGCCTTATATGGAAGAAGGTGTAGATCACCGCTCTACTGGGATGAAGTTGGCGAACGAAGGGTACTTGGACCCGGCGCAGTCGAGCAGATGATTGAAATTGTTCGACAAATCCGTGTGAGAATGAAAGAAGCCCAAGACAGACAAAAGTCTTACGCTGATGTCCGACGGACCGACTTGCAATTTCAAACCGGCGACAAGGTTTTTCTCAAGGTATCCCCGTCGAAAGGGATAACGCGTTTTGGTGTTAAAGGAAAGTTGAAACCACGTTTTATCGGTCCTTATGAAATTCTTGAAGAAGTTGGACCCGTAGCCTATCGATTAGCGCTACCGCCAAACCTTGGGAACGAACACAACGTCTTTCATGTGTCGCAGTTGCGGAAGTACGTGTTCGACCCGAAACACGCGATTCACTATGAGGAAGTTGCTTTAAATCCAGATTTGAGTTACGAGGAGCGACCTCAGATGATCTTGGACCGTAAAGTTCAAATCGTGAGGAACAAATCTATTGCTAGCGTGAAAGTACTTTGGAAAAACCACGAATACGAGGAAACCACGTGGGAGCTCGAGGATAAGATGATGGAACTATACTCGGAACTCTTTCCATGAAGGTACCAAATTTCGGGACCACAAGAGCTTGAAATACTTTTTCGAGCAGAAGGACTTAAAAGATGAGACAACGAAGATGACTCGAACTAGTGAAGGACTACGATTGTGGTATCAGTTACCACCCCGGCAAAGCAAATGTGGTGGCAGATGCTTTGAGCCGAAAAGACCATTCGCAACTAGCTTCCCTGACGGAAGAAGAAAGTTTGATACGAGAGTTTAGTAAATTGCGATTAGATGTGATAAGGGCACCTGAAACGGTGGAAGGACGAATCGCCACCTTAGTGGTGGAACCAGATTTGAAAACAAGAATCGTTGCAGCGCAACGAATGGATGCGAAACTCGAAGAGATTCGAGTGGAAGTGAGAACGGGCAAATCGGGAAATTTTAGTGAGGAGTCCGATAATGCCCTCATGTTTGAAGGAAGACTATGCGTGCCTGACAACGAGGAACTCAAGAACGAGATCATGAGTGAAGCTCATGAGACTCCATACACTGCTCACCCTGGAAGCACGAAGATGTACCAAGACTTGAAGAAGTCATTTTGGTGGAATGGCATGAAGAGGGATATCGTGGCATTTGTGGAGCATTGCTTAGCCTGCCAACAGGTGAAGGCCTTACATCAACTTCCGTACAGAAAATTACAACCGTTGGAAGTACCAGAGTGGAAGTGGGATCACATCACCATGGATTTTGTGACGGCCTTGCCAAAGAGTCTCAAAGGAAACACCGCCATTTGGGTGATTGTAGACCGACTCACCAAATGTGCGCATTTCCTACCGATTCCGATAACTCATGGATCGGACAGACTAGCGCGTATCTACATGAAAGAAATCGTGCGATTGCATGGAGTCCCAGTGACGATTACATCTGATCGTGACCCGAAGTTCACTTCAAAATTTTGGATTAGTCTACAGCGCGAGCTTGGAACACGATTGAACTTTAGCACGGCGTTTCACCCGCAGTCCGATGGGCAATCCGAGAGGACGATACAAACTCTCGAGGATATGCTAAAAGCCGTAGTGCTCGACCGAGGCGGAAGTTGGGAGACCGCACTACCGCTAATTGAATTTGCTTACAACAACAGTTTCCAAGCAACGATTAACATGGCTCTGTATGAAGCCTTATATGGAAGAAGGTGTAGATCACCGCTCTACTGGGATGAAGTTGGCGAACGAAGGGTACTTGGACCCGGCGCAGTCGAGCAGATGATTGAAATTGTTCGACAAATCCGTGTGAGAATGAAAGAAGCCCAAGACAGACAAAAGTCTTACGCTGATGTCCGACGGACCGACTTGCAATTTCAAACCGGCGACAAGGTTTTTCTCAAGGTATCCCCGTCGAAAGGGATAACGCGTTTTGGTGTTAAAGGAAAGTTGAAACCACGTTTTATCGGTCCTTATGAAATTCTTGAAGAAGTTGGACCCGTAGCCTATCGATTAGCGCTACCGCCAAACCTTGGGAACGAACACAACGTCTTTCATGTGTCGCAGTTGCGGAAATACGTGTTCGACCCGAAACACGCGATTCACTATGAGGAAGTTGCTTTAAATCCAGATTTGAGTTACGAGGAGCGACCTCAGATGATCTTGGACCGTAAAGTTCAAATCTTGAGGAACAAATCTATTGCTAGCGTGAAAGTACTTTGGAGAAACCACGAATACGAGGAAACCACGTGGGAGCTCGAGGATAAGATGATGGAACTGTTCCCGGAACTCTTTCCATGAAGGTACCAAATTTCGGGACCACAAGAGCTTGAAATAATTTTTCGAGCAGAAGGACTTAAAGATGAGACTACGAAGATGACTCGAACTAGTGAAGGACTACGATTGTGGTATCAGTCACCACCCCGGCAAAGCAAATGTGGTGGCAGATGCTTTGAGCCGAAAAGACCATTCGCAACTAGCTTCCCTGACGGAAGAAGAAAGTTTGATACGAGAGTTTAGTAAATTGCGATTAGAAGTGATAAGGGCACCTGAAACGGTGGAAGGACGAATCGCCACCTTAGTGGTGGAACCAGATTTGAAAACAAGAATCGGTGCAGCGCAACGAATGGATGCGAAACTCGAAGAGATTCGAGTGGAAGTGAGAACGGGCAAATCGGGAAATTTTAGTGAGGAGTCCGATAATGCCCTCATGTTTGAAGGAAGACTATGCGTGCCTGACAACGAGGAACTCAAGAACGAGATCATGAGTGAAGCTCATGAGACTCCATACACTGCTCACCCTGGAAGCACGAAGATGTACCAAGACTTGAAGAAGTCATTTTGGTGGAATGGCATGAAGAGGGATATCGTGGCATTTGTGGAGCATTGCTTAGCCTGCCAACAGGTGAAGGCCTTACATCAACGTCTGTACAGAAAATTACAACGTTTGGAAGTACCAGAGTGGAAGTGGGATCACATCACCATGGATTTCGTGACGGCCTTGCCAAAGACTCTCAAAGGAAACACCGCCATTTGGGTGATTGTAGACCGACTCACCAAATGTGCGCATTTCCTACCGATTCCGATAACTCATGGATCGGACAGACTAGCGCGTATCTACATGAAAGAAATCGTGCGATTGCATGGAGTCCCAGTGACGATTACGTCTGATCGTGACCCGAAGTTCACTTCAAAATTTTGGATTAGTCTACAGCGCGAGCTTGGAACACGATTGAACTTTAGCACGGCGTTTCACCCGCAGTCCGATGGGCATTCCGAGAGGACGATACAAACTCTCGAGGATATGCTAAGAGCCGTAGTGCTCGACCGAGGCGGAAGTTGGGAGACCGCACTACCGCTAATTGAATTTGCTTACAACAACAGTTTCCAAGCAACGATTAACATGGCGCCGTAAGAAGCCTTATATGGAAGAAGGTGTAGATCACCGCTCTACTGGGATGAAGTTGGCGAACGAAGGGTACTTGGACCCGGCGCAGTCGAGCAGATGATTGAAATTGTTCGACAAATCCGTGTGAGAATGAAAGAAGCCCAAGACAGACAAAAGTCTTACGCTGATGTCCGACGGACCGACTTGCAATTTCAAACAGCCGACAAGGTTTTTCTCAAGGTATCCCCGTCGAAAGGGATAACGCGTTTTGGTGTTAAAGGAAAGTTGAAACCACGTTTTATCGGTCCTTATGAAATTCTTGAAGAAGTTGGACCCGTAGCCTATCGATTAGCGCTACCGCCAAACCTTGGGAACGAACACAACGTCTTTCATGTGTCGCAGTTGCGGAAGTACGTGTTCGACCCGAAACACGCGATTCACTATGAGGAATTCGCTTTGAATCCATATTTGAGTTACGAGGAGCGACCTCAGATGATCTTGGACCGTAAAGTTCAAATCTTGAGGAACAAATCTATTGCTAGCGTGAAAGTACTTTGGAGAAACCACGAATACGAGGAAACCACGTGGGAGCTCGAGGATAAGATGATGGAACTGTACCCGGAACTCTTTCCATGAAGGTACCAAATTTCGGGACCACAAGAGCTTGAACTACTTTTTCGAGAAGAAGGACTTAAAGATGAGACAACGAAGATGACTCGAACTAGTGAAGGACTACGATTGTGGTATCAGTTACCACCCCGGCAAAGCAAATGTGGTGGCAGATGCTTTGAGCCGAAAAGACCATTCGCAACTAGCTTCCCTGACGGAAGAAGAAAGTTTGATACGAGAGTTTAGTAAATTGCGATTAGAAGTGATAAGGGCACCTGAAACGGTGGAAGGACGAATCGCCACCTTAGTGGTGGAACCAGATTTGAAAACAAGAATCGGTGCAGCGCAACGAATGGATGCGAAACTCGAAGAGATTCGAGTGGAAGTGAGAACGGGCAAATCGGGAAATTTTAGTGAGGAGTCCGATAATGCCCTCATGTTTGAAGGAAGACTATGCGTGCCTGACAACGAGGAACTCAAGAACGAGATCATGAGTGAAGCTCATGAGACTCCATACACTGCTCACCCTGGAAGTACGAAGATGTACCAAGACTTGAAGAAGTCATTTTGGTGGAATGGCATGAAGAGGGATATCGTGGCATTTGTGGAGCATTGCTTAGCCTGCCAACAGGTGAAGGCCTTACATCAACGTCCGTACAGAAAATTACAACCATTGGAAGTACCAGAGTGGAAGTGGGATCACATCACCATGGATTTCGTGACGGCCTTGCCAAAGACTCTCAAAGGAAACACCGCCATTTGGGTGATTGTAGACCGACTCACCAAATGTGCGCATTTCCTACCGATTCCGATAACTCATGGATCGGACAGACTAGCGCGTATCTACATGAAAGAAATCGTGCGATTGCATGGAGTCCCAGTGACGATTACGTCTGATCGTGACCCGAAGTTCACTTCAAAATTTTGGATTAGTCTACAGCGCAAGCTTGGAACACGATTGAACTTTAGCACGGCGTTTCACCCGCAGCCCGATGGGCAATCCGAGAGGACGATACAAACTCTCGAGGATATGCTAAGAGCCGTAGTGCTCGACCGAGGCGGAAGTTGGGAGACCGCACTACCGCTAATTGAATTTGCTTACAACAACAATTTCCAAGAAACGATTAACATGGCGCCGTATGAAGCCTTATATGGAAGAAGGTGTAGATCACCGCTCTACTGGGATGAAGTTGGCGAACGAAGGGTACTTGGACCCGGCGCAGTCGAGTAGATGATTGAAATTGTTCGACAAATCCGTGTGAGAATGAAAGAAGCCCAAGACAGACAAAAGTCTTACGCTGATGTCCGACGGACCGACTTGCAATTTCAAACCGGCGACAAGGTTTTTCTCAAGGTATCCCCGTCGAAAGGGATAACGCGTTTTGGTGTTAAAGGAAAGTTGAAACCACATTTTATCGGTCCTTATGAAATTCTTGAAAAAGTTGGACCCGTAGCCTATCGATTAGCGCTACCGCCAAACCTTGGGAACGAACACAACGTCTTTCATGTGTCGCAGTTGCGGAAGTACGTGTTCGACCCGAAACACGCGATTCACTATGAGGAATTCGCTTTGAATCCATATTTGAGTTACGAGGAGCGACCTCAGATGATCTTGGACCGTAAAGTTCAAATCTTGAGGAACAAATCTATTGCTAGCGTGAAAGTACTTTGGAGAAACCACGAATACGAGGAAACCACGTGGGAGCTCGAGGATAAGATGATGGAACTGTACCCGGAACTCTTTCCATGAAGGTACCAAATTTCGGGACCACAAGAGCTTGAACTACTTTTTCGAGAAGAAGGACTTAAAGATGAGACAACGAAGATGACTCGAACTAGTGAAGGACTACGATTGTGGTATCAGTTACCACCCCGGCAAAGCAAATGTGGTGGCAGATGCTTTGAGCCGAAAAGACCATTCGCAACTAGCTTCCCTGACGGAAGAAGAAAGTTTGATACGAGAGTTTAGTAAATTGCGATTAGAAGTGATAAGGGCACCTGAAACGGTGGAAGGACGAATCGCCACCTTAGTGGTGGAACCAGATGTGAAAACAAGAATCGTTGCAGCGCAACGAATGGATGCGAAACTCGAAGAGATTCGAGTGGAAGTGAGAACGGGCAAATCGGGAAATTTTAGTGAGGAGTCCGATAATGCCCTCATGTTTGAAGGAAGACTATGCGTGCCTGACAACGAGGAACTCAAGAACGAGATCATGAGTGAAGCTCATGAGACTCCATACACTGCTCACCCTGGAAGTACGAAGATGTACCAAGACTTGAAGAAGTCATTTTGGTGGAATGGCATGAAGAGGGATATCGTGGCATTTGTGGAGCATTGCTTAGCCTGCCAACAGGTGAAGGCCTTACATCATCGTCTGTACAGAAAATTACAACGTTTGGAAGTACCAGAGTGGAAGTGGGATCACATCACCATGGATTTCGTGACAGCCTTGCCAAAGACTCTCAAAGGAAACACCGCCATTTGGGTGATTGTAGATCGACTCACCAAATGTGCGCATTTCCTACCGATTCCGATAACTCATGGATCGGACAGACTAGCGCGTATCTACATGAAAGAAATCGTGCGATTGCATGGAGTCCCAGTGACGATTACGTCTGATCGTGACCCGAAGTTCACTTCAAAATTTTGGATTAGTCTACAGCGCGAGCTTGGAACACGATTGAACTTTAGCACGGCGTTTCACCCGCAGTCCGATGGGCATTCCGAGAGGACGATACAAACTCTCGAGGATATGCTAAGAGCCGTAGTGCTCGACCGAGGCGGAAGTTGGGAGACCGCACTACCGCTAATTGAATTTGCTTACAACAACAGTTTCCAAGCAACGATTAACATGGCGCCGTAAGAAGCCTTATATGGAAGAAGGTGTAGATCACCGCTCTACTGGGATGAAGTTGGCGAACGAAGGGTACTTGGACCCGGCGCAGTCGAGCAGATGATTGAAATTGTTCGACAAATCCGTGTGAGAATGAAAGAAGCCCAAGACAGACAAAAGTCTTACGCTGATGTCCGACGGACCGACTTGCAATTTCAAACAGCCGACAAGGTTTTTCTCAAGGTATCCCCGTCGAAAGGGATAACGCGTTTTGGTGTTAAAGGAAAGTTGAAACCACGTTTTATCGGTCCTTATGAAATTCTTGAAGAAGTTGGACCCGTAGCCTATCGATTAGCGCTACCGCCAAACCTTGGGAACGAACACAACGTCTTTCATGTGTCGCAGTTGCGGAAGTACGTGTTCGACCCGAAACACGCGATTCACTATGAGGAATTCGCTTTGAATCCATATTTGAGTTACGAGGAGCGACCTCAGATGATCTTGGACCGTAAAGTTCAAATCTTGAGGAACAAATCTATTGCTAGCGTGAAAGTACTTTGGAGAAACCACGAATACGAGGAAACCACGTGGGAGCTCGAGGATAAGATGATGGAACTGTACCCGGAACTCTTTCCATGAAGGTACCAAATTTCGGGACCACAAGAGCTTGAACTACTTTTTCGAGAAGAAGGACTTAAAGATGAGACAACGAAGATGACTCGAACTAGTGAAGGACTACGATTGTGGTATCAGTTACCACCCCGGCAAAGCAAATGTGGTGGCAGATGCTTTGAGCCGAAAAGACCATTCGCAACTAGCTTCCCTGACGGAAGAAGAAAGTTTGATACGAGAGTTTAGTAAATTGCGATTAGAAGTGATAAGGGCACCTGAAACGGTGGAAGGACGAATCGCCACCTTAGTGGTGGAACCAGATTTGAAAACAAGAATCGTTGCAGCGCAACGAATGGATGCGAAACTCGAAGAGATTCGAGTGGAAGTGAGAACGGGCAAATCGGGAAATTTTAGTGAGGAGTCCGATAATGCCCTCATGTTTGAAGGAAGACTATGCGTGCCTGACAACGAGGAACTCAAGAACGAGATCATGAGTGAAGCTCATGAGACTCCATACACTGCTCACCCTGGAAGTACGAAGATGTACCAAGACTTGAAGAAGTCATTTTGGTGGAATGGCATGAAGAGGGATATCGTGGCATTTGTGGAGCATTGCTTAGCCTGCCAACAGGTGAAGGCCTTACATCAACGTCCGTACAGAAAATTACAACCATTGGAAGTACCAGAGTGGAAGTGGGATCACATCACCATGGATTTCGTGACGGCCTTGCCAAAGACTCTCAAAGGAAACACCGCCATTTGGGTGATTGTAGACCGACTCACCAAATGTGCGCATTTCCTACCGATTCCGATAACTCATGGATCGGACAGACTAGCGCGTATCTACATGAAAGAAATCGTGCGATTGCATGGAGTCCCAGTGACGATTACGTCTGATCGTGACCCGAAGTTCACTTCAAAATTTTGGATTAGTCTACAGCGCGAGCTTGGAACACGATTGAACTTTAGCACGGCGTTTCACCCGCAGTCCGATGGGCATTCCGAGAGGACGATACAAACTCTCGAGGATATGCTAAGAGCCGTAGTGCTCGACCGAGGCGGAAGTTGGGAGACCGCACTACCGCTAATTGAATTTGCTTACAACAACAGTTTCCAAGCAACGATTAACATGGCGCCGTAAGAAGCCTTATATGGAAGAAGGTGTAGATCACCGCTCTACTGGGATGAAGTTGGCGAACGAAGGGTACTTGGACCCGGCGCAGTCGAGCAGATGATTGAAATTGTTCGACAAATCCGTGTGAGAATGAAAGAAGCCCAAGACAGACAAAAGTCTTACGCTGATGTCCGACGGACCGACTTGCAATTTCAAACAGCCGACAAGGTTTTTCTCAAGGTATCCCCGTCGAAAGGGATAACGCGTTTTGGTGTTAAAGGAAAGTTGAAACCACGTTTTATCGGTCCTTATGAAATTCTTGAAGAAGTTGGACCCGTAGCCTATCGATTAGCGCTACCGCCAAACCTTGGGAACGAACACAACGTCTTTCATGTGTCGCAGTTGCGGAAGTACGTGTTCGACCCGAAACACGCGATTCACTATGAGGAATTCGCTTTGAATCCATATTTGAGTTACGAGGAGCGACCTCAGATGATCTTGGACCGTAAAGTTCAAATCTTGAGGAACAAATCTATTGCTAGCGTGAAAGTACTTTGGAGAAACCACGAATACGAGGAAACCACGTGGGAGCTCGAGGATAAGATGATGGAACTGTACCCGGAACTCTTTCCATGAAGGTACCAAATTTCGGGACCACAAGAGCTTGAACTACTTTTTCGAGAAGAAGGACTTAAAGATGAGACAACGAAGATGACTCGAACTAGTGAAGGACTACGATTGTGGTATCAGTTACCACCCCGGCAAAGCAAATGTGGTGGCAGATGCTTTGAGCCGAAAAGACCATTCGCAACTAGCTTCCCTGACGGAAGAAGAAAGTTTGATACGAGAGTTTAGTAAATTGCGATTAGAAGTGATAAGGGCACCTGAAACGGTGGAAGGACGAATCGCCACCTTAGTGGTGGAACCAGATTTGAAAACAAGAATCGTTGCAGCGCAACGAATGGATGCGAAACTCGAAGAGATTCGAGTGGAAGTGAGAACGGGCAAATCGGGAAATTTTAGTGAGGAGTCCGATAATGCCCTCATGTTTGAAGGAAGACTATGCGTGCCTGACAACGAGGAACTCAAGAACGAGATCATGAGTGAAGCTCATGAGACTCCATACACTGCTCACCCTGGAAGTACGAAGATGTACCAAGACTTGAAGAAGTCATTTTGGTGGAATGGCATGAAGAGGGATATCGTGGCATTTGTGGAGCATTGCTTAGCCTGCCAACAGGTGAAGGCCTTACATCAACGTCCGTACAGAAAATTACAACCATTGGAAGTACCAGAGTGGAAGTGGGATCACATCACCATGGATTTCGTGACGGCCTTGCCAAAGACTCTCAAAGGAAACACCGCCATTTGGGTGATTGTAGACCGACTCACCAAATGTGCGCATTTCCTACCGATTCCGATAACTCATGGATCGGACAGACTAGCGCGTATCTACATGAAAGAAATCGTGCGATTGCATGGAGTCCCAGTGACGATTACGTCTGATCGTGACCCGAAGTTCACTTCAAAATTTTGGATTAGTCTACAGCGCGAGCTTGGAACACGATTGAACTTTAGCACGGCGTTTCACCCGCAGTCCGATGGGCATTCCGAGAGGACGATACAAACTCTCGAGGATATGCTAAGAGCCGTAGTGCTCGACCGAGGCGGAAGTTGGGAGACCGCACTACCGCTAATTGAATTTGCTTACAACAACAGTTTCCAAGCAACGATTAACATGGCGCCGTAAGAAGCCTTATATGGAAGAAGGTGTAGATCACCGCTCTACTGGGATGAAGTTGGCGAACGAAGGGTACTTGGACCCGGCGCAGTCGAGCAGATGATTGAAATTGTTCGACAAATCCGTGTGAGAATGAAAGAAGCCCAAGACAGACAAAAGTCTTACGCTGATGTCCGACGGACCGACTTGCAATTTCAAACAGCCGACAAGGTTTTTCTCAAGGTATCCCCGTCGAAAGGGATAACGCGTTTTGGTGTTAAAGGAAAGTTGAAACCACGTTTTATCGGTCCTTATGAAATTCTTGAAGAAGTTGGACCCGTAGCCTATCGATTAGCGCTACCGCCAAACCTTGGGAACGAACACAACGTCTTTCATGTGTCGCAGTTGCGGAAGTACGTGTTCGACCCGAAACACGCGATTCACTATGAGGAATTCGCTTTGAATCCATATTTGAGTTACGAGGAGCGACCTCAGATGATCTTGGACCGTAAAGTTCAAATCTTGAGGAACAAATCTATTGCTAGCGTGAAAGTACTTTGGAGAAACCACGAATACGAGGAAACCACGTGGGAGCTCGAGGATAAGATGATGGAACTGTACCCGGAACTCTTTCCATGAAGGTACCAAATTTCGGGACCACAAGAGCTTGAACTACTTTTTCGAGAAGAAGGACTTAAAGATGAGACAACGAAGATGACTCGAACTAGTGAAGGACTACGATTGTGGTATCAGTTACCACCCCGGCAAAGCAAATGTGGTGGCAGATGCTTTGAGCCGAAAAGACCATTCGCAACTAGCTTCCCTGACGGAAGAAGAAAGTTTGATACGAGAGTTTAGTAAATTGCGATTAGAAGTGATAAGGGCACCTGAAACGGTGGAAGGACGAATCGCCACCTTAGTGGTGGAACCAGATTTGAAAACAAGAATCGTTGCAGCGCAACGAATGGATGCGAAACTCGAAGAGATTCGAGTGGAAGTGAGAACGGGCAAATCGGGAAATTTTAGTGAGGAGTCCGATAATGCCCTCATGTTTGAAGGAAGACTATGCGTGCCTGACAACGAGGAACTCAAGAACGAGATCATGAGTGAAGCTCATGAGACTCCATACACTGCTCACCCTGGAAGTACGAAGATGTACCAAGACTTGAAGAAGTCATTTTGGTGGAATGGCATGAAGAGGGATATCGTGGCATTTGTGGAGCATTGCTTAGCCTGCCAACAGGTGAAGGCCTTACATCAACGTCCGTACAGAAAATTACAACCATTGGAAGTACCAGAGTGGAAGTGGGATCACATCACCATGGATTTCGTGACGGCCTTGCCAAAGACTCTCAAAGGAAACACCGCCATTTGGGTGATTGTAGACCGACTCACCAAATGTGCGCATTTCCTACCGATTCCGATAACTCATGGATCGGACAGACTAGCGCGTATCTACATGAAAGAAATCGTGCGATTGCATGGAGTCCCAGTGACGATTACGTCTGATCGTGACCCGAAGTTCACTTCAAAATTTTGGATTAGTCTACAGCGCGAGCTTGGAACACGATTGAACTTTAGCACGGCGTTTCACCCGCAGTCCGATGGGCATTCCGAGAGGACGATACAAACTCTCGAGGATATGCTAAGAGCCGTAGTGCTCGACCGAGGCGGAAGTTGGGAGACCGCACTACCGCTAATTGAATTTGCTTACAACAACAGTTTCCAAGCAACGATTAACATGGCGCCGTAAGAAGCCTTATATGGAAGAAGGTGTAGATCACCGCTCTACTGGGATGAAGTTGGCGAACGAAGGGTACTTGGACCCGGCGCAGTCGAGCAGATGATTGAAATTGTTCGACAAATCCGTGTGAGAATGAAAGAAGCCCAAGACAGACAAAAGTCTTACGCTGATGTCCGACGGACCGACTTGCAATTTCAAACAGCCGACAAGGTTTTTCTCAAGGTATCCCCGTCGAAAGGGATAACGCGTTTTGGTGTTAAAGGAAAGTTGAAACCACGTTTTATCGGTCCTTATGAAATTCTTGAAGAAGTTGGACCCGTAGCCTATCGATTAGCGCTACCGCCAAACCTTGGGAACGAACACAACGTCTTTCATGTGTCGCAGTTGCGGAAGTACGTGTTCGACCCGAAACACGCGATTCACTATGAGGAATTCGCTTTGAATCCATATTTGAGTTACGAGGAGCGACCTCAGATGATCTTGGACCGTAAAGTTCAAATCTTGAGGAACAAATCTATTGCTAGCGTGAAAGTACTTTGGAGAAACCACGAATACGAGGAAACCACGTGGGAGCTCGAGGATAAGATGATGGAACTGTACCCGGAACTCTTTCCATGAAGGTACCAAATTTCGGGACCACAAGAGCTTGAACTACTTTTTCGAGAAGAAGGACTTAAAGATGAGACAACGAAGATGACTCGAACTAGTGAAGGACTACGATTGTGGTATCAGTTACCACCCCGGCAAAGCAAATGTGGTGGCAGATGCTTTGAGCCGAAAAGACCATTCGCAACTAGCTTCCCTGACGGAAGAAGAAAGTTTGATACGAGAGTTTAGTAAATTGCGATTAGAAGTGATAAGGGCACCTGAAACGGTGGAAGGACGAATCGCCACCTTAGTGGTGGAACCAGATTTGAAAACAAGAATCGTTGCAGCGCAACGAATGGATGCGAAACTCGAAGAGATTCGAGTGGAAGTGAGAACGGGCAAATCGGGAAATTTTAGTGAGGAGTCCGATAATGCCCTCATGTTTGAAGGAAGACTATGCGTGCCTGACAACGAGGAACTCAAGAACGAGATCATGAGTGAAGCTCATGAGACTCCATACACTGCTCACCCTGGAAGTACGAAGATGTACCAAGACTTGAAGAAGTCATTTTGGTGGAATGGCATGAAGAGGGATATCGTGGCATTTGTGGAGCATTGCTTAGCCTGCCAACAGGTGAAGGCCTTACATCAACGTCTGTACAGAAAATTACAACCATTGGAAGTACCAGAGTGGAAGTGGGATCACATCACCATGGATTTCGTGACGGCCTTGCCAAAGACTCTCAAAGGAAACACCGCCATTTGGGTGATTGTAGACCGACTCACCAAATGTGCGCATTTCCTACCGATACCGATAACTCATGGATCGGACAGACTAGCGCGTATCTACATGAAAGAAATCGTGCGATTACATGGAGTCCCAGTGACGATTACGTCTGATCGTGACCCGAAGTTCACTTCAAAATTTTGGATTAGTCTACAGCGCAAGCTTGGAACACGATTGAACTTTAGCACGGCATTTCACCCGCAGCCCGATGGGCAATCCGAGAGGACGATACAAACTCTCGAGGATATGCTAAGAGCCGTAGTGCTCGACCGAGGCGGATGTTGGGAGACCGCACTACCGCTAATTGAATTTGCTTACAACAACAGTTTCCAAGAAACGATTAACATGGCGCCGTATGAAGCCTTATATGGAAGAAGGTGTAGATCACCGCTCTACTGGGATGAAGTTGGCGAACGAAGGGTACTTGGACCCGGCGCAATCGAGTAGATGATTGAAATTGTTCGACAAATCCGTGTGAGAATGAAAGAAGCCCAAGACAGACAAAAGTCTTACGCTGATGTCCGACTGACCGACTTGCAATTTCAAACCGGCGACAAGGTTTTTCTCAAGGTATCCCCGTCGAAAGGGATAACGCGTTTTGGTGTTAAAGGAAAGTTGAAACCACATTTTATCGGTCCTTATGAAATTCTTGAAGAAGTTGGACCCGTAGCCTATCGATTAGCGCTACCGCCAAACCTTGGGAACGAACACAACGTCTTTCATGTGTCGCAGTTGCGGAAGTACGTGTTCGACCCGAAACACGCGATTCACTATGAGGAATTCGCTTTGAATCCATATTTGAGTTACGAGGAGCGACCTCAGATGATCTTGGACCGTAAAGTTCAAATCTTGAGGAACAAATCTATTGCTAGCGTGAAAGTACTTTGGAGAAACCACGAATACGAGGAAACCACGTGGGAGCTCGAGGATAAGATGATGGAACTGTACCCGGAACTCTTTCCATGAAGGTACCAAATTTCGGGACCACAAGAGCTTGAACTACTTTTTCGAGAAGAAGGACTTAAAGATGAGACAACGAAGATGACTCGAACTAGTGAAGGACTACGATTGTGGTATCAGTTACCACCCCGGCAAAGCAAATGTGGTGGCAGATGCTTTGAGCCGAAAAGACCATTCGCAACTAGCTTCCCTGACGGAAGAAGAAAGTTTGATACGAGAGTTTAGTAAATTGCGATTAGAAGTGATAAGGGCACCTGAAACGGTGGAAGGATGAATTGCCACCTTAGTGGTGGAACCAGATTTGAAAACAAGAATCGCTGCAGCGCAACGAATGGATGCGAAACTCGAAGAGATTCGAGTGGAAGTGAGAACGGGCAAATCGGGAAATTTTAGTGAGGAGTCCGATAATGCCCTCATGTTTGAAGGAAGACTATGCGTGCCTGACAACGAGGAACTCAAGAACGAGATCATGAGTGAAGCTCATGAGACTCCATACACTGCTCACCCTGGAAGCACAAAGATGTACCATGACTTGAAGAAGTCATTTTGGTGGAATGGCATGAAGAGGGATATCGTGGCATTTGTGGTGCATTGCTTAGCCTGCCAACAGGTGAAGGCCTTACATCAACGTCCGTACAGAAAATTACAACCGTTGGAAGTACCAGAGTGGAAGTGGGATCACATCACCATGGATTTCGTGACGGCCTTGCAAAAGACTCTCAAAGGAAACACCGCCATTTGGGTGATTGTAGACCGACTCACCAAATGTGCGCATTTCCTACCGATTCCGATAACTCATGGATCGGACAGACTAGCGCGTATCTACATGAAAGAAATCGTGCGATTGCATGGAGTCCCAGTGACGATTACGTCTGATCGTGACCCGAAGTTCACTTCAAAATTTTGGATTAGTCTTCAGCGCGAGCTTGGAACACGATTGAACTTTAGCACGGCGTTTCACCCGCAGTCCGATGGGCAATCCGAGAGGACGATACAAACTCTCGAGGATATGCTAAGAGCCGTAGTGCTCGACCGAGGCGGAAGTTGGGAGACCGCACTACCGCTAATTGAATTTGCTTACAACAACAGTTTCCAAGCAACGATTAACATGGCGCCGTATGAAGCCTTATATGGAAGAAGGTGTAGATCACCGCTCTACTGGGATGAAGTTGGCGAACGAAGGGTACTTGGACCCGGCGCAGTCGAGTAGATGATTGAAATTGTTCGACAAATCCGTGTGAGAATGAAAGAAGCCCAAGACAGACAAAAGTCTTACGCTGATGTCTGACGGACCGACTTGCAATTTCAAACCGGCGACAAGGTTTTTCTCAAGGTATCCCCGTCGAAAGGGATAACGCGTTTTGGTGTTAAAGGAAAGTTGAAACCACATTTTATCGGTCCTTATGAAATTCTTGAAGAAGTTGGACCCGTAGCCTATCGATTAGCGCTACCGCCAAACCTTGGGAACGAACACAACGTCTTTCATGTGTCGCAGTTGCGGAAGTACGTGTTCGACCCGAAACACGCGATTCACTATGAGGAATTCGCTTTGAATCCATATTTGAGTTACGAGGAGCGACCTCAGATGATCTTGGACCGTAAAGTTCAAATCTTGAGGAACAAATCTATTGCTAGCGTGAAAGTACTTTGGAGAAACCACGAATACGAGGAAACCACGTGGGAGCTCGAGGATAAGATGATGGAACTGTACCCGGAACTCTTTCCATGAAGGTACCAAATTTCGGGACCACAAGAGCTTGAACTACTTTTTCGAGAAGAAGGACTTAAAGATGAGACAACGAAGATGACTCGAACTAGTGAAGGACTACGATTGTGGTATCAGTTGCCACCCCGGCAAAGCAAATGTGGTGGCAGATGCTTTGAGCCGAAAAGAACATTCGCAACTAGCTTCCCTGGCGGAAGAAGAAAGTTTGATACGAGAGTTTAGTAAATTGCGATTAGAAGTGATAAGGGCACCTGAAACGGTGGAAGGATGAATTGCCACCTTAGTGGTGGAACCAGATTTGAAAACAAGAATCGCTGCAGCGCAACGAATGGATGCGAAACTCGAAGAGATTCGAGTGGAAGTGAGAACGGGCAAATCGGGAAATTTTAGTGAGGAGTCCGATAATGCCCTCATGTTTGAAGGAAGACTATGCGTGCCTGACAACGAGGAACTCAAGAACGAGATCATGAGTGAAGCTCATGAGACTCCATACACTGCTCACCCTGGAAGCACAAAGATGTACCAAGACTTGAAGAAGTCATTTTGGTGGAATGGCATGAAGAGGGATATCGTGGCATTTGTGGTGCATTGCTTAGCCTGCCAACAGGTGAAGGCCTTACATCAACGTCCGTACAGAAAATTACAACCGTTGGAAGTACCAGAGTGGAAGTGGGATCACATCACCATGGATTTCGTGACGGCCTTGCCAAAGACTCTCAAAGGAAACACCGCCATTTGGGTGATTGTAGACCGACTCACCAAATGTGCGCATTTCCTACCGATTCCGATAACTCATGGATCGGACAGACTAGCGCGTATCTACATGAAAGAAATCGTGCGATTGCATGGAGTCCCAGTGACGATTACGTCTGATCGTGACCCGAAGTTCACTTCAAAATTTTGGATTAGTCTTCAGCGCGAGCTTGGAACACGATTGAACTTTAGCACGGCGTTTCACCCGCAGTCCGATGGGCAATCCGAGAGGACGATACAAACTCTCGAGGATATGCTAAGAGCCGTAGTGCTCGACCGAGGCGGAAGTTGGGAGACCGCACTACCGCTAATTGAATTTGCTTACAACAACAGTTTCCAAGCAACGATTAACATGGCGCCGTATGAAGCCTTATATGGAAGAAGGTGTAGATCACCGCTCTACTGGGATGAAGTTGGCGAACGAAGGGTACTTGGACCCGGCGCAGTCGAGTAGATGATTGAAATTGTTCGACAAATCCGTGTGAGAATGAAAGAAGCCCAAGACAGACAAAAGTCTTACGCTGATGTCCGACGGACCGACTTGCAATTTCAAACCGGCGACAAGGTTTTTCTCAAGGTATCCCCGTCGAAAGGGATAACGCGTTTTGGTGTTAAAGGAAAGTTGAAACCACATTTTATCGGTCCTTATGAAATTCTTGAAGAAGTTGGACCCGTAGCCTATCGATTAGCGCTACCGCCAAACCTTGGGAACGAACACAACGTCTTTCATGTGTCGCAGTTGCGGAAGTACGTGTTCGACCCGAAACACGTGATTCACTATGAGGGAGTTGCTTTGAATCCAGATTTGAGTTACGAGGAGCGACCTCAGATGATCTTGGACCGTAAAGTTCAAATCTTGAGGAACAAATCTATTGCTAGCGTGAAAGTACTTTGGAGAAACCACGAATACGAGGAAACCACGTGGGAGCTCGAGGATAAGATGATGGCACTGTACCCGGAACTCTTTCCATGAAGGTACCAAATTTCGGGACCACAAGAGCTTGAAATACTTTTTCGAGCAGAAGGACATAAAGATGAGACAACGAAGATGACTCGAACTAGTGAAGGACTACGATTGTGGTATCAGTCGCCACCCCGGCAAAGCAAATGTGGTGGCAGATGCTTTGAGCCGAAAAGACCATTCGCAACTAGCTTCCCTGACGGAAGAAGAAAGTTTGATACGAGAGTTTAGTAAATTGCGATTAGAAGTGATAAGGGCACCTGAAACGGTGGAAGGACGAATCGCCACCTTAGTGGTGGAACCAGATTTGAAAACAAGAATCGTTGCAGCGCAACGAATGGATGCGAAACTCGAAGAGATTCGAGTGGAAGTGAGAACGGGCAAATCGAGAAATTTTAATGAGGAGTCCGATAATGCCCTCATGTTTGAAGGAAGACTATGCGTGCCTGACAACGAGGAACTCAAGAACGAGATCATGAGTGAAGCTCATGAGACTCCATACACTGCTCACCCTGGAAGCACGAAGATGTACCAAGACTTGAAGAAGTCATTTTGGTGGAATGGCATGAAGAGGGATATCGTGGCATTTGTGGAGCATTGCTTAGCCTGCCAACAGGTGAAGGCCTTACATCAACGTCCGTACAGAAAATTACAACCATTGGAAGTACCAGAGTGGAAGTGGGATCACATCACCAAGGATTTCGTGACGGCCTTGCCAAAGACTCTCAAAGGAAACACCGCCATTTGGGTGATTGTAGACCGACTCACCAAATGTGCGCATTTCCTACCGATTCCGATAACTCATGGATCGGACAGACTAGCGCGTATCTACATGAAAGAAATCGTGCGATTGCATGGAGTCCCAGTGACGATTACGTCTGATCGTGACCCGAAGTTCACTTCAAAATTTTGGATTAGTCTACAGCGCAAGTTTGGAACACGATTGAACTTTAGCACGGCGTTTCACCCGCAGCCCGATGGGCAATCCGAGAGGACGATACAAACTCTCGAGGATATGCTAAGAGCCGTAGTGCTCGACCGAGGCGGAAGTTGGGAGACCGCACTACCGCTAATTGAATTTGCTTACAACAACAGTTTCCAAGAAACGATTAACATGGCGCCGTATGAAGCCTTATATGGAAGAAGGTGTAGATCACCGCTCTACTGGGATGAAGTTGGCGAACGAAGGGTACTTGGACCCGGCGCAGTCGAGTAGATGATTGAAATTGTTCGACAAATCCGTGTGAGAATGAAAGAAGCCCAAGACAGACAAAAGTCTTACGCTGATGTCCGACGGACCGACTTGCAATTTCAAACCGGCGACAAGGTTTTTCTCAAGGTATCCCCGTCGAAAGGGATAACGCGTTTTGGTGTTAAAGGAAAGTTGAAACCACATTTTATCGGTCCTTATGAAATTCTTGAAGAAGTTGGACCCGTAGCCTATCGATTAGCGCTACCGCCAAACCTTGGGAACGAACACAACGTCTTTCATGTGTCGCAGTTGCGGAAGTACGTGTTCGACCCGAAACACGCGATTCACTATGAGGAATTCGCTTTGAATCCATATTTGAGTTACGAGGAGCGACCTCAGATGATCTTGGACCGTAAAGTTCAAATCTTGAGGAACAAATCTATTGCTAGCGTGAAAGTACTTTGGAGAAACCACGAATACGAGGAAACCACGTGGGAGCTCGAGGATAAGATGATGGAACTGTACCCGGAACTCTTTCCATGAAGGTACCAAATTTCGGGACCACAAGAGCTTGAACTACTTTTTCGAGAAGAAGGACTTAAAGATGAGACAACGAAGATGACTCGAACTAGTGAAGGACTACGATTGTGGTATCAGTTACCACCCCGGCAAAGCAAATGTGGTGGCAGATGCTTTGAGCCGAAAAGACCATTCGCAACTAGCTTCCCTGACGGAAGAAGAAAGTTTGATACGAGAGTTTAGTAAATTGCGATTAGAAGTGATAAGGGCACCTGAAACGGTGGAAGAATGAATTGCCACCTTAGTGGTGGAACCAGATTTGAAAACAAGAATCGCTGCAGCGCAACGAATGGATGCGAAACTCGAAGAGATTCGAGTGGAAGTGAGAACGGGCAAATCGGGAAATTTTAGTGAGGAGTCCGATAATGCCCTCATGTTTGAAGGAAGACTATGCGTGCCTGACAACGAGGAACTCAAGAACGAGATCATGAGTGAAGCTCATGAGACTCCATACACTGCTCACCCTGGAAGCACGAAGATGTACCAAGACTTGAAGAAGTCATTTTGGTGGAATGGCATGAAGAGGGATAACGCGTGATGTCCGACGGACCGACTTGCAATTTCAAACCGGCGACAAGGTTTTTCTCAAGGTATCCCCGTCGAAAGGGATAACGCGTTTTGGTGTTAAAGGAAAGTTGAAACCACATTTTATCGGTCCTTATGAAATTCTTGAAGGAGTTGGACCCGTAGCCTATCGATTAGCGCTACCGCCAAACCTTGGGAACGAACACAACGTCTTTCATGTGTCGCAGTTGCGGAAGTACGTGTTCGACCCGAAACACGTGATTCACTATGAAGAAGTTGCTTTCAATCCAGATTTAAGTTACGAGGAGCGACCTCAGATGATCTTGGACCGTAAAGTTCAAATCTTGAGGAACAAATCTATTGCTAGCGTGAAAGTACTTTGGAGAAACCACGAATACGAGGAAACCACGTGGGAGCTCGAGGATAAGATGATGGAACTGTACCCGGAACTCTTTCCATGAAGGTACCAACTTTCGGGACCACAAGAGCTTGAAATACTTTTTCGAGCAGAAGGACTTAAAGATGAGACAACGAAGATGACTCGAACTAGTGAAGGACTACGATTGTGGTATCAGTTACCACCCCGGCAAAGCAAATGTGGTGGCAGATGCTTTGAGCCGAAAAGACCATTCGCAACTAGCTTCCCTGACGGAAGAAGAAAGTTTGATACGAGAGTTTAGTAAATTGCGATTAGAAGTGATAAGGGCACCTGAAACGGTGGAAGGACGAATCGCCACCTTAGTGGTGGAACCAGATTTGAAAACAAGAATCGTTGCAGCGCAACGAATGGATGCGAAACTCGAAGAGATTCGAGTGGAAGTGAGAACGGGCAAATCGGGAAATTTTAGTGAGGAATCCGATAATGCCCTCATGTTTGAAGGAAGACTATGCGTGCCTGACAACGAGGAACTCAAGAACGAGATCATGAGTGAAGCTCATGAGACTCCATACACTGCTCACCCTGGAAGCACGAAGATGTACCAAGACTTGAAGAAGTCATTTTGGTGGAATGGCATGAAGAGGGATATCGTGGCATTTGTGGAGCATTGCTTAGCCTGCCAACAGGTGAAGGCCTTACATCAACGTCCGTACAGAAAATTACAACCGTTGGAAGTACCAGAGTGGAAGTGGGATCACATCACCATGGATTTCGTGACGGCCTTGCCAAAGACTCTCAAAGGAAACACCGCCATTTGGGTGATTGTAGACCGACTCACCAAATGTGCGCATTTCCTACCGATTCCGATAACTCATGGATCGGACAGACTAGCGCGTATCTACATGAAAGAAATCGTGCGATTGCATGGAGTCCCAGTGACGATTACGTCTGATCGTGACCCGAAGATCACTTCAAAATTTTGGATTAGTCTACAGCGCGAGCTTGGAACACGATTGAACATTAGAACGGCGTTTCACCCGCAGTCCGATGGGCAATCCGAGAGGACGATACAAACTCTCGAGGATATGCTAAGAACCGTTGTGCTCGACCGAGGCGGAAGTTGGGAGACCGCACTACCGCTAATAGAATTTGCTTACAACAACAGTTTCCAAGCAACGATTAACATGGCGCCGTATGAAGCCTTATATGGAAGAAGGTGTAGATCACCGCTCTACTGGGATGAAGTTGGCGAACGAAGGGTACTTGGACCCGACGCAGTCGAGTAGATGATTGAAATTGTTCGACAAATCCGTGTGAGAATGAAAGAAGCCCAAGACAGACAAAAGTCTTTCGCTGATGTCCGACGGACCGACTTGCAATTTCAAACCGGCGACAAGGTTTTTCTCAAGGTATCCCCATCGAAAGGGATAACGCGTTTTGGTGTTAAAGGAAAGTTGAAACCACGTTTTATCGGTCCTTATGAAATTCTTGAAGAAGTTGGACCCGTAGCCTATCGATTAGCGCTACCGCAAAACCTTGGGAACGAACACAACGTCTTTCATGTGTCGCAGTTGCGAAAGTACGTGTTCGTCCCGAAACACGCGATTCACTATGAGGAATTCGCTTTGAATCAATATTTGAGTTACGAGGAGCGACCTCAGATGATCTTGGACCGTAAAGTTTAAATCTTGAGGAACAAATCTATTGCTAGCGTGAAAGTACTTTGGAGAAACCACGAATATGAGGAAACCACGTGGGAGCTCGAGGATAAGATGATGGAACTGTACCCGGAACTCTTTCCATGAAGGTACCAAATTTCGGGACCACAAGAGCTTGAAATACTTTTTCGAGCAGAAGGACTTAAAGATGAGACAACGAAGATGACTCGAACTAGTGAAGGACTACGATTGTGGTATCAGTTACCACCCCGGAAAAGCAAATGTGGTGGCAGATGCTTTGAGCCGAAAAGACCATTCGCAACTAGCTTCCCTGACGGAAGAAGAAAGTTTGATACGAGAGTTTAGTAAATTGCGATTAGAAGTGATAAGGGCACCTGAAACGGTGGAAGGACGAATCGCCACCTTAGTGGTGGAACCAGATTTGAAAACAAGAATCGTTGCAGCGCAACGAATGGATGCGAAACTCCAAGAGATTCGAGTGGAAGTGAGAACGGGCAAATCGGGAAATTTTAGTGAGGAGTCCGATAATGCCCTCATGTTTGAAGGAAGACTATGCGTGCCTGACAACGAGGAACTCAAGAATGAGATCATGAGTGAAGCTCATGAGACTCCATACACTGCTCACCCTGGAAGCACGAAGATGTACCAAGACTTGAAGAAGTCATTTTGGTGGAATGGCATGAAGAGGGATATCGTGGCATTTGTGGAGCATTGCTTAGCCTGCCAACAGGTGAAGGCCTTACATCAACGTCCGTACAGAAAATTACAACCGTTGGAAGTACCAGAGTGGAAGTGGGATCACATCACCATGGATTTCGTGACGGCCTTGCCAAAGACTCTCAAAGGAAACACCGCCATTTGGGTGATTGTAGACCGACTCACCAAATGTGCGCATTTCCTACCGATTCCGATAACTCATGGATCGGACAGACTAGCGCGTATCTACATGAAAGAAATCGTGCGATTGCATGGAGTCCCAGTGACGATTACGTCTGATCGTGACCCGAAGATCACTTCAAAATTTTGGATTAGTCTACAGCGCGAGCTTGGAACACGATTGAACATTAGAACGGCGTTTCACCCGCAGTCCGATGGGCAATCCGAGAGGACGATACAAACTCTCGAGGATATGCTAAGAGCCGTTGTGCTCGACCGAGGCGGAAGTTGGGAGACCGCACTACCGCTAATAGAATTTGCTTACAACAACAGTTTCCAAGCAACGATTAACATGGCGCCGTATGAAGCCTTATATGGAAGAAGGTGTAGATCACCGCTCTACTGGGATGAAGTTGGCGAACAAAGGGTACTTGGACCCGACGCAGTTGAGTAGATGATTGAAATTGTTCGACAAATCCGTGTGAGAATGAAAGAAGCCCAAGACAGACAAAAGTCTTTCGCTGATGTCCGACGGACCGACTTGCAATTTCAAACTGGCGACAAGGTTTTTCTCAAGGTATCCCCATCGAAAGGGATAACGCGTTTTGGTGTTAAAGGAAAGTTGAAACCACGTTTTATCGGTCCTTATGAAATTCTTGAAGAAGTTGGACCCGTAGCCTATCGATTAGCGCTACCGCCAAACCTTGGGAACGAACACAACGTCTTTCATGTGTCGCAGTTGCGAAAGTACGTGTTCGTCCCGAAACACGCGATTCACTATGAGGAATTCGCTTTGAATCAATATTTGAGTTACGAGGAGCGACCTCAGATGATCTTGGACCGTAAAGTTTAAATCTTGAGGAACAAATCTATTGCTAGCGTGAAAGTACTTTGGAGAAACCACGAATATGAGGAAACCACGTGGGAGCTCGAGGATAAGATGATGGAACTGTACCCGGAACTCTTTCCATGAAGGTACCAAATTTCGGGACCACAAGAGCTTGAAATACTTTTTCGAGCAGAAGGACTTAAAGATGAGACAACGAAGATGACTCGAACTAGTGAAGGACTACGATTGTGGTATCAGTTACCACCCCGGAAAAGCAAATGTGGTGGCAGATGCTTTGAGCCGAAAAGACCATTCGCAACTAGCTTCCCTGACGGAAGAAGAAAGTTTGATACGAGAGTTTAGTAAATTGCGATTAGAAGTGATAAGGGCACCTGAAACGGTGGAAGGACGAATCGCCACCTTAGTGGTGGAACCAGATTTGAAAACAAGAATCGTTGCAGCGCAACGAATTGATGCGAAACTCCAAGAGATTCGAGTGGAAGTGAGAACGGGCAAATCGGGAAATTTTAGTGAGGAGTCCGATAATGCCCTCATGTTTGAAGGAAGACTATGCGTGCCTGACAACGAGGAACTCAAGAATGAGATCATGAGTGAAGCTCATGAGACTCCATACACTGCTCACCCTGGAAGCACGAAGATGTACCAAGACTTGAAGAAGTCATTTTGGTGGAATGGCATGAAGAGGGATATCGTGGCATTTGTGGAGCATTGCTTAGCCTGCCAACAGGTGAAGGCCTTACATCAACGTCCGTACAGAAAATTACAACCGTTGGAAGTACCAGAGTGGAAGTGGGATCACATCACCATGGATTTCGTGACGGCCTTGCCAAAGACTCTCAAAGGAAACACCGCCATTTGGGTGATTGTAGACCGACTCACCAAATGTGCGCATTTCCTACCGATTCCGATAACTCATGGATCGGACAGACTAGCGCGTATCTACATGAAAGAAATCGTGCGATTGCATGGAGTCCCAGTGACGATTACGTCTGATCGTGACCCGAAGATCACTTCAAAATTTTGGATTAGTCTACAGCGCGAGCTTGGAACACGATTGAACATTAGAACGGCGTTTCACCCGCAGTCCGATGGGCAATCCGAGAGGACGATACAAACTCTCGAGGATATGCTAAGAGCCGTTGTGCTCGACCGAGGCGGAAGTTGGGAGACCGCACTACCGCTAATAGAATTTGCTTACAACAACAGTTTCCAAGCAACGATTAACATGGCGCCGTATGAAGCCTTATATGGAAGAAGGTGTAGATCACCGCTCTACTGGGATGAAGTTGGCGAACAAAGGGTACTTGGACCCGACGCAGTCGAGTAGATGATTGAAATTGTTCGACAAATCCGTGTGAGAATGAAAGAAGCCCAAGACAGACAAAAGTCTTTCGCTGATGTCCGACGGACCGACTTGCAATTTCAAACCGGCGACAAGGTTTTTCTCATGGTATCCCCATCGAAAGGGATAACGCGTTTTGGTGTTAAAGGAAAGTTGAAACCACGTTTTATCGGTCCTTATGAAATTCTTGAAGAAGTTGGACCCGTAGCCTATCGATTAGCGCTACCGCCAAACCTTGGGAACGAACACAACGTCTTTCATGTGTCGCAGTTGCGAAAGTACGTGTTCGACCCGAAACACGCGATTCACTATGAGGAATTCGCTTTGAATCAATATTTGAGTTACGAGGAGCGACCTCAGATGATCTTGGACCGTAAAGTTCAAATCTTGAGGAACAAATCTATTGCTAGCGTGAAAGTACTTTGGAGAAACCACGAATACGAGGAAACCACGTGGGAGCTCGAGGATAAGATGATGGAATTGTACCCGGAACTCTTTCCATGAAGGTACCAAATTTCGGGACCATAAGAGCTTGAAATACTTTTTCGAGCAGAAGGACTTAAAGATGAGACAACGAAGATGACTCGAACTAGTGAAGGACTACGATTGTGGTATCAGTTACCACCCCGGAAAAGCAAATGTGGTGGCAGATGCTTTGAGCCGAAAAGACCATTCGCAACTAGCTTCCCTGACGGAAGAAGAAAGTTTGATACGAGAGTTTAGTAAATTGCGATTAGAAGTGATAAGGGCACCTGAAACGGTGGAAGGACGAATCGCCACCTTAGTGGTGGAACCAGATTTGAAAACAAGAATCGTTGCAGTGCAACGAATGGATGCGAAACTCCAAGAGATTCGAGTGGAAGTGAGAACGGGCAAATCGGGAAATTTTAGTGAGGAGTCCGATAATGCCCTCATGTTTGAAGGAAGACTATGCGTGCCTGACAACGAGGAACTCAAGAATGAGATCATGAGTGAAGCTCATGAGACTCCATACACTGCTCACCCTGGAAGCACGAAGATGTACCAAGACTTGAAGAAGTCATTTTGGTGGAATGGCATGAAGAGGGATATCGTGGCATTTGTGGAGCATTGCTTAGCCTGCCAACAGGTGAAGGCCTTACATCAACGTCCGTACAGAAAATTACAACCGTTGGAAGTACCAGAGTGGAAGTGGGATCACATCACCATGGATTTCGTGACGGCCTTGCCAAAGACTCTCAAAGGAAACACCGCCATTTGGGTGATTGTAGACCGACTCACCAAATGTGCGCATTTCCTACCGATTCCGATAACTCATGGATCGGACAGACTAGCGCGTATCTACATGAAAGTAATCGTGCGATTGCATGGAGTCCCAGTGACGATTACGTCTGATCGTGACCCGAAGATCACTTCAAAATTTTGGATTAGTCTACAGCGCGAGCTTGGAACACGATTGAACATTAGAACGGCGTTTCACCCGCAGTCCGATGGGCAATCCGAGAGGACGATACAAACTCTCGAGGATATGCTAAGAGCCGTAGTGCTCGACCGAGGCGGAAGTTGGGAGACCGCACTACCGCTAATAGAATTTGCTTACAACAACAGTTTCCAAGCAACGATTAACATGGCGCCGTATGAAGCCTTATATGGAAGAAGGTATAGATCACCGCTCTACTGGGATGAAGTTGGCGAACGAAGGGTACTTGGACCCGACGCAGTCGAGTAGATGATTGAAATTGTTCGACAAATCCGTGTGAGAATGAAAGAAGCCCAAGACAGACAAAAGTCTTACGCTGATGTCCGACGGACCGACTTGCAATTTCAAACCGGCGACAAGGTTTTTCTCAAGGTATCCCCGTCGAAAGGGATAACGCGTTTTGGTGTTAAAGGAAAGTTGAAACCACGTTTTATCGGTCCTTATGAAATTCTTGAAGAAGTTGGACCCGTAGCCTATCGATTAGCGCTACCGCCAAACCTTGGGAACGAACACAACGTCTTTCATGTGTCGCAGTTGCGGAAGTACGTGTTCGACCCGAAACACGTGATTCACTATGAGGAAGTTGATTTGAATCCAGATTTGAGTTACGAGGAGCGACCTCAGATGATCTTGGACCGTAAAGTTCAAATCTTGAGGAACAAATCTATTGCTAGCGTGAAAGTACATTGGAGAAACCACGAATACGAGGAAACCACGTGGGAGCTCGAGGATAAGATGATGGAACTGTACCCGGAACTCTTTCCATGAAGGTACCAAATTTCGGGACCACAAGAGCTTGAAATACTTTTTCGAGCAGAAGGACTTAAAGATGAGACAACGAAGATGACTCGAACTAGTGAAGGACTACGATTGTAGTATCAGTTACCACCCCGGCAAAGCAAATGTGGTGGCAGATGCTTTGAGCCGAAAAGACCATTCGCAACTAGCTTCCCTGACGGAAGAAGAAAGTTTGATACGAGAGTTTAGTAAATTGCGATTAGAAGTGATAAGGGCACCTGAAACGGTGGAAGGACGAATCGCCACCTTAGTGGTGGAACCAGATTTGAAAACAAGAATCGTTGCAGCGCAACGAATGGATGCGAAACTCGAAGAGATTCGAGTGGAAGTGAGGACGGGCAAATCGGGAAATTTTAGTGAGGAGTCCGATAATGCCCTCATGTTTGAAGGAAGACTATGCGTGCCTGACAACGAGGAACTCAAGAACGAGATCATGAGTGAAGCTCATGAGACTCCATACACTGCTCACCCTGGAAGCACGAAGATGTACCAAGACTTGAAGAAGTCATTTTGGTGGAATGGCATGAAGAGGGATATCGTGGCATTTGTGGAGCATTGCTTAGCCTGCCAACAGGTGAAGGCCTTACATCAACGTCCGTACAGAAAATTACAACCGTTGGAAGTACCAGAGTGGAAGTGGGATCACATCACCATGGATTTCGTGACGGCCTTGCCAAAGACTCTCAAAGGAAACACCGCCATTTGGGTGATTGTAGACCGACTCACCAAATGTGCGCATTTCCTACCGATTCCGATAACTCATGGATCGGACAGACTAGCGCGTATCTACATGAAAGAAATCGTGCGATTGCATGGAGTCCCAGTGACGATTACGTCTGATCGTGACCCGAAGTTCACTTCAAAATTTTGGATTAGTCTACAGCGCGAGCTTGGAACACGATTGAACTTTAGAACGGCGTTTCACCCGCAGTCCGATGGGCAATCCGAGAGGACGATACAAACTCTCGAGGATATGCTAAGAGCCGTAGTGCTCGACCGAGGCGGAAGTTGGGAGACCGCACTACCGCTAATTGAATTTGCTTACAACAACAGTTTCCAAGCAACGATTAACATGGCGCCGTATGAAGCCTTATATGGAAGAAGGTGTAGATCACCGCTCTACTGGGATGAAGTTGGCGAACGAAGGGTACTTGGACCCGACGCAGTCGAGTAGATGATTGAAATTGTTCGACAAATCCGTGTGAGAATGAAAGAAGCCCAAGACAGACAAAAGTCTTTCGCTGATGTCCGACGGACCGACTTGCAATTTCAATCCGGCGACAAGGTTTTTCTCAAGGTATCCCCGTCGAAAGGGATAACGCGTTTTGGTGTTAAAGGAAAGTTGAAACCACGTTTTATCGGCCCTTATGAAATTCTTGAAGAAGTTGGACCCGTAGCCTATCGATTAGCGCTACCGCCAAACCTTGGGAACGAACACAACGTCTTTCATGTGTCGCAGTTGCGGAAGTACGTGTTCGACCCGAAACACGTGATTCACTATGAGGAAGTTGCTTTGAATCCAGATTTGAGTTACGAGGAGCGACCTCAGATGATCTTGGACCGTAAAGTTCAAATCTTGAGGAACAAATCTATTGCTAGCGTGAAAGTACTTTGGAGAAACCACGAATACGAGGAAACCACGTGGGAGCTCGAGGATAAGATAATGGAACTGTACCCGGAACTCTTTCCATGAAGGTACCAAATTTCGGGACCACAGGAGCTTGAAATACTTTTTCGAGCAGAAGGACTTAAAGATGAGACAACGAAGATGACTCGAACTAGTGAAGGACTACGATTGTGGTATCAGTTACCACCCCGGCAAAGCAAATGTGGTGGCAGATGCTTTGAGCCGAAAAGACCATTCGAAACTAGCTTCCCTGACGGAAGAAGAAAGTTTGATACGAGAGTTTAGTAAATTGCGATTAGAAGTGATAAGGGCACCTGAAACGGTGGAAGGACGAATCGCCACCTTAGTGGTGGAACCAGATTTGAAAACAAGAATCGTTGCAGCGCAACGAATGGATGCGAAACTCGAAGAGATTCGAGTGGAAGTGAGAACGGGTAAATCGGGAAATTTTAGTGAGGAGTCCGATAATGCCCTCATGTTTGAAGGAAGACTATGCGTGCCTGACAACGAGGAACTCAAGAACGAGATCATGAGTGAAGCTCATGAGACTCCATACACTGCTCACCCTGGAAGCACGAAGATGTACCAAGACTTGAAGAAGTCATTTTGGTGGAATGGCATGAAGAGGGATATCGTGGCATTTGTGGAGCATTGCTTAGCCTGCCAACAGGTGAAGGCCTTACATCAACGTCCGTACAGAAAATTACAACCGTTGGAAGTACCAGAGTGGAAGTGGGATCACATCACCATGGATTTCGTGACGGCCTTGCCAAAGACTCTCAAAGGAAACACCGCCATTTGGGTGATTGTAGACCGACTCACCAAATGTGCGCATTTCCTACCGATTCCGATAACTCATGGATCGGACAGACTAGCGCGTATCTACATGAATGAAATCGTGCGTTTGCATGGAGTCCCAGTGACGATTACGTCTGATCGTGACCCGAAGTGCACTTCAAAATTTTGGATTAGTCTACAGCGCGAGCTTGGAACACGATTGAACTTTAGCACGGCGTTTCACCCGCAGTCCGATGGGCAATCCGAGAGGATGATACAAACTCTCGAGGATATGCTAAGAGCCGTAGTGCTCGACCGAGGCGGAAGTTGGGAGACCGCACTACCGCTAATTGAATTTGCTTACAACAACAGTTTCCAAGCAACGATTAACATGGCGCCGTATGAAGCCTTATATGGAAGAAGGTGTAGATCACCGCTCTACTGGGATGAAGTTGGCGAACGAAGGGTACTTGGACCCGACACAGTCGAGTAGATGATTGAAATTGTTCGACAAATCCGTGTGAGAATGAAAGAAGCCCAAGACAGACAAAAGTCTTACGCTGATGTCCGACGGACCGACTTGCAATTTCAAACCGGCGACAAGGTTTTTCTCAAGGTATCCCCGTCGAAAGGGATAACGCGTTTTGGGGTTAAAGGAAAGTTGAAACCACGTTTTATCGGTCCTTATGAAATTCTTGAAGAAGTTGGACCCGTAGCCTATCGATTAGCGCTACCGCCAAACCTTGGGAACGAACACAACGTCTTTCATGTGTCGCAGTTGCGGAAGTACGTGTTCGACCCGAAACACGTGATTCACTATGAGGAAGTTGCTTTGAATCCAGATTTGAGTTACGAGGAGTGACCTCAGATGATCTTGGACCGTAAAGTTCAAATCTTGAGGAACAAATCTATTGCTAGCGTGAAAGTACTTTGGAGAAACCACGAATACGAGGAAACCACGTGGGAGCTCGAGGATAAGATGATGGAACTGTACCCGCAACTCTTTCCATGAAGGTACCAAATTTCGGGACCACAAGAGCTTGAAATACTTTTTCGAGCAGAAGGACTTAAAGATGAGACAACGAAGATGACTCGAACTAGTGAAGGACTACGATTGTGGTATCAGTTACCACCCCGGCAAAGCAAATGTGGTGGCAAATGCTTTGAGCCGAAAAGACCATTCGCAACTAGCTTCCCTGACGGAAGAAGAAAGTTTGATACGAGAGTTTAGTAAATTGCGATTAGAAGTGATAAGGGCACCTGAAACGGTGGAAGGACGAATCGCCACCTTAGTGGTGGAACCAGATTTGAAAACAAGAATCTTGCAGCGCAACGAATGGATGCGAAACTCGAAGAGATTCGAGTGGAAGTGAGAACGGGAAAATCGGGAAATTTTAGTGAGGAGTCCGATAATGCCCTCATGTTTGAAGAAAGACTATGCATGCCTGACAACGAGGAACTCAAGAACGAGATCATGAGTGAAGCTCATGAGACTCCATACACTGCTCACCCTGGAAGCACGAAGATGTACCAAGACTTGAAGAAGTCATTTTGGTGGAATGGCATGAAGAGGGATATCGTGGCATTTGTGGAGCATTGCTTAGCCTGCCAACAGGTGAAGGCCTTACATCAACGTCCGTACAGAAAATTACAACCGTTGGAAGTACCAGAGTGGAAGTGGGATCACATCACCATGGATTTCGTGACGGCCTTGCCAAAGACTCTCAAAGGAAACACCGCCATTTGGGTTATTGTAGACCGACTCACCAAATGTGCGCATTTCCTACCGATTCCGATAACTCATGGATCGGACAGACTAGCGCGTATCTACATGAAAGAAATCGTGCGATTGCATGGAGTCCCAGTGACGATTACGTCTGATCGTGACCCGAAGTTCACTTCAAAATTTTGGATTAGTCTACAGCGCGAGCTTGGAACACGATTGAACTTTAGCACGGCGTTTCACCCGCAGTCCGATGGGCAATCCGAGAGGACGATACATACTCTCGAGGATATGCTAAGAGCCGTAGTGCTCGACCGAGGCGGAAGTTGGGAGACCGCACTACCGCTAATTGAATTTGCTTACAACAACAGTTTCCAAGCAACGATTAACATGGCGCCGTATGAAGCCTTATATGGAAGAAGGTGTAGATCACCGCTCTACTGGGATGAAGTTGGCGAACGAAGGGTACTTGGACCCGACGCAGTCGAGTAGATGATTGAAATTGTTCGACAAATCCGTGTGAGAATGAAAGAAGCCCAAGACAGACAAGAGTCTTACGCTTATGTCCGACGGACCGACTTGCAATTTCAAACCGGCGACAAGGTTTTTCTCAAGGTATCCACGTCGAAAGGGATAACGCGTTTTGGGGTTAAAGGAAAGTTGAAACCACGTTTTATCGGTCCTTATGAAATTCTTGAAGAAGTTGGACCCGTAGCCTATCGATTAGCGCTACCGCCAAACCTTGGGAACGAACACAACGTCTTTCATGTGTCGCAGTTGCGGAAGTACGTGTTCGACCCGAAACACGTGATTCACTATGAGGAAGTTGCTTTGAATCCAGATTTGAGTTACGAGGAGCGACCTCAGATGATCTTGGACCGTAAAGTTCAAATCTTGAGGAACAAATCTATTGCTAGCGTGAAATTACTTTGGAGAAACCACGAATATGAGGAAACCACGTGGGAGCTCGAGGATAAGATGATGGAACTGTACCCGGAACTCTTTCCATGAAGGTACCAAATTTCGGGACCACAAGAGCTTGAAATACTTTTTCGAGCAGAAGGACTTAAAGATGAGACAACGAAGATGACTCGAACTAGTGAAGGACTACGATTGTGGTATCAGTTACCACCCCGGCAAAGCAAATGTGGTGGCAGATGCTTTGAGCCGAAAAGACCATTCGAAACTAGCTTCCCTGACGGAAGAAGAAAGTTTGATACGAGAGTTTAGTAAATTGCGATTAGAAGTGATAAGGGCACCTGAAACGGTGGAAGGACGAATCGCCACCTTAGTGGTGGAACCAGATTTGAAAACAAGAATCGTTGCAGCGCAACGAATGGATGCGAAACTCGAAGAGATTCGAGTGGAAGTGAGAACGGGCAAATCGGGAAATTTTAGTGAGGAGTCCGATAATGCCCTCATGTTTGAAGGAAGACTATGCGTGCCTGACAACGAGGAACTCAAGAACGAGATCATGAGTGAAGCTCATGAGACTCCATACACTGCTCACCCTGGAAGCACGAAGATGTACCAAGACTTGAAGAAGTCATTTTGGTGGAATGGCATGAAGAGGGATATCGTGGCATTTGTGGAGCATTGCTTAGCCTGCCAACAGGTGAAGGCCTTACATCAACGTCCGTACAGAAAATTACAACCGTTGGAAGTACCAGAGTGGAAGTGGGATCACATCACCATGGATTTCGTGACGGCCTTGCCAAAGACTCTCAAAGGAAACACCGCCATTTGGGTTATTGTAGACCGACTCACCAAATGTGCGCATTTCCTACCGATTCCGATAACTCATGGATCGGACAGACTAGCGCGTATCTACATGAAAGAAATCGTGCGATTGCATGGAGTCCCAGTGACGATTACGTCTGATCGTGACCCGAAGTTCACTTCAAAATTTTGGATTAGTCTACAGCGCGAGCTTGGAACACGATTGAACTTTAGCACGGCGTTTCACCCGCAGTCCGATGGGCAATCCGAGAGGACGATACAAACTCTCGAGGATATGCTAAGAGCCGTAGTGCTCGACCGAGGCGGAAGTTGGGAGACCGCATTACCGCTAATTGAATTTGCTTACAACAACAGTTTCCAAGAAACGATTAACATGGCGCCGTATGAAGCCTTATATGGAAGAAGGTGTAGATCACCGCTCTACTGGGATGAAGTTGGCGAATGAAGGGTACTTGGACCCGACGCAGTCGAGTAGATGATTGAAATTGTTCGACAAATCCGTGTGAGAATGAAAGAAGCCCAAGACAGACAAGAGTCTTACGCTTATGTCCGACGGACCGACTTGCAATTTCAAACCGGCGACAAGGTTTTTCTCAAGGTATCCACGTCGAAAGGGATAACGCGTTTTGGGGTTAAAGGAAAGTTGAAACCACGTTTTATCGGTCCTTATGAAATTCTTGAAGAAGTTGGACCCGTAGCCTATCGATTAGCGCTACCGCCAAACCTTGGGAACGAACACAACGTCTTTCATGTGTCGCAGTTGCGGAAGTACGTGTTCGACCCGAAACACGTGATTCACTATGAGGAAGTTGCTTTGAATCCAGATTTGAGTTACGAGGAGCGACCTCAGATGATCTTGGACCGTAAAGTTCAAATCTTGAGGAACAAATCTATTGCTAGCGTGAAAGTACTTTGGAGAAACCACGAATACGAGGAAACCACGTGGGAGCTCGAGGATAAGATAATGGAACTGTACCCGGAACTCTTTCCATGAAGGTACCAAATTTCGGGACCACGGGAGCTTGAAATACTTTTTCGAGCAGAAGGACTTAAAGATGAGACAACGAAGATGACTCGAACTAGTGAAGGACTACGATTGTGGTATCAGTTACCACCCCGGCAAAGCAAATGTGGTGGCAGATGCTTTGAGCCGAAAAGACCATTCGCAACTAGCTTCCCTGACGGAAGAAGAAAGTTTGATACGAGAGTTTAGTAAATTGCGATTAGAAGTGATAAGGGCACCTGAAACGGTGGAAGGACGAATCGCCACCTTAGTGGTGGAACCAGATTTGAAAACAAGAATCTTGCAGCGCAACGAATGGATACGAAACTCGAAGAGATTCGAGTGGAAGTGAGAACGGGAAAATCGTGAAATTTTAGTGAGGAGTCCGATAATGCCCTCATGTTTGAAGAAAGACTATGCATGCCTGACAACGAGGAACTCAAGAACGAGATCATGAGTGAAGCTCATGAGACTCCATACACTGCTCACCCTGGAAGCACGAAGATGTACCAAGACTTGAAGAAGTCATTTTGGTGGAATGGCATGAAGAGGGATATCGTGGCATTTGTGGAGCATTGCTTAGCCTGCCAACAGGTGAAGGCCTTACATCAACGTCCGTACAGAAAATTACAACCGTTGGAAGTACCAGAGTGGAAGTGGGATCACATCACCATGGATTTCGTGACGGCCTTGCCAAAGACTCTCAAAGGAAACACCGCCATTTGGGTTATTGTAGACCGACTCACCAAATGTGCGCATTTCCTACCGATTCCGATAACTCATGGATCGGACAGACTAGCGCGTATCTACATGAAAGAAATCGTGCGATTGCATGGAGTCCCAGTGACGATTACGTCTGATCGTGACCCGAAGTTCACTTCAAAATTTTGGATTAGTCTACAGCGCGAGCTTGGAACACGATTGAACTTTAGCACGGCGTTTCACCCGCAGTCCGATGGGCAATCCGAGAGGACGATACAAACTCTCGAGGATATGCTAAGAGCCGTAGTGCTCGACCGAGGCGGAAGTTGGGAGACCGCACTACCGCTAATTGAATTTGCTTACAACAACAGTTTCCAAGCAACGATTAACATGGCGCCGTATGAAGCCTTATATGGAAGAAGGTGTAGATCACCGCTCTACTGGGATGAAGTTGGCGAACGAAGGGTACTTGGACCCGACGCAGTCGAGTAGATGATTGAAATTGTTCGACAAATCCGTGTGAGAATGAAAGAAGCCCAAGACAGACAAGAGTCTTACGCTTATGTCCGACGGACCGACTTGCAATTTCAAACCGGCGACAAGGTTTTTCTCAAGGTATCCACGTCGAAAGGGATAACGCGTTTTGGGGTTAAAGGAAAGTTGAAACCACGTTTTATCGGTCCTTATGAAATTCTTGAAGAAGTTGGACCCGTAGCCTATCGATTAGCGCTACCATCAAACCTTGGGAACGAACACAACGTCTTTCATGTGTCGCAGTTGCGGAAGTACGTGTTCGACCCGAAACACGTGATTCACTATGAGGAAGTTGCTTTGAATCCAGATTTGAGTTACGAGGAGCGACCTCAGATGATCTTGGACCGTAAAGTTCAAATCTTGAGGAACAAATCTATTGCTAGCGTGAAATTACTTTGGAGAAACCACGAATATGAGGAAACCACGTGGGAGCTCGAGGATAAGATGATGGAACTGTACCCGGAACTCTTTCCATGAAGGTACCAAATTTCGGGACCACAAGAGCTTGAAATACTTTTTCGAGCAGAAGGACTTAAAGATGAGACAACGAAGATGACTCGAACTAGTGAAGGACTACGATTGTGGTATCAGTTACCACCCCGGCAAAGCAAATGTGGTGGCAGATGCTTTGAGCCGAAAAGACCATTCGAAACTAGCTTCCCTGACGGAAGAAGAAAGTTTGATACGAGAGTTTAGTAAATTGCGATTAGAAGTGATAAGGGCACCTGAAACGGTGGAAGGACGAATCGCCACCTTAGTGGTGGAACCAGATTTGAAAACAAGAATCGTTGCAGCGCAACGAATGGATGCGAAACTCGAAGAGATTCGAGTGGAAGTGAGAACGGGCAAATCGGGAAATTTTAGTGAGGAGTCCGATAATGCCCTCATGTTTGAAGGAAGACTATGCGTGCCTGACAACGAGGAACTCAAGAACGAGATCATGAGTGAAGCTCATGAGACTCCATACACTGCTCACCCTGGAAGCACGAAGATGTACCAAGACTTGAAGAAGTCATTTTGGTGGAATGGCATGAAGAGGGATATCGTGGCATTTGTGGAGCATTGCTTAGCCTGCCAACAGGTGAAGGCCTTACATCAACGTCCGTACAGAAAATTACAACCGTTGGAAGTACCAGAGTGGAAGTGGGATCACATCACCATGGATTTCGTGACGGCCTTGCCAAAGACTCTCAAAGGAAACACCGCCATTTGGGTGATTGTAGACCGACTCACCAAATGTGCGCATTTCCTACCGATTCCGATAACTCATGGATCGGACAGACTAGCGCGTATCTACATGAATGAAATCGTGCGTTTGCATGGAGTCCCAGTGACGATTACGTCTGATCGTGACCCGAAGTGCACTTCAAAATTTTGGATTAGTCTACAGCGCGAGCTTGGAACACGATTGAACTTTAGCACGGCGTTTCACCCGCAGTCCGATGGGCAATCCGAGAGGATGATACAAACTCTCGAGGATATGCTAAGAGCCGTAGTGCTCGACCGAGGCGGAAGTTGGGAGACCGCACTACCGCTAGTTGAATTTGCTTACAACAACAGTTTCCAAGCAACGATTAACATGGCGCCGTATGAAGCCTTATATGGAAGAAGGTGTAGATCACCGCTCTACTGGGATGAAGTTGGCGAACGAAGGGTACTTGGACCCGACACAGTCGAGTAGATGATTGAAATTGTTCGACAAATCCGTGTGAGAATGAAAGAAGCCCAAGACAGACAAAAGTCTTACGCTGATGTCCGACGGACCGACTTGCAATTTCAAACCGGCGACAAGGTTTTTCTCAAGGTATCCCCGTCGAAAGGGATAACGCGTTTTGGGGTTAAAGGAAAGTTGAAACCACGTTTTATCGGTCCTTATGAAATTCTTGAAGAAGTTGGACCCGTAGCCTATCGATTAGCGCTACCGCCAAACCTTGGGAACGAACACAACGTCTTTCATGTGTCGCAGTTGCGGAAGTACGTGTTCGACCCGAAACACGTGATTCACTATGAGGAAGTTGCTTTGAATCCAGATTTGAGTTACGAGGAGTGACCTCAGATGATCTTGGACCGTAAAGTTCAAATCTTGAGGAACAAATCTATTGCTAGCGTGAAAGTACTTTGGAGAAACCACGAATACGAGGAAACCACGTGGGAGCTCGAGGATAAGATGATGGAACTGTACCCGCAACTCTTTCCATGAAGGTACCAAATTTCGGGACCACAAGAGCTTGAAATACTTTTTCGAGCAGAAGGACTTAAAGATGAGACAACGAAGATGACTCGAACTAGTGAAGGACTACGATTGTGGTATCAGTTACCACCCCGGCAAAGCAAATGTGGTGGCAAATGCTTTGAGCCGAAAAGACCATTCGCAACTAGCTTCCCTGACGGAAGAAGAAAGTTTGATACGAGAGTTTAGTAAATTGCGATTAGAAGTGATAAGGGCACCTGAAACGGTGGAAGGACGAATCGCCACCTTAGTGGTGGAACCAGATTTGAAAACAAGAATCTTGCAGCGCAACGAATGGATGCGAAACTCGAAGAGATTCGAGTGGAAGTGAGAACGGGAAAATCGGGAAATTTTAGTGAGGAGTCCGATAATGCCCTCATGTTTGAAGAAAGACTATGCATGCCTGACAACGAGGAACTCAAGAACGAGATCATGAGTGAAGCTCATGAGACTCCATACACTGCTCACCCTGGAAGCACGAAGATGTACCAAGACTTGAAGAAGTCATTTTGGTGGAATGGCATGAAGAGGGATATCGTGGCATTTGTGGAGCATTGCTTAGCCTGCCAACAGGTGAAGGCCTTACATCAACGTCCGTACAGAAAATTACAACCGTTGGAAGTACCAGAGTGGAAGTGGGATCACATCACCATGGATTTCGTGACGGCCTTGCCAAAGACTCTCAAAGGAAACACCGCCATTTGGGTTATTGTAGACCGACTCACCAAATGTGCGCATTTCCTACCGATTCCGATAACTCATGGATCGGACAGACTAGCGCGTATCTACATGAAAGAAATCGTGCGATTGCATGGAGTCCCAGTGACGATTACGTCTGATCGTGACCCGAAGTTCACTTCAAAATTTTGGATTAGTCTACAGCGCGAGCTTGGAACACGATTGAACTTTAGCACGGCGTTTCACCCGCAGTCCGATGGGCAATCCGAGAGGACGATACATACTCTCGAGGATATGCTAAGAGCCGTAGTGCTCGACCGAGGCGGAAGTTGGGAGACCGCACTACCGCTAATTGAATTTGCTTACAACAACAGTTTCCAAGCAACGATTAACATGGCGCCGTATGAAGCCTTATATGGAAGAAGGTGTAGATCACCGCTCTACTGGGATGAAGTTGGCGAACGAAGGGTACTTGGACCCGACGCAGTCGAGTAGATGATTGAAATTGTTCGACAAATCCGTGTGAGAATGAAAGAAGCCCAAGACAGACAAGAGTCTTACGCTTATGTCCGACGGACCGACTTGCAATTTCAAACCGGCGACAAGGTTTTTCTCAAGGTATCCACGTCGAAAGGGATAACGCGTTTTGGGGTTAAAGGAAAGTTGAAACCACGTTTTATCGGTCCTTATGAAATTCTTGAAGAAGTTGGACCCGTAGCCTATCGATTAGCGCTACCGCCAAACCTTGGGAACGAACACAACGTCTTTCATGTGTCGCAGTTGCGGAAGTACGTGTTCGACCCGAAACACGTGATTCACTATGAGGAAGTTGCTTTGAATCCAGATTTGAGTTACGAGGAGCGACCTCAGATGATCTTGGACCGTAAAGTTCAAATCTTGAGGAACAAATCTATTGCTAGCGTGAAATTACTTTGGAGAAACCACGAATATGAGGAAACCACGTGGGAGCTCGAGGATAAGATGATGGAACTGTACCCGGAACTCTTTCCATGAAGGTACCAAATTTCGGGACCACAAGAGCTTGAAATACTTTTTCGAGCAGAAGGACTTAAAGATGAGACAACGAAGATGACTCGAACTAGTGAAGGACTACGATTGTGGTATCAGTTACCACCCCGGCAAAGCAAATGTGGTGGCAGATGCTTTGAGCCGAAAAGACCATTCGAAACTAGCTTCCCTGACGGAAGAAGAAAGTTTGATACGAGAGTTTAGTAAATTGCGATTAGAAGTGATAAGGGCACCTGAAACGGTGGAAGGACGAATCGCCACCTTAGTGGTGGAACCAGATTTGAAAACAAGAATCGTTGCAGCGCAACGAATGGATGCGAAACTCGAAGAGATTCGAGTGGAAGTGAGAACGGGCAAATCGGGAAATTTTAGTGAGGAGTCCGATAATGCCCTCATGTTTGAAGGAAGACTATGCGTGCCTGACAACGAGGAACTCAAGAACGAGATCATGAGTGAAGCTCATGAGACTCCATACACTGCTCACCCTGGAAGCACGAAGATGTACCAAGACTTGAAGAAGTCATTTTGGTGGAATGGCATGAAGAGGGATATCGTGGCATTTGTGGAGCATTGCTTAGCCTGCCAACAGGTGAAGGCCTTACATCAACGTCCGTACAGAAAATTACAACCATTGGAAGTACCAGAGTGGAAGTGGGATCACATCACCATGGATTTCGTGACGGCCTTGCCAAAGACTCTCAAAGGAAACACCGCCATTTGGGTGATTGTAGACCGACTCACCAAATGTGCGCATTTCCTACCGATTCCGATAACTCATGGATCGGACAGACTAGCGCGTATCTACATGAAAGAAATCGTGCGATTGCATGGAGTCCCAGTGACGATTACGTCTGATCGTGACCCGAAGTTCACTTCAAAATTTTGGATTAGTCTACAGCGCGAGCTTGGAACACGATTGAACTTTAGCACGGCGTTTCACCCGCAGTCCGATGGGCAATCCGAGAGGACGATACATACTCTCGAGGATATGCTAAGAGCCGTAGTGCTCGACCGAGGCGGAAGTTGGGAGACCGCACCACCGCTAATTGAATTTGCTTACAACAACAGTTTCCAAGCAACGATTAACATGGCGCCGTATGAAGCCTTATATGGAAGAAGGTGTAGATCACCGCTCTACTGGGATGAAGTTGGCGAACGAAGGGTACATGGACCCGACGCAGTCGAGTAGATGATTGAAATTGTTCGACAAATCCGTGTGAGAATGAAAGAAGCCCAAGACAGACAAGAGTCTTACGCTTATGTCCGACGGACCGACTTGCAATTTCAAACCGGCGACAAGGTTTTTCTCAAGGTATCCACGTCGAAAGGGATAACGCGTTTTGGGGTTAAAGGAAAGTTGAAACCACGTTTTATCGGTCCTTATGAAATTCTTGAAGAAGTTGGACCCGTAGCCTATCGATTAGCGCTACCGCCAAACCTTGGGAACGAACACAACGTCTTTCATGTGTCGCAGTTGCGGAAGTACGTGTTCGACCCGAAACACGTGATTCACTATGAGGAAGTTGCTTTGAATCCAGATTTGAGTTACGAGGAGCGACCTCAGATGATCTTGGACCGTAAAGTTCAAATCTTGAGGAACAAATCTATTGCTAGCGTGAAATTACTTTGGAGAAACCACGAATATGAGGAAACCACGTGGGAGCTCGAGGATAAGATGATGGAACTGTACCCGGAACTCTTTCCATGAAGGTACCAAATTTCGGGACCACAAGAGCTTGAAATACTTTTTCGAGCAGAAGGACTTAAAGATGAGACAACGAAGATGACTCGAACTAGTGAAGGACTACGATTGTGGTATCAGTTACCACCCCGGCAAAGCAAATGTGGTGGCAGATGCTTTGAGCCGAAAAGACCATTCGAAACTAGCTTCCCTGACGGAAGAAGAAAGTTTGATACGAGAGTTTAGTAAATTGCGATTAGAAGTGATAAGGGCACCTGAAACGGTGGAAGGACGAATCGCCACCTTAGTGGTGGAACCAGATTTGAAAACAAGAATCGTTGCAGCGCAACGAATGGATGCGAAACTCGAAGAGATTCGAGTGGAAGTGAGAACGGGCAAATCGGGAAATTTTAGTGAGGAGTCCGATAATGCCCTCATGTTTGAAGGAAGACTATGCGTGCCTGACAACGAGGAACTCAAGAATGAGATCATGAGTGAAGCTCATGAGACTCCATACACTGCTCACCCTGGAAGCACGAAGATGTACCAAGACTTGAAGAAGTCATTTTGGTGGAATGGCATGAAGAGGGATATCGTGGCATTTGTGGAGCATTGCTTAGCCTGCCAACAGGTGAAGGCCTTACATCAACGTCCGTACAGAAAATTACAACCGTTGGAAGTACCAGAGTGGAAGTAGGATCACATCACCATGGATTTCGTGACGGCCTTGCCAAAGACTCTCAAAGGAAACACCGCCATTTGGGTGATTGTAGACCGACTCACCAAATGTGCGCATTTCCTACCGATTCCGATAACTCATGGATCGGACAGACTAGCGCGTATCTACATGAATGAAATCGTGCGTTTGCATGGAGTCCCAGTGACGATTACGTCTGATCGTGACCCGAAGTGCACTTCAAAATTTTGGATTAGTCTACAGCGCGAGCTTGGAACACGATTGAACTTTAGCACGGCGTTTCACCCGCAGTCCGATGGGCAATCCGAGAGGACGATACATACTCTCGAGGATATGCTAAGAGCCGTAGTGCTCGACCGAGGCGGAAGTTGGGAGACCGCACCACCGCTAATTGAATTTGCTTACAACAACAGTTTCCAAGCAACGATTAACATGGCGCCGTATGAAGCCTTATATGGAAGAAGGTGTAGATCACCGCTCTACTGGGATGAAGTTGGCGAACGAAGGGTACATGGACCCGACGCAGTCGAGTAGATGATTGAAATTGTTCGACAAATCCGTGTGAGAATGAAAGAAGCCCAAGACAGACAAGAGTCTTACGCTTATGTCCGACGGACCGACTTGCAATTTCAAACCGGCGACAAGGTTTTTCTCAAGGTATCCACGTCGAAAGGGATAACGCGTTTTGGGGTTAAAGGAAAGTTGAAACCACGTTTTATCGGTCCTTATGAAATTCTTGAAGAAGTTGGACCCGTAGCCTATCGATTAGCGCTACCGCCAAACCTTGGGAACGAACACAACGTCTTTCATGTGTCGCAGTTGCGGAAGTACGTGTTCGACCCGAAACACGTGATTCACTATGAGGAAGTTGCTTTGAATCCAGATTTGAGTTACGAGGAGCGACCTCAGATGATCTTGGACCGTAAAGTTCAAATCTTGAGGAACAAATCTATTGCTAGCGTGAAATTACTTTGGAGAAACCACGAATATGAGGAAACCACGTGGGAGCTCGAGGATAAGATGATGGAACTGTACCCGGAACTCTTTCCATGAAGGTACCAAATTTCGGGACCACAAGAGCTTGAAATACTTTTTCGAGCAGAAGGACTTAAAGATGAGACAACGAAGATGACTCGAACTAGTGAAGGACTACGATTGTGGTATCAGTTACCACCCCGGCAAAGCAAATGTGGTGGCAGATGCTTTGAGCCGAAAAGACCATTCGAAACTAGCTTCCCTGACGGAAGAAGAAAGTTTGATACGAGAGTTTAGTAAATTGCGATTAGAAGTGATAAGGGCACCTGAAACGGTGGAAGGACGAATCGCCACCTTAGTGGTGGAACCAGATTTGAAAACAAGAATCGTTGCAGCGCAACGAATGGATGCGAAACTCGAAGAGATTCGAGTGGAAGTGAGAACGGGCAAATCGGGAAATTTTAGTGAGGAGTCCGATAATGCCCTCATGTTTGAAGGAAGACTATGCGTGCCTGACAACGAGGAACTCAAGAACGAGATCATGAGTGAAGCTCATGAGACTCCATACACTGCTCACCCTGGAAGCACGAAGATGTACCAAGACTTGAAGAAGTCATTTTGGTGGAATGGCATGAAGAGGGATATCGTGGCATTTGTGGAGCATTGCTTAGCCTGCCAACAGGTGAAGGCCTTACATCAACGTCCGTACAGAAAATTACAACCATTGGAAGTACCAGAGTGGAAGTGGGATCACATCACCATGGATTTCGTGACGGCCTTGCCAAAGACTCTCAAAGGAAACACCGCCATTTGGGTGATTGTAGACCGACTCACCAAATGTGCGCATTTCCTACCGATTCCGATAACTCATGGATCGGACAGACTAGCGCGTATCTACATGAATGAAATCGTGCGTTTGCATGGAGTCCCAGTGACGATTACGTCTGATCGTGACCCGAAGTGCACTTCAAAATTTTGGATTAGTCTACAGCGCGAGCTTGGAACACGATTGAACTTTAGCACGGCGTTTCACCCGCAGTCCGATGGGCAATCCGAGAGGACGATACAAACTCTCGAGGATATGCTAAGAGCCGTAGTGCTCGACCGAGGCGGAAGTTGGGAGACCGCACTACCGCTAATTGAATTTGCTTACAACAACAGTTTCCAAGCAACGATTAACATGGCGCCGTATGAAGCCTTATATGGAAGAAGGTGTAGATCACCGCTCTACTGGGATGAAGTTGGCGAACGAAGGGTACTTGGACCCGACACAGTCGAGTAGATGATTGAAATTGTTCGACAAATCCGTGTGAGAATGAAAAAAGCCCAAGACAGACAAAAGTCTTACGCTGATGTCCGACGGACCGACTTGCAATTTCAAACCGGCGACAAGGTTTTTCTCAAGGTATCCCCGTCGAAAGGGATAACGCGTTTTGGGGTTAAAGGAAAGTTGAAACCACGTTTTATCGGTCCTTATGAAATTCTTGAAGAAGTTGGACCCGTAGCCTATCGATTAGCGCTACCACCAAACCTTGGGAACGAACACAACGTCTTTCATGTGTCGCAGTTGCGGAAGTACGTGTTCGACCCGAAACACGTGATTCACTATGAGGAAGTTGCTTTGAATCCAGATTTGAGTTACGAGGAGTGACCTCAGATGATCTTGGACCGTAAAGTTCAAATCTTGAGGAACAAATCTATTGCTAGCGTGAAAGTACTTTGGAGAAACCACGAATACGAGGAAACCACGTGGGAGCTCGAGGATAAGATGATGGAACTGTACCCGCAACTCTTTCCATGAAGGTACCAAATTTCGGGACCACAAGAGCTTGAAATACTTTTTCGAGCAGAAGGACTTAAAGATGAGACAACGAAGATGACTCGAACTAGTGAAGGACTACGATTGTGGTATCAGTTACCACCCCGGCAAAGCAAATGTGGTGGCAAATGCTTTGAGCCGAAAAGACCATTCGCAACTAGCTTCCCTGACGGAAGAAGAAAGTTTGATACGAGAGTTTAGTAAATTGCGATTAGAAGTGATAAGGGCACCTGAAACGGTGGAAGGACGAATCGCCACCTTAGTGGTGGAACCAGATTTGAAAACAAGAATCTTGCAGCGCAACGAATGGATGCGAAACTCGAAGAGATTCGAGTGGAAGTGAGAACGGGAAAATCGGGAAATTTTAGTGAGGAGTCCGATAATGCCCTCATGTTTGAAGGAAGACTATGCGTGCCTGACAACGAGGAACTCAAGAACGAGATCATGAGTGAAGCTCATGAGACTCCATACACTGCTCACCCTGGAAGCACGAAGATGTACCAAGACTTGAAGAAGTCATTTTGGTGGAATGGCATGAAGAGGGATATCGTGGCATTTGTGGAGCATTGCTTAGCCTGCCAACAGGTGAAGGCCTTACATCAACGTCCGTACAGAAAATTACAACCGTTGGAAGTACCAGAGTGGAAGTGGGATCACATCACCATGGATTTCGTGACGGCCTTGCCAAAGACTCTCAAAGGAAACACCGCCATTTGGGTTATTGTAGACCGACTCACCAAATGTGCGCATTTCCTACCGATTCCGATAACTCATGGATCGGACAGACTAGCGCGTATCTACATGAAAGAAATCGTGCGATTGCATGGAGTCCCAGTGACGATTACGTCTGATCGTGACCCGAAGTTCACTTCAAAATTTTGGATTAGTCTACAGCGCGAGCTTGGAACACGATTGAACTTTAGCACGGCGTTTCACCCGCAGTCCGATGGGCAATCCGAGAGGACGATACATACTCTCGAGGATATGCTAAGAGCCGTAGTGCTCGACCGAGGCGGAAGTTGGGAGACCGCACTACCGCTAATTGAATTTGCTTACAACAACAGTTTCCAAGCAACGATTAACATGGCGCCGTATGAAGCCTTATATGGAAGAAGGTGTAGATCACCGCTCTACTGGGATGAAGTTGGCGAACGAAGGGTACTTGGACCCGACGCAGTCGAGTAGATGATTGAAATTGTTCGACAAATCCGTGTGAGAATGAAAGAAGCCCAAGACAGACAAGAGTCTTACGCTTATGTCCGACGGACCGACTTGCAATTTCAAACCGGCGACAAGGTTTTTCTCAAGGTATCCACGTCGAAAGGGATAACGCGTTTTGGGGTTAAAGGAAAGTTGAAACCACGTTTTATCGGTCCTTATGAAATTCTTGAAGAAGTTGGACCCGTAGCCTATCGATTAGCGCTACCGCCAAACCTTGGGAACGAACACAACGTCTTTCATGTGTCGCAGTTGCGGAAGTACGTGTTCGACCCGAAACACGTGATTCACTATGAGGAAGTTGCTTTGAATCCAGATTTGAGTTACGAGGAGCGACCTCAGATGATCTTGGACCGTAAAGTTCAAATCTTGAGGAACAAATCTATTGCTAGCGTGAAAGTACTTTGGAGAAACCACGAATACGAGGAAACCACGTGGGAGCTCGAGGATAAGATGATGGAACTGTACCCGGAACTCTTTCCATGAAGGTACCAAATTTCGGGACCACAAGAGCTTGAAATACTTTTTCGAGCAGAAGGACTTAAAGATGAGACAACGAAGATGACTCGAACTAGTGAAGGACTACGATTGTGGTATCAGTTACCACCCCGGCAAAGCAAATGTGGTGGCAGATGCTTTGAGCCGAAAAGACCATTCGAAACTAGCTTCCCTGACGGAAGAAGAAAGTTTGATACGAGAGTTTAGTAAATTGCGATTAGAAGTGATAAGGGCACCTGAAACGGTGGAAGGACGAATCGCCACCTTAGTGGTGGAACCAGATTTGAAAACAAGAATCGTTGCAGCGCAACGAATGGATGCGAAACTCGAAGAGATTCGAGTGGAAGTGAGAACGGGCAAATCGGGAAATTTTAGTGAGGAGTCCGATAATGCCCTCATGTTTGAAGGAAGACTATGCGTGCCTGACAACGAGGAACTCAAGAACGAGATCATGAGTGAAGCTCATGAGACTCCATACACTGCTCACCCTGGAAGCACGAAGATGTACCAAGACTTGAAGAAGTCATTTTGGTGGAATGGCATGAAGAGGGATATCGTGGCATTTGTGGAGCATTGCTTAGCCTGCCAACAGGTGAAGGCCTTACATCAACGTCCGTACAGAAAATTACAACCGTTGGAAGTACCAGAGTGGAAGTGGGATCACATCACCATGGATTTCGTGACGGCCTTGCCAAAGACTCTCAAAGGAAACACCGCCATTTGGGTTATTGTAGACCGACTCACCAAATGTGCGCATTTCCTACCGATTCCGATAACTCATGGATCGGACAGACTAGCGCGTATCTACATGAAAGAAATCGTGCGATTGCATGGAGTCCCAGTGACGATTACGTCTGATCGTGACCCGAAGTTCACTTCAAAATTTTGGATTAGTCTACAGCGCGAGCTTGGAACACGATTGAACTTTAGCACGGCGTTTCACCCGCAGTCCGATGGGCAATCCGAGAGGACGATACAAACTCTCGAGGATATGCTAAGAGCCGTAGTGCTCGACCGAGGCGGAAATTGGGAGACCGCACTACCGCTAATTGAATTTGCTTACAACAACAGTTTCCAAGCAACGATTAACATGGCGCCGTATGAAGCCTTATATGGAAGAAGGTGTAGATCACCGCTCTACTGGGATGAAGTTGGCGAACGAAGGGTACTTGGACCCGACGCAGTCGAGTAGATGATTGAAATTGTTCGACAAATCCGTGTGAGAATGAAAGAAGCCCAAGACAGACAAGAGTCTTACGCTGATGTCCGACGGACCGACTTGCAATTTCAAACCGGCGACAAGGTTTTTCTCAAGGTATCCCCGTCGAAAGGGATAACGCGTTTTGGGGTTAAAGGAAAGTTGAAACCACGTTTTATCGGTCCTTATGAAATTCTTGAAGAAGTTGGACCCGTAGCCTATCGATTAGCGCTACCGCCAAACCTTGGGAACGAACACAACGTCTTTCATGTGTCGCAGTTGCGGAAGTACGTGTTCGACCCGAAACACGTGATTCACTATGAGGAAGTTGCTTTGAATCCAGATTTGAGTTACGAGGAGCGACCTCAGATGATCTTGGACCGTAAAGTTCAAATCTTGAGGAACAAATCTATTGCTAGCGTGAAAGTACTTTGGAGAAACCACGAATACGAGGAAACCACGTGGGAGCTCGAGGATAAGATGATGGAACTGTACCCGCAACTCTTTCCATGAAGGTACCAAATTTCGGGACCACAAGAGCTTGAAATACTTTTTCGAGCAGAAGGACTTAAAGATGAGACAACGAAGATGACTCGAACTAGTGAAGGACTACGATTGTGGTATCAGTTACCACCCCGGCAAAGCAAATGTGGTGGCAGATGCTTTGAGCCGAAAAGACCATTCGCAACTAGCTTCCCTGACGGAAGAAGAAAGTTTGATACGAGAGTTTAGTAAATTGCGATTAGAAGTGATAAGGGCACCTGAAACGGTGGAAGGATGAATCGCCACCTTAGTGGTGGAACCAGATTTGAAAACAAGAATCGTTGCAGCGCAACGAATGGATGCGAAACTCGAAGAGATTCGAGTGGAAGTGAGAACGGGCAAATCGGGAAATTTTAGTGAGGAGTCCGATAATGCCCTCATGTTTGAAGGAAGACTATGCGTGCCTGACAACGAGGAACTCAAGAACGAGATCATGAGTGAAGCTCATGAGACTCCATACACTGCTCACCCTGGAAGCACGAAGATGTACCAAGACTTGAAGAAGTCATTTTGGTGGAATGGCATGAAGAGGGATATCGTGGCATTTGTGGAGCATTGCTTAGCCTGCCAACAGGTGAAGGCCTTACATCAACGTCCGTACAGAAAATTACAACCGTTGGAAGTACCAGAGTGGAAGTGGGATCACATCACCATGGATTTCGTGACGGCCTTGCCAAAGACTCTCAAAGGAAACACCGCCATTTGGGTGATTGTAGACCGACTCACCAAATGTGCGCATTTCCTACCGATTCCGATAACTCATGGATCGGACAGACTAGCGCGTATCTACATGAAAGAAATCGTGCGATTGCATGGAGTCCCAGTGACGATTACGTCTGATCGTGACCCGAAGTTCACTTCAAAATTTTGGATTAGTCTACAGCGCGAGCTTGGAACACGATTGAACTTTAGCACGGCGTTTCACCCGCAGTCCGATGGGCAATCCGAGAGGACGATACAAACTCTCGAGGATATGCTAAGAGCCGTAGTGCTCGACCGAGGCGGAAGTTGGGAGACCGCACTACCGCTAATTGAATTTGCTTACAACAACAGTTTCCAAGCAACGATTAACATGGCGCCGTATGAAGCCTTATATGGAAGAAGGTGTAGATCACCGCTCTACTGGGATGAAGTTGGCGAACGAAGGGTACTTGGACCCGACACAGTCGAGTAGATGATTGAAATTGTTCGACAAATCCGTGTGAGAATGAAAGAAGCCCAAGACAGACAAGAGTCTTACGCTGATGTCCGACGGACCGACTTGCAATTTCAAACCGGCGACAAGGTTTTTCTCAAGGTATCCACGTCGAAAGGGATAACGCGTTTTGGGGTTAAAGGAAAGTTGAAACCACGTTTTATCGGTCCTTATGAAATTCTTGAAGAAGTTGGACCCGTAGCCTATCGATTAGCGCTACCGCCAAACCTTGGGAACGAACACAACGTCTTTCATGTGTCGCAGTTGCGGAAGTACGTGTTCGACCCGAAACACGTGATTCACTATGAGGAAGTTGCTTTGAATCCAGATTTGAGTTACGAGGAGCGACCTCAGATGATCTTGGACCGTAAAGTTCAAATCTTGAGGAACAAATCTATTGCTAGCGTGAAATTACTTTGGAGAAACCACGAATATAAGGAAACCACGTGGGAGCTCGAGGATAAGATGATGGAACTGTACCCGGAACTCTTTCCATGAAGGTACCAAATTTCGGGACCACAAGAGCTTGAAATACTTTTTCGAGCAGAAGGACTTAAAGATGAGACAACGAAGATGACTCGAACTAGTGAAGGACTACGATTGTGGTATCAGTTACCACCCCGGCAAAGCAAATGTGGTGGCAGATGCTTTGAGCCGAAAAGACCATTCGCAACTAGCTTCCCTGACGGAAGAAGAAAGTTTGATACGAGAGTTTAGTAAATTGCGATTAGAAGTGATAAGGGCACCTGAAACGGTGGAAGGATGAATCGCCACCTTAGTGGTGGAACCAGATTTGAAAACAAGAATCGTTGCAGCGCAACGAATGGATGCGAAACTCGAAGAGATTCGAGTGGAAGTGAGAACGGGCAAATCGGGAAATTTTAGTGAGGAGTCCGATAATGCCCTCATGTTTGAAGGAAGACTATGCGTGCCTGACAACGAGGAACTCAAGAACGAGATCATGAGTGAAGCTCATGAGACTCCATACACTGCTCACCCTGGAAGCACGAAGATGTACCAAGACTTGAAGAAGTCATTTTGGTGGAATGGCATGAAGAGGGATATCGTGGCATTTGTGGAGCATTGCTTAGCCTGCCAACAGGTGAAGGCCTTACATCAACGTCCGTACAGAAAATTACAACCGTTGGAAGTACCAGAGTGGAAGTGGGATCACATCACCATGGATTTCGTGACGGCCTTGCCAAAGACTCTCAATGGAAACACCGCCATTTGGGTGATTGTAGACCGACTCACCAAATGTGCGCATTTCCTACCGATTCCGATAACTCATGGATCGGACAGACTAGCGCGTATCTACATGAATGAAATCGTGCGTTTGCATGGAGTCCCAGTGACGATTACGTCTGATCGTGACCCGAAGTGCACTTCAAAATTTTGGATTAGTCTACAGCGCGAGCTTGGAACACGATTGAACTTTAGCACGGCGTTTCACCCGCAGTCCGATGGGCAATCCGAGAGGACGATACAAACTCTCGAGGATATGCTAAGAGCCGTAGTGCTCGACCGAGGCGGAAGTTGGGAGACCGCACTACCGCTAATTGAATTTGCTTACAACAACAGTTTCCAAGCAACGATTAACATGGCGCCGTATGAAGCCTTATATGGAAGAAGGTGTAGATCACCGCTCTACTGGGATGAAGTTGGCGAACGAAGGGTACTTGGACCCGACGCAGTCGAGTAGATGATTGAAATTGTTCGACAAATCCGTGTGAGAATGAAAGAAGCCCAAGACAGACAAAAGTCTTACGCTGATGTCCGACGGACCGACTTGCAATTTCAAACCGGCGACAAGGTTTTTCTCAAGGTATCCCCGTCGAAAGGGATAACGCGTTTTGGGGTTAAAGGAAAGTTGAAACCACGTTTTATCGGTCCTTATGAAATTCTTGAAGAAGTTGGACCCGTAGCCTATCGATTAGCGCTACCGCCAAACCTTGGGAACGAACACAACGTCTTTCATGTGTCGCAGTTGCGGAAGTACGTGTTCGACCCGAAACACGTGATTCACTATGAGGAAGTTGCTTTGAATCCAGATTTGAGTTACGAGGAGTGACCTCAGATGATCTTGGACCGTAAAGTTCAAATCTTGAGGAACAAATCTATTGCTAGCGTGAAAGTACTTTGGAGAAACCACGAATACGAGGAAACCACGTGGGAGCTCGAGGATAAGATGATGGAACTGTACCCGGAACTCTTTCCATGAAGGTACCAAATTTCGGGACCACAAGAGCTTGAAATACTTTTTCGAGCAGAAGGACTTAAAGATGAGACAACGAAGATGACTCGAACTAGTGAAGGACTACGATTGTGGTATCAGTTACCACCCCGGCAAAGCAAATGTGGTGGCAGATGCTTTGAGCCGAAAAGACCATTCGCAACTAGCTTCCCTGACGGAAGAAGAAAGTTTGATACGAGAGTTTAGTAAATTGCGATTAGAAGTGATAAGGGCACCTGAAACGGTGGAAGGACGAATCGCCACCTTAGTGGTGGAACCAGATTTGAAAACAAGAATCGTTGCAGCGCAACGAATGGATGCGAAACTCGAAGAGATTCGAGTGGAAGTGAGAACGGGCAAATCGGGAAATTTTAGTGAGGAGTCCGATAATGCCCTCATGTTTGAAGGAAGACTATGCGTGCCTGACAACGAGGAACTCAAGAACGAGATCATGAGTGAAGCTCATGAGACTCCATACACTGCTCACCCTGGAAGCACGAAGATGTACCAAGACTTGAAGAAGTTATTTTGGTGGAATGGCATGAAGAGGGATATCGTGGCATTTGTGGAGCATTGCTTAGCCTGCCAACAGGTGAAGGCCTTACATCAACGTCCGTACAGAAAATTACAACCGTTGGAAGTACCAGAGTGGAAGTGGGATCACATCACCATGGATTTCGTGACGGCCTTGCCAAAGACTCTCAAAGGAAACACCGCCATTTGGGTGATTGTAGACCGACTCACCAAATGTGCGCATTTCCTACCGATTCCGATAACTCATGGATCGGACAGACTAGCGCGTATCTACATGAATGAAATCGTGCGTTTGCATGGAGTCCCAGTGACGATTACGTCTGATCGTGACAAGGTTTTTCTCAAGGTATCCACGTCGAAAGGGATAACGCGTTTTGGGGTTAAAGGAAAGTTGAAACCACGTTTTATCGGTCCTTATGAAATTCTTGAAGAAGTTGGACCCGTAGCCTATCGATTAGCGCTACCGCCAAACCTTGGGAACGAACACAACGTCTTTCATGTGTCGCAGTTACGGAAGTAGGTGTTCGACCCGGAACACGCGATTCACTATGAGGAATTTGCTTTGAATCCAGATTTGAGTTACGAGGAGCGACCTCAGATGATCTTGGACCGTAAAGTTCAAATCTTGAGGAACAAATCTATTGCTAGCGTGAAAGTACTTTGGAGAAACCACGAATACGAGGAAACCACGTGGGAGCTCGAGGATAAGATGATGGAACTGTACCCGGAACTCTTTCCATGAAGGTACCAAATTTCGGGACCACAAGAGCTTGAAATACTTTTTCGAGCAGAAGGACTTAAAGATGAGACAACGAAGATGACTCGAACTAGTGAAGGACTACGATTGTGGTATCAGTTACCACCCCGGCAAAGCAAATGTGGTGGCAGATGCTTTGAGCCGAAAAGACCATTCGCAACTAGCTTCCCTGACGGAAGAAGAAAGTTTGATACGAGAGTTTAGTAAATTGCAATTAGAAGTGATAAGGGCACCTGAAACGGTGGAAGGACGAATCGCCACCTTAGTGGTGGAACCAGATTTGAAAACAAGAATCGTTGCAGCGCAACGAATGGATGCGAAACTCGAAGAGATTCGAGTGGAAGTGAGAACGGGCAAATCGGGAAATTTTAGTGAGGAGTCCGATAATGCCCTCATGTTTGAAGGAAGACTATGCGTGCCTGACAACGAGGAACTCTAGAACGAGATCATGAGTGAAGCTCATGAGACTCCATACACTGCTCACCCTGGAAGCACGAAGATGTACCAAGACTTGAAGAAGTCATTTTGGTGGAATGGCATGAAGAGGGATATCGTGGCATTTGTGGAGCATTGCTTAGCCTGCCAACAGGTGAAGGCCTTACATCAACGTCCGTACAGAAAATTACAACCGTTGGAAGTACCAGAGTGGAAGTGGGATCACATCACCATGGATTTCGTGACGGCCTTGCCAAAGACTCTCAATGGAAACACCGCCATTTGGGTGATTGTAGACCGACTCACCAAATGTGCGCATTTCCTACCGATTCCGATAACTCATGGATCGGACAGACTAGCGCGTATCTACATGAATGAAATCGTGCGTTTGCATGGAGTCCCAGTGACGATTACGTCTGATCGTGACCCGAAGTGCACTTCAAAATTTTGGATTAGTCTACAGCGCGAGCTTGGAACACGATTGAACTTTAGCACGGCGTTTCACCCGCAGTCCGATGGGCAATCCGAGAGGACGATACAAACTCTCGAGGATATGCTAAGAGCCATGGTGCTCGACCGAGGCGGAAGTTGGGAGACCGCACTACCGCTAATTGAATTTGCTTACAACAACAGTTTCCAAGCAACGATTAACATGGCGCCGTATGAAGCCTTATATGGAAGAAGGTGTAGATCACCGCTCTACTGGGATGAAGTTGGCGAACGAAGGGTACTTGGACCCGACGCAGTCGAGTAGATGATTGAAATTGTTCGACAAATCCGTGTGAGAATGAAAGAAGCCCAAGACAGACAAAAGTCTTACGCTGATGTCCGACGGACCGACTTGCAATTTCAAACCGGCGACAAGGTTTTTCTCAAGGTATCCCCGTCGAAAGGGATAACGCGTTTTGGGGTTAAAGGAAAGTTGAAACCACGTTTTATCGGTCCTTATGAAATTCTTGAAGAAGTTGGACCCGTAGCCTATCGATTAGCGCTACCGCCAAACCTTGGGAACGAACACAACGTCTTTCATGTGTCGCAGTTGCGGAAGTACGTGTTCGACCCGAAACACGTGATTCACTATGAGGAAGTTGCTTTGAATCCAGATTTGAGTTACGAGGAGTGACCTCAGATGATCTTGGACCGTAAAGTTCAAATCTTGAGGAACAAATCTATTGCTAGCGTGAAAGTACTTTGGAGAAACCACGAATACGAGGAAACCACGTGGGAGCTCGAGGATAAGATGATGGAACTGTACCCGGAACTCTTTCCATGAAGGTACCAAATTTCGGGACCACAAGAGCTTGAAATACTTTTTCGAGCAGAAGGACTTAAAGATGAGACAACGAAGATGACTCGAACTAGTGAAGGACTACGATTGTGGTATCAGTTACCACCCCGGCAAAGCAAATGTGGTGGCAGATGCTTTGAGCCGAAAAGACCATTCGCAACTAGCTTCCCTGACGGAAGAAGAAAGTTTGATACGAGAGTTTAGTAAATTGCGATTAGAAGTGATAAGGGCACCTGAAACGGTGGAAGGACGAATCGCCACCTTAGTGGTGGAACCAGATTTGAAAACAAGAATCGTTGCAGCGCAACGAATGGATGCGAAACTCGAAGAGATTCGAGTGGAAGTGAGAACGGGCAAATCGGGAAATTTTAGTGAGGAGTCCGATAATGCCCTCATGTTTGAAGGAAGACTATGCGTGCCTGACAACGAGGAACTCAAGAACGAGATCATGAGTGAAGCTCATGAGACTCCATACACTGCTCACCCTGGAAGCACGAAGATGTACCAAGACTTGAAGAAGTCATTTTGGTGGAATGGCATGAAGAGGGATATCGTGGCATTTGTGGAGCATTGCTTAGCCTGCCAACAGGTGAAGGCCTTACATCAACGTCCGTACAGAAAATTACAACCGTTGGAAGTACCAGAGTGGAAGTGGGATCACATCACCATGGATTTCGTGACGGCCTTGCCAAAGACTCTCAAAGGAAACACCGCCATTTGGGTGATTGTAGACCGACTCACCAAATGTGCGCATTTCCTATCGATTCCGATAACTCATGGATCGGACAGACTAGCGCGTATCTACATGAAAGAAATTGTGCGATTGCATGGAGTCCCAGTGACGATTACGTCTGTTCGTGACCCGAAGTTCACTTCAAAATTTTGGATTAGTCTACAGCGCGAGCTTGGAACACGATTGAACTTTAGCACGGCGTTTCACCCGCAGTCCGATGGGCAATCCGAGAGGACGATACAAACTCTCGAGGATATGCTAAGAGCCATGGTGCTCGACCGAGGCGGAAGTTGGGAGACCGCACTACCGCTAATTGAATTTGCTTACAACAACAGTTTCCAAGCAACGATTAACATGGCGCCGTATGAAGCCTTATATGGAAGAAGGTGTAGATCACCACTCTACTGGGATGAAGTTGGCGAACGAAGGGTACTTGGACCCGACGCAGTCGAGTAGATGATTGAAATTGTTCGACCAATCCGTGTGAGAATGAAAGAAGCCCAAGACAGACAAAAGTCTTACGCTTATGTCCGACGGACCGACTTGCAATTTCAAACCGGCGACAAGGTTTTTCTCAAGGTATCCCCGTCGAAAGGGATAACGCGTTTTGGTGTTAAAGGAAAGTTGAAACCACGTTTTATCGGTCCTTATGAAATTCATGAAGAAGTTGGACCCGTAGCCTATCGATTAGCGCTACCGCCAAACCTTGGGAACGAACACAACGTCTTTCATGTGTCGCACTTGCGGAAGTACGTGTTCGACCCGAAACACGCGATTCACTATGAGGAATTTGCTTTGAATCCAGATTTGAGTGACGAGGAGCGACCTCAGATGATCTTGGACCGTAAAGTTCAAATCATGAGGAACAAATCTATTGCTAGCGTGAAAGTACTTTGGAGAAACCACGAATACGAGGAAACCACGTGGGAGCTCGAGGATAAGATGATGGAACTGTACCCGGAACTCTTTCCATGAAAGTACCAAATTTCGGGACCACAAGAGCTTGAAATACTTTTTCGAGCAGAAGGACTTAAAGATGAGACAACGAAGATGACTTGAACTAGTGAAGGACTACGATATTGGTATCAGTTACCACCCCGGCAAAGCAAATGTGGTGGCAGATGCTTTGAGCCGAAAAGACCATTCGCAACTAGCTTCCCTGACGGAAGAAAAAAGTTTGATGCGAGAGTTTAGTAAATTGCGATTAGAAGTGATAAGGGCACCTGAAACGGTGGAAGGACGAATCGCCACCTTAGTGGTAGAACCAGATTTGAAAACAAGAATCGTTGCAGCGCAACGAATGGATGCGAAACTCGAAGAGATTCGAGTGGAAGTGAGAACGCGCAAATCGGGAAATTTTAGTGAGGAGTCCGATAATGCCCTCATGTTTGAAGGAAGACTATGCGTGCCTGACAACGAGGAACTCAAGAACGAGATCATGAGTGAAGCTCATGAGACTCCATACACTGCTCACCCTGGAAGCACGAAGATGTACCAAGACTTGAAGAAGTCATTTTGGTGGAATGGCATGAAGAGGGATATCGTGGCATTTGTGGAGCATTGCTTAGCCTGCCAACAGGTGAAGGCCTTACATCAACGTCCGTACAGAAAATTACAACCGTTGGAAGTACCAGAGTGGAAGTGGGATCACATCACCATGGATTTCGTGACGGCCTTGCCAAAGACTCTCAAAGGAAACACCGCCATTTGGGTGATTGTAGACCGACTCACCAAATGTGCGCATTTCCTATCGATTCCGATAACTCATGGATCGGACAGACTAGCGCGTATCTACATGAAAGAAATTGTGCGATTGCATGGAGTCCCAGTGACGATTACGTCTGTTCGTGACCCGAAGTTCACTTCAAAATTTTGGATTAGTCTACAGCGCGAGCTTGGAACACGATTGAACTTTAGCACGGCGTTTCACCCGCAGTCCGATGGGCAATCCCAGAGGACGATACAAACTCTCGAGGATATGCTAAGAGCCATGGTGCTCGACCGAGGCAGAAGTTGGGAGACCGCACTACCGCTAATTGAATTTGCTTACAACAACAGTTTCCAAGCAACGATTAACATGGCGCTGTATGAAGCCTTATATGGAAGAAGGTGTAGATCACTGCTCTACTGGGATGAAGTTGGCGAAGGAAGGGTACTTGGACCCGACGCAGTCGAGTAGATGATTGAAATTGTTCGACAAATCCGTGTGAGAATGAATGAAGCCCAAGACAGACAAAAGTCTTACGCTGATGTCCGACGGACCGACTTGCAATTTCAAACCGGCGACAAGGTTTTTCTCAAGTTATCCCCGTCGAAAGGGATAACGCGTTTTGGTGTTAAAGGAAAGTTGAAACCACGTTTTATCGGTCCTTATGAAATTCTTGAAGAAGTTGGACCCGTAGCCTATCGATTAGCGCTACCGCCAAACCTTGGGAACGAACACAACGTCTTTCATGTGTCGCAGTTACGGAAGTACGTGTTCGACCCGGAACACGCGATTCACTATGAGGAATTTGCTTTGAATTCAGATTTGAGTTACGAGGAGCGACCTCAGATGATCTTGGACCGTAAAGTTCAAATCTTGAGGAACAAATCTATTGCTAGCGTGAAAGTACTTTGGAGAAACCACGAATACGAGGAAAGCACGTGGGAGCTCGAGGATAAGATGATGGAACTGTACCCGGAACTCTTTCCATGAAGGTACCAAATTTCGGGACCACAAGAGCTTGAAATACTTTTTCGAGCAGAAGGACTTAAAGATGAGACAACGAAGATGACTCGAACTAGTGAAGGATTACGATTGTGGTATCAGTTACCACCCCGGCAAAGCAAATGTGGTGGCAGATGCTTTGAGCCGAAAAGACCATTCGCAACTAGCTTCCCTGACGGAAGAAGAAAGTTTGATACGTGAGTTTAGTAAATTGCGATTAGAAGTGATAAGGGCACCTGAAACGGTGGAAGGACGAATCGCCACCTTAGTGGTGGAACGAGATTTGAAAACAAGAATCGTTGCAGCGCAACGAATGGATGCGAAACTCGAAGAGATTCGAGTGGAAGTGAGAACGGGCAAATCGGGAAATTTTAGTGAGGAGTCCGATAATGCCCTCATGTTTGAAGGAAGACTATGCGTGCCTGACAACGAGGAACTCAAGAACGAGATCATGAGTGAAGCTCATGAGACTCCATACACTGCTCACCCTGGAAGCACGAAGATGTACCAAGACTTGAAGAAGTCATTTTGGTGGAATGGCATGAAGAGGGATATCGTGGCATTTGTGGATCATTGCTTAGCCTGCCAACAGATGAAGGCCTTACATCAACGTCCGTACAGAAAATTACAACCGTTGTAAGTACCAGAGTGGAAGTGGGATCACATCACCATGGATTTCGTGACGGCCTTGCCAAAGACTCTCAAAGGAAACACCGCCATTTGGGTGATTGTAGACCGACTCACCAAATGTGCGCATTTCCTACCGATTCCGATAACTCATGGATCGGACAGACTAGCGCGTATCTACATGAAAGAAATCGTGCGATTGCATGGAGTCCCAGTGACGATTACGTCTGTTCGTGACCCGAAGTTCACTTCAAAATTTTGGATTAGTCTACAGCGCGAGCTTGGAACACGATTGAACTTTAGCACGGCGTTTCACCCGCAGTCCGATGGGCAATCCGAGAGGACGATACAAACTCTCGAGGATATGCTATGAGCCGTGGTGCTCGACCGAGGCGGAAGTTGGGAGACCGCACTACCGCTAATTGAATTTGCTTACAACAACAGTTTCCAAGCAACGATTAATATGGCGCCGTATGAAGCCTTATATGGAAGAAGGTGTAGATCACCGCTCTACTAGGATGAAGTTGGCGAACGAAGGGTACTTGGACCCGACGCAGTTGAGTAGATGATTGAAATTGTTCGACAAATCCGTGTGAGAATGAAAGAAGCCCAAGACAGACAAAAGTCTTACGCTGATGTCCGACGGACCGACTTGCAATTTCAAACCGGCGACAAGGTTTTTCTCAAGGTATCCCCGTCGAAAGGGATAACGCATTTTGGTGTTAAAGGAAAGTTGAAACCACGTTTTATCGGTCCTTATGAAATTCATGAAGAAGTTGGACCCGTAGCCTATCGATTAGCGCTACCGCCAAACCTTGGGAACGAACACAACGTCTTTCATGTGTCACACTTGCGGAAGTACGTGTTCGACCCGAAACACGCGATTCACTATGATGAATTTGCTTTGAATCCAGATTTGAGTTACGAGGAGCGACCTCAGATGATCTTGGACCGTAAAGTTCAAATCATGAGGAACAAATCTATTGCTAGCGTGAAAGTACTTTGGAGAAACCACGAATACGAGGAAAGCACGTGGGAGCTCGAGGATAAGATGATGGAACTGTACCCGGAACTCTTTCCATGAAGGTACCAAATTTCGGGACCACAAGAGCTTGAAATACTTTTTCGAGCAGAAGGACTTAAAGATGAGACAACGAAGATGACTCGAACTAGTGAAGGATTACGATTGTGGTATCAGTTACCACCCCGGCAAAGCAAATGTGGTGGCAGATGCTTTGAGCCGAAAAGACCATTCGCAACTAGCTTCCCTGACGGAAGAAGAAAGTTTGATACGTGAGTTTAGTAAATTGCGATTAGAAGTGATAAGGGCACCTGAAACGGTGGAAGGACGAATCGCCACCTTAGTGGTGGAACGAGATTTGAAAACAAGAATCGTTGCAGCGCAACGAATGGATGCGAAACTCGAAGAGATTCGAGTGGAAGTGAGAACGGGCAAATCGGGAAATTTTAGTGAGGAGTCCGATAATGCCCTCATGTTTGAAGGAAGACTATGCGTGCCTGACAACGAGGAACTCAAGAACGAGATCATGAGTGAAGCTCATGAGACTCCATACACTGCTCACCCTGGAAGCACGAAGATGTACCAAGACTTGAAGAAGTCATTTTGGTGGAATGGCATGAAGAGGGATATCGTGGCATTTGTGGAGCATTGCTTAGCCTGCCAACAGATGAAGGCCTTACATCAACGTCCGTACAGAAAATTACAACCGTTGTAAGTACCAGAGTGGAAGTGGGATCACATCACCATGGATTTCGTGACGGCCTTGCCAAAGACTCTCAAAGGAAACACCGCCATTTGGGTGATTGTAGACCGACTCACCAAATGTGCGCATTTCCTACCGATTCCGATAACTCATGGATCGGACAGACTAGCGCGTATCTACATGAAAGAAATCGTGCGATTGCATGGAGTCCCAGTGACGATTACGTCTGTTCGTGACCCGAAGTTCACTTCAAAATTTTGGATTAGTCTACAGCGCGAGCTTGGAACACGATTGAACTTTAGCACGGCGTTTCACCCGCAGTCCGATGGGCAATCCGAGAGGACGATACAAACTCTCGAGGATATGCTATGAGCCGTGGTGCTCGACCGAGGCGGAAGTTGGGAGACCGCACTACCGCTAATTGAATTTGCTTACAACAACAGTTTCCAAGCAACGATTAATATGGCGCCGTATGAAGCCTTATATGGAAGAAGGTGTAGATCACCGCTCTACTAGGATGAAGTTGGCGAACGAAGGGTACTTGGACCCGACGCAGTTGAGTAGATGATTGAAATTGTTCGACAAATCCGTGTGAGAATGAAAGAAGCCCAAGACAGACAAAAGTCTTACGCTGATGTCCGACGGACCGACTTGCAATTTCAAATCGGCGACAAGGTTTTTCTCAAGGTATCCCCGTCGAAAGGGATAACGCATTTTGGTGTTAAAGGAAAGTTGAAACCACGTTTTATCGGTCCTTATGAAATTCATGAAGAAGTTGGACCCGTAGCCTATCGATTAGCGCTACCGCCAAACCTTGGGAACGAACACAACGTCTTTCATGTGTCACACTTGCGGAAGTACGTGTTCGACCCGAAACACGCGATTCACTATGAGGAATTTGCTTTGAATCCAGATTTGAGTTACGAGGAGCGACCTCAGATGATCTTGGACCGTAAAGTTCAAATCATGAGGAACAAATCTATTGCTAGCGTGGAAGTACTTTGGAGAAACCACGAATACGAGGAAACCACGTGGGAGCTCGAGGATAAGATGATGGAACTGTACCCGGAACTCTTTCCATGAAGGTACCAAATTTCGGGACCACAAGAGCTTTAAATACTTTTTCGAGCAGAAGGACTTAAAGATGAGACAACGAAGATGACTCGAACTAGTGAAGGATTACGATTGTGGTATCAGTTACCACCCCGGCAAAGCAAATGTGGTGGCAGATGCTTTGAGCCGAAAAGACCATTCGCAACTAGCTTCCCTGACGGAAGAAGAAAGTTTGATACGTGAGTTAAGTAAATTGCGATTAGAAGTGATAAGGGCACCTGAAACGGTGGAAGGACGAATCGCCACCTTAGTGGTGGAACGAGATTTGAAAACAAGAATCGTTGCAGCGCAACGAATGGATGCGAAACTCGAAGAGATTCGAGTGGAAGTGAGAACGGGCAAATCGGGAAATTTTAGTGAGGAGTCCGATAATGCCCTCATGTTTGAAGGAAGACTATGCGTGCCTGACAACGAGGAACTCAAGAACGAGATCATGAGTGAAGCTCATGAGACTCCATACACTGCTCACCCTGGAAGCACGAAGATGTACCAAGACTTGAAGAAGTCATTTTGGTGGAATGGCATGAAGAGGGATATCGTGGCATTTGTGGAGCATTGCTTAGCCTGCCAACAGATGAAGGCCTTACATCAACGTCCGTACAGAAAATTACAACCGTTGTAAGTACCAGAGTGGAAGTGGGATCACATCACCATGGATTTCGTGACGGCCTTGCCAAAGACTCTCAAAGGAAACACCGCCATTTGGGTGATTGTAGACCGACTCACCAAATGTGCGCATTTCCTACCGATTCCGATAACTCATGGATCGGACAGACTAGCGCGTATCTACATGAAAGAAATCGTGCGATTGCATTGAGTCCCAGTGACGATTACGTCTGTTCGTGACCCGAAGTTCACTTCAAAATTTTGGATTAGTCTACAGCGAGCTTGGAACACGATTGAACTTTAGCACGGCGTTTCACCCGCAGTCCGATGGGCAATCCGAGAGGACGATACAAACTCTCGAGGATATGCTATGAGCCGTGGTGCTCGACCGAGGCGGAAGTTGGGAGACCGCACTACCGCTAATTGAATTTGCTTACAACAACAGTTTCCAAGCAACGATTAATATGGCGCCGTATGAAGCCTTATATGGAAGAAGGTGTAGATCACCGCTCTACTAGGATGAAGTTGGCGAACGAAGGGTACTTGGACCCGACGCAGTTGAGTAGATGATTGAAATTGTTCGACAAATCCGTGTGAGAATGAAAGAAGCCCAAGACAGACAAAAGTCTTACGCTGATGTCCGACGGACCGACTTGCAATTTCAAACCGGCGACAAGGTTTTTCTCAAGGTATCCCCGTCGAAAGGGATAACGCATTTTGGTGTTAAAGGAAAGTTGAAACCACGTTTTATCGGTCCTTATGAAATTCATGAAGAAGTTGGACCCGTAGCCTATCGATTAGCGCTACCGCCAAACCTTGGGAACGAACACAACGTCTTTCATGTGTCACACTTGCGGAAGTACGTGTTCGACCCGAAACACGCGATTCACTATGAGGAATTTGCTTTGAATCCAGATTTGAGTTACGAGGAGCGACCTCAGATGATCTTGGACCGTAAAGTTCAAATCATGAGGAACAAATCTATTGCTAGCGTGGAAGTACTTTGGAGAAACCACGAATACGAGGAAACCACGTGGGAGCTCGAGGATAAGATGATGGAACTGTACCCAGAACTCTTTCCATGAAGGTACCAAATTTCGGGACCACAAGAGCTTTAAATACTTTTTCGAGCAGAAGGACTTAAAGATGAGACAACGAAGATGACTCGAACTAGTGAAGGATTACGATTGTGGTATCAGTTACCACCCCGGCAAAGCAAATGTGGTGGCAGATGCTTTGAGCCGAAAAGACCATTCGCAACTAGCTTCCCTGACGGAAGAAGAAAGTTTGATACGTGAGTTTAGTAAATTGCGATTAGAAGTGATAAGGGCACCTGAAACGGTGGAAGGACGAATCGCCACCTTAGTGGTGGAACCAGATTTGAAAACAAGAATCGTTGCAGCGCAACGAATGGATGCGAAACTCGAAGAGATTCGAGTGGAAGTGAGAACGGGCAAATCGGGAAATTTTAGTGAGGAGTCCGATAATGCCCTCATGTTTGAAGGAAGACTATGCGTGCCTGACAACGAGGAACTCAAGAACGAGATCATGAGTGAAGCTCATGAGACTCCATACACTGCTCACCCTGGAAGCACGAAGATGTACCAAGACTTGAAGAAGTCATTTTGGTGGAATGGCATGAAGAGGGATATCGTGGCATTTGTGGAGCATTGCTTAGCCTGCCAACAGATGAAGGCCTTACATCAACGTCCGTACAGAAAATTACAACCGTTGTAAGTACCAGAGTGGAAGTGGGATCACATCACCATGGATTTCGTGACGGCCTTGCCAAAGACTCTCAAAGGAAACACCGCCATTTGGGTGATTGTAGACCGACTCACCAAATGTGCGCATTTCCTACCGATTCCGATAACTCATGGATCGGACAGACTAGCGCGTATCTACATGAAAGAAATCGTGCGATTGCATGGAGTCCCAGTGACGATTACGTCTGTTCGTGACCCGAAGTTCACTTCAAAATTTTGGATTAGTCTACAGCGCGAGCTTGGAACACGATTGAACTTTAGCACGGCGTTTCACCCGCAGTCCGATGGGCAATCCGAGAGGACGATACAAACTCTCGAGGATATGCTATGAGCCGTGGTGCTCGACCGAGGCGGAAGTTGGGAGACCGCACTACCGCTAATTGAATTTGCTTACAACAACAGTTTCCAAGCAACGATTAATATGGCGCCGTATGAAGCCTTATATGGAAGAAGGTGTAGATCACCGCTCTACTAGGATGAAGTTGGCGAACGAAGGGTACTTGGACCCGACGCAGTTGAGTAGATGATTGAAATTGTTCGACAAATCCGTGTGAGAATGAAAGAAGCCCAAGACAGACAAAAGTCTTACGCTGATGTCCGACGGACCGACTTGCAATTTCAAACCGGCGACAAGGTTTTTCTCAAGGTATCCCCGTCGAAAGGGATAACGCATTTTGGTGTTAAAGGAAAGTTGAAACCACGTTTTATCGGTCCTTATGAAATTCATGAAGAAGTTGGACCCGTAGCCTATCGATTAGCGCTACCGCCAAACCTTGGGAACGAACACAACGTCTTTCATGTGTCACACTTGCGGAAGTACGTGTTCGACCCGAAACACGCGATTCACTATGAGGAATTTGCTTTGAATCCAGATTTGAGTTACGAGGAGCGACCTCAGATGATCTTGGACCGTAAAGTTCAAATCATGAGGAACAAATCTATTGCTAGCGTGGAAGTACTTTGGAGAAACCACGAATACGAGGAAACCACGTGGGAGCTCGAGGATAAGATGATGGAACTGTACCCGGAACTCTTTCCATGAAGGTACCAAATTTCGGGACCACAAGAGCTTTAAATACTTTTTCGAGCAGAAGGACTTAAAGATGAGACAACGAAGATGACTCGAACTAGTGAAGGATTACGATTGTGGTATCAGTTACCACCCCGGCAAAGCAAATGTGGTGGCAGATGCTTTGAGCCGAAAAGACCATTCGCAACTAGCTTCCCTGACGGAAGAAGAAAGTTTGATACGTGAGTTTAGTAAATTGCGATTAGAAGTGATAAGGGCACCTGAAACGGTGGAAGGACGAATCGCCACCTTAGTGGTGGAACCAGATTTGAAAACAAGAATCGTTGCAGCGCAACGAATGGATGCGAAACTCGAAGAGATTCGAGTGGAAGTGAGAACGGGCAAATCGGGAAATTTTAGTGAGGAGTCCGATAATGCCCTCATGTTTGAAGGAAGACTATGCGTGCCTGACAACGAGGAACTCAAGAACGAGATCATGAGTGAAGCTCATGAGACTCCATACACTGCTCACCCTGGAAGCACGAAGATGTACCAAGACTTGAAGAAGTCATTTTGGTGGAATGGCATGAAGAGGGATATCGTGGCATTTGTGGAGCATTGCTTAGCCTGCCAACAGATGAAGGCCTTACATCAACGTCCGTACAGAAAATTACAACCGTTGTAAGTACCAGAGTGGAAGTGGGATCACATCACCATGGATTTCGTGACGGCCTTGCCAAAGACTCTCAAAGGAAACACCGCCATTTGGGTGATTGTAGACCGACTCACCAAATGTGCGCATTTCCTACCGATTCCGATAACTCATGGATCGGACAGACTAGCGCGTATCTACATGAAAGAAATCGTGCGATTGCATGGAGTCCCAGTGACGATTACGTCTGTTCGTGACCCGAAGTTCACTTCAAAATTTTGGATTAGTCTACAGCGCGAGCTTGGAACACGATTGAACTTTAGCACGGCGTTTCACCCGCAGTCCGATGGGCAATCCGAGAGGACGATACAAACTCTCGAGGATATGCTATGAGCCGTGGTGCTCGACCGAGGCGGAAGTTGGGAGACCGCACTACCGCTAATTGAATTTGCTTACAACAACAGTTTCCAAGCAACGATTAATATGGCGCCGTATGAAGCCTTATATGGAAGAAGGTGTAGATCACCGCTCTACTAGGATGAAGTTGGCGAACGAAGGGTACTTGGACCCGACGCAGTTGAGTAGATGATTGAAATTGTTCGACAAATCCGTGTGAGAATGAAAGAAGCCCAAGACAGACAAAAGTCTTACGCTGATGTCCGACGGACCGACTTGCAATTTCAAACCGGCGACAAGGTTTTTCTCAAGGTATCCCCGTCGAAAGGGATAACGCATTTTGGTGTTAAAGGAAAGTTGAAACCACGTTTTATCGGTCCTTATGAAATTCATGAAGAAGTTGGACCCGTAGCCTATCGATTAGCGCTACCGCCAAACCTTGGGAACGAACACAACGTCTTTCATGTGTCACACTTGCGGAAGTACGTGTTCGACCCGAAACACGCGATTCACTATGAGGAATTTGCTTTGAATCCAGATTTGAGTTACGAGGAGCGACCTCAGATGATCTTGGACCGTAAAGTTCAAATCATGAGGAACAAATCTATTGCTAGCGTGGAAGTACTTTGGAGAAACCACGAATACGAGGAAACCACGTGGGAGCTCGAGGATAAGATGATGGAACTGTACCCGGAACTCTTTCCATGAAGGTACCAAATTTCGGGACCACAAGAGCTTTAAATACTTTTTCGAGCAGAAGGACTTAAAGATGAGACAACGAAGATGACTCGAACTAGTGAAGGATTACGATTGTGGTATCAGTTACCACCCCGGCAAAGCAAATGTGGTGGCAGATGCTTTGAGCCGAAAAGACCATTCGCAACTAGCTTCCCTGACGGAAGAAGAAAGTTTGATACGTGAGTTTAGTAAATTGCGATTAGAAGTGATAAGGGCACCTGAAACGGTGGAAGGACGAATCGCCACCTTAGTGGTGGAACCAGATTTGAAAACAAGAATCGTTGCAGCGCAACGAATGGATGCGAAACTCGAAGAGATTCGAGTGGAAGTGAGAACGGGCAAATCGGGAAATTTTAGTGAGGAGTCCGATAATGCCCTCATGTTTGAAGGAAGACTATGCGTGCCTGACAACGAGGAACTCAAGAACGAGATCATGAGTGAAGCTCATGAGACTCCATACACTGCTCACCCTGGAAGCACGAAGATGTACCAAGACTTGAAGAAGTCATTTTGGTGGAATGGCATGAAGAGGGATATCGTGGCATTTGTGGAGCATTGCTTAGCCTGCCAACAGATGAAGGCCTTACATCAACGTCCGTACAGAAAATTACAACCGTTGTAAGTACCAGAGTGGAAGTGGGATCACATCACCATGGATTTCGTGACGGCCTTGCCAAAGACTCTCAAAGGAAACACCGCCATTTGGGTGATTGTAGACCGACTCACCAAATGTGCGCATTTCCTACCGATTCCGATAACTCATGGATCGGACAGACTAGCGCGTATCTACATGAAAGAAATCGTGCGATTGCATGGAGTCCCAGTGACGATTACGTCTGTTCGTGACCCGAAGTTCACTTCAAAATTTTGGATTAGTCTACAGCGCGAGCTTGGAACACGATTGAACTTTAGCACGGCGTTTCACCCGCAGTCCGATGGGCAATCCGAGAGGACGATACAAACTCTCGAGGATATGCTATGAGCCGTGGTGCTCGACCGAGGCGGAAGTTGGGAGACCGCACTACCGCTAATTGAATTTGCTTACAACAACAGTTTCCAAGCAACGATTAATATGGCGCCGTATGAAGCCTTATATGGAAGAAGGTGTAGATCACCGCTCTACTAGGATGAAGTTGGCGAACGAAGGGTACTTGGACCCGACGCAGTTGAGTAGATGATTGAAATTGTTCGACAAATCCGTGTGAGAATGAAAGAAGCCCAAGACAGACAAAAGTCTTACGCTGATGTCCGACGGACCGACTTGCAATTTCAAACCGGCGACAAGGTTTTTCTCAAGGTATCCCCGTCGAAAGGGATAACGCATTTTGGTGTTAAAGGAAAGTTGAAACCACGTTTTATCGGTCCTTATGAAATTCATGAAGAAGTTGGACCCGTAGCCTATCGATTAGCGCTACCGCCAAACCTTGGGAACGAACACAACGTCTTTCATGTGTCACACTTGCGGAAGTACGTGTTCGACCCGAAACACGCGATTCACTATGAGGAATTTGCTTTGAATCCAGATTTGAGTTACGAGGAGCGACCTCAGATGATCTTGGACCGTAAAGTTCAAATCATGAGGAACAAATCTATTGCTAGCGTGGAAGTACTTTGGAGAAACCACGAATACGAGGAAACCACGTGGGAGCTCGAGGATAAGATGATGGAACTGTACCCGGAACTCTTTCCATGAAGGTACCAAATTTCGGGACCACAAGAGCTTTAAATACTTTTTCGAGCAGAAGGACTTAAAGATGAGACAACGAAGATGACTCGAACTAGTGAAGGATTACGATTGTGGTATCAGTTACCACCCCGGCAAAGCAAATGTGGTGGCAGATGCTTTGAGCCGAAAAGACCATTCGCAACTAGCTTCCCTGACGGAAGAAGAAAGTTTGATACGTGAGTTTAGTAAATTGCGATTAGAAGTGATAAGGGCACCTGAAACGGTGGAAGGACGAATCGCCACCTTAGTGGTGGAACCAGATTTGAAAACAAGAATCGTTGCAGCGCAACGAATGGATGCGAAACTCGAAGAGATTAGAGTGGAAGTGAGAACGGGCAAATCGGGAAATTTTAGTGAGGAGTCCGATAATGCCCTCATGTTTGAAGGAAGACTATGCGTGCCTGACAACGAGGAACTCAAGAACGAGATCATGAGTGAAGCTCATGAGACTCCATACACTGCTCACCCTGGAAGCACGAAGATGTACCAAGACTTGAAGAAGTCATTTTGGTGGAATGGCATGAAGAGGGATATCGTGGCATTTGTGGAGCATTGCTTAGCCTGCCAACAGATGAAGGCCTTACATCAACGTCCGTACAGAAAATTACAACCGTTGTAAGTACCAGAGTGGAAGTGGGATCACATCACCATGGATTTCGTGACGGCCTTGCCAAAGACTCTCAAAGGAAACACCGCCATTTGGGTGATTGTAGACCGACTCACCAAATGTGCGCATTTCCTACCGATTCCGATAACTCATGGATCGGACAGACTAGCGCGTATCTACATGAAAGAAATCGTGCGATTGCATGGAGTCCCAGTGACGATTACGTCTGTTCGTGACCCGAAGTTCACTTCAAAATTTTGGATTAGTCTACAACGCGAGCTTGGAACACGATTGAACTTTAGCACGGCGTTTCACCCGCAGTCCGATGGGCAATCCGAGAGGACGATACAAACTCTCGAGGATATGCTATGAGCCGTGGTGCTCGACCGAGGCGGAAGTTGGGAGACCGCACTACCGCTAATTGAATTTGCTTACAACAACAGTTTCCAAGCAACGATTAATATGGCGCCGTATGAAGCCTTATATGGAAGAAGGTGTAGATCACCACTCTACTAGGATGAAGTTGGCGAACGAAGGGTACTTGGACCCGACGCAGTTGAGTAGATGATTGAAATTGTTCGACAAATCCGTGTGAGAATGAAAGAAGCCCAAGACAGACAAAAGTCTTACGCTGATGTCCGACGGACCGACTTGCAATTTCAAACCGGCGACAAGGTTTTTCTCAAGGTATCCCCGTCGAAAGGGATAACGCATTTTGGTGTTAAAGGAAAGTTGAAACCACGTTTTATCGGTCCTTATGAAATTCATGAAGAAGTTGGACCCGTAGGCTATCGATTAGCGCTACCGCCAAACCTTGGGAACGAACACAACGTCTTTCATGTGTCACACTTGCGGAAGTACGTGTTCGACCCGAAACACGCGATTCACTATGAGGAATTTGCTTTGAATCCAGATTTGAGTTACGAGGAGCGACCTCAGATGATCTTGGACCGTAAAGTTCAAATCATGAGGAACAAATCTATTGCTAGCGTGAAAGTACTTTGGAGAAACCACGAATACGAGGAAACCACGTGGGAGCTCGAGGATAAGATGATGGAACTGTACCCGGAACTCTTTCCATGAAGGTACCAAATTTCGGGACCACAAGAGCTTTAAATACTTTTTCGAGCAGAAGGACTTAAAGATGAGACAACGAAGATGACTCGAACTAGTGAAGGATTACGATTGTGGTATCAGTTACCACCCCGGCAAAGCAAATGTGGTGGCAGATGCTTTGAGCCGAAAAGACCATTCGCAACTAGCTTCCCTGACGGAAGAAGAAAGTTTGATACGTGAGTTTAGTAAATTGCGATTAGAAGTGATAAGGGCACCTGAAACGGTGGAAGGACGAATCGCCACCTTAGTGGTGGAACCAGATTTGAAAACAAGAATCGTTGCAGCGCAACGAATGGATGCGAAACTCGAAGAGATTCGAGTGGAAGTGAGAACGGGCAAATCGGGAAATTTTAGTGAGGAGTCCGATAATGCCCTCATGTTTGAAGGAAGACTATGCGTGCCTGACAACGAGGAACTCAAGAACGAGATCATGAGTGAAGCTCATGAGACTCCATACACTGCTCACCCTGGAAGCACGAAGATGTACCAAGACTTGAAGAAGTCATTTTGGTGGAATGGCATGAAGAGGGATATCGTGGCATTTGTGGAGCATTGCTTAGCCTGCCAACAGATGAAGGCCTTACATCAACGTCCGTACAGAAAATTACAACCGTTGTAAGTACCAGAGTGGAAGTGGGATCACATCACCATGGATTTCGTGACGGCCTTGCCAAAGACTCTCAAAGGAAACACCGCCATTTGGGTGATTGTAGACCGACTCACCAAATGTGCGCATTTCCTACCGATTCCGATAACTCATGGATCGGACAGACTAGCGCGTATCTACATGAAAGAAATCGTGCGATTGCATGGAGTCCCAGTGACGATTACGTCTGTTCGTGACCCGAAGTTCACTTCAAAATTTTGGATTAGTCTACAACGCGAGCTTGGAACACGATTGAACTTTAGCACGGCGTTTCACCCGCAGTCCGATGGGCAATCCGAGAGGACGATACAAACTCTCGAGGATATGCTATGAGCCGTGGTGCTCGACCGAGGCGGAAGTTGGGAGACCGCACTACCGCTAATTGAATTTGCTTACAACAACAGTTTCCAAGCAACGATTAATATGGCGCCGTATGAAGCCTTATATGGAAGAAGGTGTAGATCACCGCTCTACTAGGATGAAGTTGGCGAACGAAGGGTACTTGGACCCGACGCAGTTGAGTAGATGATTGAAATTGTTCGACAAATCCGTGTGAGAATGAAAGAAGCCCAAGACAGACAAAAGTCTTACGCTGATGTCCGACGGACCGACTTGCAATGTCAAACCGGCGACAAGGTTTTTCTCAAGGTATCCCCGTCGAAAGGGATAACGCATTTTGGTGTTAAAGGAAAGTTGAAACCACGTTTTATCGGTCCTTATGAAATTCATGAAGAAGTTGGACCCGTAGCCTATCGATTAGCGCTACCGCCAAACCTTGGGAACGAACACAACGTCTTTCATGTGTCGCACTTGCGGAAGTACGTGTTCGACCCGAAACACGCGATTCACTATGAGGAATTTGCTTTGAATCCAGATTTGAGTTACGAGGAGCGACCTCAGATGATCTTGGACCGTAAAGTTCAAATCATGAGGAACAAATCTATTGCTAGCGTGAAAGTACTTTGGAGAAACCACGAATACGAGGAAACCACGTGGGAGCTCGAGGATAAGATGATGGAACTGTACCCGGAACTCTTTCCATGAAGGTACCAAATTTCGGGACCACAAGAGCTTTAAATACTTTTTCGAGCAGAAGGACTTAAAGATGAGACAACGAAGATGACTCGAACTAGTGAAGGATTACGATTGTGGTATCAGTTACCACCCCGGCAAAGCAAATGTGGTGGCAGATGCTTTGAGCCGAAAAGACCATTCGCAACTAGCTTCCCTCACGGAAGAAGAAAGTTTGATACGTGAGTTTAGTAAATTGTGATTAGAAGTGATAAGGGCACCTGAAACGGTGGAAGGACGAATCGCCACCTTAGTGGTGGAACCAGATTTGAAAACAAGAATCGTTGCAGCGCAACGAATGGATGCGAAACTCGAAGAGATTCGAGTGGAAGTGAGAACGGGCAAATCGGGAAATTTTAGTGAGGAGTCCGATAATGCCCTCATGTTTGATGGAAGACTATGCGTGCCTGACAACGAGGAACTCAAGAACGAGATCATGAGTGAAGCTCATGAGACTCCATACACTGCTCACCCTGGAAGCACGAAGATGTACCAAGACTTGAAGAAGTCATTTTGGTGGAATGGCATGAAGAGGGATATCGTGGCATTTGTGGAGCATTGCTTAGCCTGCCAACAGATGAAGGCCTTACATCAACGTCCGTACAGAAAATTACAACCGTTGTAAGTACCAGAGTGGAAGTGGGATCACATCACCATGGATTTCGTGACGGCCTTGCCAAAGACTCTCAAAGGAAACACCGCCATTTGGGTGATTGTAGACCGACTCACCAAATGTGCGCATTTCCTACCGATTCCGATAACTCATGGATCGGACAGACTAGCGCGTATCTACATGAAAGAAATCGTGCGATTGCATGGAGTCCCAGTGACGATTACGTCTGTTCGTGACCCGAAGTTCACTTCAAAATTTTGGATTAGTCTACAACGCGAGCTTGGAACACGATTGAACTTTAGCACGGCGTTTCACCCGCAGTCCGATGGGCAATCCGAGAGGACGATACAAACTCTCGAGGATATGCTATGAGCCGTGGTGCTCGACCGAGGCGGAAGTTGGGAGACCGCACTACCGCTAATTGAATTTGCTTACAACAACAGTTTCCAAGCAACGATTAATATGGCGCCGTATGAAGCCTTATATGGAAGAAGGTGTAGATCACCGCTCTACTAGGATGAAGTTGGCGAACGAAGGGTACTTGGACCCGACGCAGTTGAGTAGATGATTGAAATTGTTCGACAAATCCGTGTGAGAATGAAAGAAGCCCAAGACAGACAAAAGTCTTACGCTGATGTCCGACGGACCGACTTGCAATTTCAAACCGGCGACAAGGTTTTTCTCAAGGTATCCCCGTCGAAAGGGATAACGCATTTTGGTGTTAAAGGAAAGTTGAAACCACGTTTTATCGGTCCTTATGAAATTCATGAAGAAGTTGGACCCGTAGCCTATCGATTAGCGCTACCGCCAAACCTTGGGAACGAACACAACGTCTTTCATGTGTCACACTTGCGGAAGTACGTGTTCGACCCGAAACACGCGATTCACTATGAGGAATTTGCTTTGAATCCAGATTTGAGTTACGAGGAGCGACCTCAGATGATCTTGGACCGTAAAGTTCAAATCATGAGGAACAAATCTATTGCTAGCGTGAAAGTACTTTGGAGAAACCACGAATACGAGGAAACCACGTGGGAGCTCGAGGATAAGATGATGGAACTGTACCCGGAACTCTTTCCATGAAGGTACCAAATTTCGGGACCACAAGAGCTTTAAATACTTTTTCGAGCAGAAGGACTTAAAGATGAGACAACGAAGATGACTCGAACTAGTGAAGGATTACGATTGTGGTATCAGTTACCACCCCGGCAAAGCAAATGTGGTGGCAGATGCTTTGAGCCGAAAAGACCATTCGCAACTAGCTTCCCTGACGGAAGAAGAAAGTTTGATACGTGAGTTTAGTAAATTGCGATTAGAAGTGATAAGGGCACCTGAAACGGTGGAAGGACGAATCGCCACCTTAGTGGTGGAACCAGATTTGAAAACAAGAATCGTTGCAGCGCAACGAATGGATGCGAAACTCGAAGAGATTCGAGTGGAAGTGAGAACGGGCAAATCGGGAAATTTTAGTGAGGAGTCCGATAATGCCCTCATGTTTGAAGGAAGACTATGCGTGCCTGACAACGAGGAACTCAAGAACGAGATCATGAGTGAAGCTCATGAGACTCCATACACTGCTCACCCTGGAAGCACGAAGATGTACCAAGACTTGAAGAAGTCATTTTGGTGGAATGGCATGAAGAGGGATATCGTGGCATTTGTGGAGCATTGCTTAGCCTGCCAACAGATGAAGGCCTTACATCAACGTCCGTACAGAAAATTACAACCGTTGTAAGTACCAGAGTGGAAGTGGGATCACATCACCATGGATTTCGTGACGGCCTTGCCAAAGACTCTCAAAGGAAACACCGCCATTTGGGTGATTGTAGACCGACTCACCAAATGTGCGCATTTCCTACCGATTCCGATAACTCATGGATCGGACAGACTAGCGCGTATCTACATGAAAGAAATCGTGCGATTGCATGGAGTCCCAGTGACGATTACGTCTGTTCGTGACCCGAAGTTCACTTCAAAATTTTGGATTAGTCTACAACGCGAGCTTGGAACACGATTGAACTTTAGCACGGCGTTTCACCCGCAGTCCGATGGGCAATCCGAGAGGACGATACAAACTCTCGAGGATATGCTATGAGCCGTGGTGCTCGACCGAGGCGGAAGTTGGGAGACCGCACTACCGCTAATTGAATTTGCTTACAACAACAGTTTCCAAGCAACGATTAATATGGCGCCGTATGAAGCCTTATATGGAAGAAGGTGTAGATCACCGCTCTACTAGGATGAAGTTGGCGAACGAAGGGTACTTGGACCCGACGCAGTTGAGTAGATGATTGAAATTGTTCGACAAATCCGTGTGAGAATGAAAGAAGCCCAAGACAGACAAAAGTCTTACGCTGATGTCCGACGGACCGACTTGCAATTTCAAACCGGCGACAAGGTTTTTCTCAAGGTATCCCCGTCGAAAGGGATAACGCATTTTGGTGTTAAAGGAAAGTTGAAACCACGTTTTATCGGTCCTTATGAAATTCATGAAGAAGTTGGACCCGTAGCCTATCGATTAGCGCTACCGCCAAACCTTGGGAACGAACACAACGACTTTCATGTGTCACACTTGCGGAAGTACGTGTTCGACCCGAAACACGCGATTCACTATGAGGAATTTGCTTTGAATCCAGATTTGAGTTACGAGGAGCGACCTCAGATGATCTTGGACCGTAAAGTTCAAATCATGAGGAACAAATCTATTGCTAGCGTGAAAGTACTTTGGAGAAACCACGAATACGAGGAAACCACGTGGGAGCTCGAGGATAAGATGATGGAACTGTACCCGGAACTCTTTCCATGAAGGTACCAAATTTCGGGACCACAAGAGCTTTAAATACTTTTTCGAGCAGAAGGACTTAAAGATGAGACAACGAAGATGACTCGAACTAGTGAAGGATTACGATTGTGGTATCAGTTACCACCCCGGAAAAGCAAATGTGGTGGCAGATGCTTTGAGCCGAAAAGACCATTCGCAACTAGCTTCCCTGACGGAAGAAGAAAGTTGATACGTGAGTTTAGTAAATTGCGATTAGAAGTGATAAGGGCACCTGAAACGGTGGAAGGACGAATCGCCACCTTAGTGGTGGAACCAGATTTGAAAACAAGAATCGTTGCAGCGCAACGAATGGATGCGAAACTCGAAGAGATTCGAGTGGAAGTGAGAACGGGCAAATCGGGAAATTTTAGTGAGGAGTCCGATAATGCCCTCATGTTTGATGGAAGACTATGCGTGCCTGACAACGAGGAACTCAAGAACGAGATCATGAGTGAAGCTCATGAGACTCCATACACTGCTCACCCTGGAAGCACGAAGATGTACCAAGACTTGAAGAAGTCATTTTGGTGGAATGGCATGAAGAGGGATATCGTGGCATTTGTGGAGCATTGCTTAGCCTGCCAACAGATGAAGGCCTTACATCAACGTCCGTACAGAAAATTACAACCGTTGTAAGTACCAGAGTGGAAGTGGGATCACATCACCATGGATTTCGTGACGGCCTTGCCAAAGACTCTCAAAGGAAACACCGCCATTTGGGTGATTGTAGACCGACTCACCAAATGTGCGCATTTCCTACCAATTCCGATAACTCATGGATCGGACAGACTAGCGCGTATCTACATGAAAGAAATCGTGCGATTGCATGGAGTCCCAGTGACGATTACGTCTGTTCGTGACCCGAAGTTCACTTCAAAATTTTGGTTTAGTCTACAACGCGAGCTTGGAACACGATTGAACTTTAGCACGGCGTTTCACCCGCAGTCCGATGGGCAATCCGAGAGGACGATACAAACTCTCGAGGATATGCTATGAGCCGTGGTGCTCGACCGAGGCGGAAGTTGGGAGACCGCACTACCGCTAATTGAATTTGCTTACAACAACAGTTTCCAAGCAACGATTAATATGGCGCCGTATGAAGCCTTATATGGAAGAAGGTGTAGATCACCGCTCTACTAGGATGAAGTTGGCGAACGAAGGGTACTTGGACCCGACGCAGTTGAGTAGATGATTGAAATTGTTCGACAAATCCGTGTGAGAATGAAAGAAGCCCAAGACAGACAAAAGTCTTACGCTGATGTCCGACGGACCGACTTGCAATTTCAAACCGGCGACAAGGTTTTTCTCAAGGTATCCCCGTCGAAAGGGATAACGCATTTTGGTGTTAAAGGAAAGTTGAAACCACGTTTTATCGGTCCTTATGAAATTCATGAAGAAGTTGGACCCGTAGCCTATCGATTAGCGCTACCGCCAAACCTTGGGAACGAACACAACGTCTTTCATGTGTCGCACTTGCGGAAGTACGTGTTCGACCCGAAACACGCGATTCACTATGAGGAATTTGCTTTGAATCCAGATTTGAGTTACGAGGAGCGACCTCAGATGATCTTGGACCGTAAAGTTCAAATCATGAGGAACAAATCTATTGCTAGCGTGAAAGTACTTTGGAGAAACCACGAATACGAGGAAACCACGTGGGAGCTCGAGGATAAGATGATGGAACTGTACCCGGAACTCTTTCCATGAAAGTACCAAATTTCGGGACCACAAGAGCTTGAAATACTTTTTCGAGCAGAAGGACTTAAAGATGAGACAACGAAGATGACTTGAACTAGTGAAGGACTACGATATTGGTATCAGTTACCACCCCGGCAAAGCAAATGTGGTGGCAGATGCTTTGAGCCGAAAAGACCATTCGCAACTAGCTTCCCTGACGGAAGAAGAAAGTTTGATACGAGAGTTTAGTAAATTGCGATTAGAAGTGATAAGGGCACCTGAAACGGTGGAAGGACGAATCGCCACCTTAGTGGTGGAACCAGATTTGAAAACAAGAATCGTTGCAGCGCAACGAATGGATGCGAAACTCGAAGAGATTCGAGTGGAAGTGAGAACGGGCAAATCGGGAAATTTTAGTGAGGAGTCCGATAATGCCCTCATGTTTGAAGGAAGACTATGCGTGCCTGACAACGAGGAACTCAAGAACGAGATCATGAGTGAAGCTCATGAGACTCCATACACTGCTCACCCTGGAAGCACGAAGATGTACCAAGACTTGAAGAAGTCATTTTGGTGGAATGGCATGAAGAGGGATATCGTGGCATTTGTGGAGCATTGCTTAGCCTGCCAACAGGTGAAGGCCTTACATCAACGTCCGTACAGAAAATTACAACCGTTGGAAGTACCAGAGTGGAAGTGGGATCACATCACCATGGATTTCGTGACGGCCTTGCCAAAGACTCTCAAAGGAAACACCGCCATTTGGGTGATTGTAGACCGACTCACCAAATGTGCGCATTTCCTACCGATTCCGATAACTCATGGATCGGACAGACTAGCGCGTATCTACATGAAAGAAATCGTGCGATTGCATGGAGTCCCAGTGACGATTACGTCTGTTCGTGACCCGAAGTTCACTTCAAAATTTTGGTTTAGTCTACAACGCGAGCTTGGAACACGATTGAACTTTAGCACGGCGTTTCACCCGCAGTCCGATGGGCAATCCGAGAGGACGATACAAACTCTCGAGGATATGCTATGAGCCGTGGTGCTCGACCGAGGCGGAAGTTGGGAGACCGCACTACCGCTAATTGAATTTGCTTACAACAACAGTTTCCAAGCAACGATTAATATGGCGCCGTATGAAGCCTTATATGGAAGAAGGTGTAGATCACCGCTCTACTAGGATGAAGTTGGCGAACGAAGGGTACTTGGACCCGACGCAGTTGAGTAGATGATTGAAATTGTTCGACAAATCCGTGTGAGAATGAAAGAAGCCCAAGACAGACAAAAGTCTTACGCTGATGTCCGACGGACCGACTTGCAATTTCAAACCGGCGACAAGGTTTTTCTCAAGGTATCCCCGTCGAAAGGGATAACGCGTTTTGGTGATAAAGGAAAGTTGAAACCACGTTTTATCGGTCCTTATGAAATTCTTGAAGAAGTTGGACCCGTAGCCTATCGATTAGCGCTACCGCCAAACCTTGGGAACGAACACAACGTCTTTCATGTGTCGCAGTTGCAGAAGTACGTGTTCGACCCGAAACACGTGATTCACTATGAGGAAGTTGCTTTGAATCAAGATTTGAGTTACGAGGAGCGACCTCAGATGATCTTGGACCGTAAAGTTCAAATCTTGAGGAACAAATCTATTGCTAGCGTGAAAGTACTTTGGAGAAACCACGAATACAAGGAAACCACGTGGGAGCTCGAGGATAAGATGATGGAACCGTACCCGGAACTCTTTCCATGAAGGTACCAAATTTCGGGACCACAAGAGCTTGAAATACTTTTTCGAGCAGAAGGACTTATAGATGAGACAACGAAGATGACTCGAACTAGTGAAGGACTACGATTGTGGTATCAGTTACCACCCCGGCAAAGCAAATGTGGTGGCAGATGCTTTGAGCCGAAAAGACCGTTCGCAACTAGCTTCCCTGACGGAAGAAGAAAGTTTGATACGAGAGTTTAGTAAATTGCGATTAGAAGTGATAAGGGCACCTGAAACGGTGGAAGGACGAATCGCCACCTTAGTGGTGGAACCAGATTTGAAAACAAGAATTGTTGCAGCGCAACGAATGGATGCGAAACTCGAAGAGATTCGAGTGGAAGTGAGAACGGGCAAATCGGGAAATTTTAGTGAGGAGTCCGATAATGCCCTCATGTTTGAAGGAACACTATGCGTGCCTGACAACGAGGAACTCAAGAACGAGATCATGAGTGAAGCTCATGAGACTCCATACACTGCTCACCCTAGAAGCACGAAGATGTACCAAGACTTGAAGAAGTCATTTTGGTGGAATGGCATGAAGAGGGATATCGTGGCATTTGTGGAGCATTGCTTAGCCTGCCAACAGGTGAAGGCCTTACATCAACGTCCGTACAGAAAATTACAACAGTTGGAAGTACCAGAGTGGAAGTGGGATCACATCACCATGGATTTCGTGACGGCCTTGCCAAAGACTCTCAAAGGAAACACCGCCATTTGGGTGATTGTAGACCGACTCACCAAATGTGTGCATTTCCTACCGATTCCGATAACTCATGGATCGGACAGACTAGCGCGTATCTACGTGAAAGAAATCGTGCGATTGCATGGAGTCCCAGTGACGATTACGTCTGATCGTGACCCGAAGTTCACTTCAAAATTTTGGATTAGCCTACAGCGCGAGCTTGGAACACGATTGAACTTTAGCACGGCGTTTCACCCGCAGTCCGATGGGCAATCCGAGAGGACGATACAAACTCTCGAGGATATGCTAAGAGCCGTGGTGCTCGACCGAGGCGGAAGTTGGGAGGCCGCACTACCGCTAATTGAATTTGTTTACAACAACAGTTTCCAAGCAACGATTAACATGGCGCCGTATGAAGCCTTATATGGAAGAAGGTGTAGATCACCGCTCTACTGGGATGAAGTTGGCGAACGAAGGGTACTTGGACCCGACGCAGTCGAGTAGATGATTGAAATTGTTCGACAAATCCGTGTGAGAATGAAAGAAGCCCAAGACAGACAAAAGTCTTACGCTGATGTCTGACGGACCGACTTGCAATTTCAAACCGGCGACAAGGTTTTTCTCAAGGTATCCCCGTCGAAAGGGATAACGCGTTTTGGTGTTAAAGGAAAGTTGAAACCACGTTTTATCTGTCCTTATGAAATTCTTGAAGAAGTTGGACCCGTAGCCTATCGATTAGCGCTACCGCCAAACCTTGGGAACGAACACAACGTCTTTCATGTGTCGCAGTTGCGGAAGTACGTGTTCGACCCGAAACACGTGATTCACTATGAGGATGTTGCTTTGAATCCAGATTTGAGTTACGAGGAGCGACCTCAGATGATCTTGGACTGTAAAGTTCAAAGAACAAATCTATTGCTAGCGTGAAAGTACTTTGGAGAAACCACGAATACGAGGAAACCACGTGGGAGCTCTAGGATAAGATGATGGAACTGTACCCGGAACTCTTTCCATGAAGGTACCAAATTTCGGGACCACAAGAGCTTGAAATACTTTTTCGAGCAGAAGGACTTAAAGATAAGACAATGAAGGTGACTCGAACTAGTGAAGGACTACGATCGTGGTATTAGTTACCACCCCGGCAAAGCAAATGTGGTTGCAGATGCTTTGAGCCGAAAAGACCATTCGCAACTAGCTTCCCTGACGGAAGAAGAAAGTTTGATACGAGAGTTTAGTAAATTGCGATTAGAAGTGATAAGGGCACCTGAAACGGTGGAAGGACGAATCGCCACCTTAGTGGTGGAACCAGATTTGAAAACAAGAATCATTGCAGCGCAACGAATGGATGCGAAACTCGAAGAGATTCGAGTGGAAGTGAGAACGGGCAAATCGGGAAATTTTAGTGAGGAGTCCGATAATGCCCTCATGTTTGAAGGAAGACTATGCGTGCCTGACAACGAGGAACTCAAGAACGAGATCATGAGTGAAGCTCATGAGACTCCATACACTGCTCACCCTGGAAGCACGAAGATGTACCAAGACTTGAAGAAGTCATTTTGGTGGAATGGCATGAAGCGGGATATCGTGGCATTTGTGGAGCATTGCTTAGCCTGCCAACAGGTGAAGGCCTTACATCAACGTCCGTACAGAAAATTACAACCGTTGGAAGTACCAGAGTGGAAGTGGGATCACATCACCATGGATTTCGTGACGGCCTTGCCAAAGACTCTCAAAGGAAACACCGCCATTTGGGTGATTGTAGACCGACTCACCAAATGTGCGCATTTCCTACCGATACCGATAACTCATGGATCGGACAGACTAGCGCGTATCTAAATGAAAGAAATCGGGCGATTGCATGGAGTCCCAGTGACGATTACGTCTGATCGTGACCCGAAGTTCACTTCAAAATTTTGGATTAGTCTACAGCGCGAGCTTGGAACACGATTGAACTTTAGCACGGCGTTTCACCCGCAGTCCGATGGGCAATCCGAGAGGACGATACAAACTCTCGAGGATATGCTAAGAGCCGTGGTGCTCGACCGAGGCGGAAGTTGGGAGACCGCACTACCGCTAATTGAATTTGCTTACAACAACAGTTTCCAAGCAACGATTAACATGGCGCCGTATGAAGCCTTACATGGAAGAAGGTGTAGATCACCGCTCTACTGGGATGAAGTTGGCGAACGAAGGGTACTTGGACCCGACGCAGTCGAGTAGATGATTGAAATTGTTCGACAAATCCGTGTGAGAATGAAAGAAGCCCAAGACAGACAAAAGTCTTACGCTGATGTCCGACGGACCGACTTGCAATTTCAAACCGGCGACAAGGTTTTTCTCAAGGTATCCCCGTTGAAAGGGATAACGCGTTTTGGTGTTAAAGGAAAGTTGAAACCACGTTTTATCGGTCCTTATGAAATTCTTGAAGAAGTTGGACCCGTAGCCTATCGATTAGCGCTACAGCCAAACCTTGGGAACGAACACAACGTCTTTCATGTGTCGCAGTTGCGGAAGTACGTGTTCGACCCGAAACACGTGATTCACTATGAGGATGTTGCTTTGAATCCAGATTTGAGTTACGAGGAGCGACCTCAGATGATCTTGGACCGTAAAGTTCAAAGAACAAATCTATTGCTAGCGTGAAAGTACTTTGGAGAAACCACGAATACGAGGAAACCACGTGGGAGCTTGAGGATAAGATGATGGAACTGTACCCGGAACTCTTTCCATGAAGGTTCCAAATTTCGGGACCACAAGAGCTTGAAATACTTTTTCGAGCAGAAGGACTTAAAGATGAGACAACGAAGATGACTCGAACTAGTGAAGGACTACGATCGTGGTATCAGTTACCACTCCGGCAAAGCAAATGTGGTGGCAGATGCTTTGAGCCGAAAAGACCATTCGCAACTAGCTTCCCTGACGGAAGAAGAAAGTTTGATACGAGAGTTTAGTAAATTGCGATTAGAAGTGATAAGGGCACCTGAAACGGTGGAAGGACGAATCGCCACCTTAGTGGTGGAACCAGATTTGAAAACAAGAATCGTTGCAGCGCAACGAATGGATGCGAAACTCGAAGAGATTCGAGTGGAAGTGAGAACGGGCAAATCGGGAAATTTTAGTGAGGAGTCCGATAATGCCCTCATGTTTGAAGGAAGACTATGCGTGCCTGACAACGAGGAATTCAAGAACGAGATCATGAGTGAAGCTCATGAGACTCCATACACTGCTCACCCTGGAAGCACGAAGATGTACCAAGACTTGAAGAAGTCATTTTGGTGGAATGGCATGAAGAGGGATATCGTGGCATTTGTGGAGCATTGCTTAGCCTGCCAACAGGTGAAGGCCTTACATCAACGTCCGTACAGAAAATTACAACCATTGGAAGTACCAGAGTGGAAGTGGGATCACATCACCATGGATTTCGTGACGGCCTTGCCAAAGACTCTCAAAGGAAACACCGCCATTTGGGTGATTGTAGACCGACTCACCAAATGTGCGCATTTCCTACCGTTTCCGATAACTCATGGATCGGACAGACTAGCGCGTATCTACATGAAAGAAATCGTGCGATTGCATGGAGTCCCAGTGACGATTACGTCTGTTCGTGACCCGAAGTTCACTTCAAAATTTTGGATTAGTCTAAAACGCGAGCTTGGAACATGATTGAACTTTAGCACGGCGTTTCACCCGCAGTCCGATGGGCAATCCGAGAGGACGATACAAACTCTCGAGGATATGCTAAGAGCCGTGGTGCTCGACCGAGGCGGAAGTTGGGAGACCGCACTACCGCTAATTGAATTTGCTTAGAACAACAGTTTCCAAGCAACGATTAATATGGCGCCGTATGAAGCCTTATATGGAAGGTGTAGATCACCGCTCTACTAGGATGAAGTTGGCGAACGAAGGGTACTTGGACCCGACGCAGTCGAGTAGATGATTGAAATTGTTCGACAAATCCGTGTGAGAATGAAAGAAGCCCAAGGCAGACAAAAGTCTTATGCTGATGTCCGACGGACCGACTTGCAATTTCAAACCGGCGACAAGGTTTTTCTCAAGGTATCCCCGTCGAAAGGGAAAGTCATTTTGGTGGAATGGCATGAAGAGGGATATCGTGGCATTTGTGGAGCATTGCTTAGCCTGCCAACAGGTGAAGGCCTTACATCAACGTCCGTACAGAAAATTACAACCGTTGGAAGTACCAGAGTGGAAGTGGGATCACATCACCATGGATTTCGTGACGGCCTTGCCAAAGACTCTCAAAGGAAACACCGCCATTTGGGTGATTGTAGACCGACTCACCAAATGTGCGCATTTCCTACCGATTCCGATAACTCATGGATCGGACAGACTAGCGCGTATCTACATGAAAGAAATCGTGCGATTGCATGGAGTCCCAGTGACGATTACGTCTGATCGTGACCCGAAGTTCACTTCAAAAATTTGGATTAGTCTACAGCGCGAGCTTGGAACACGATTGAACTTTAGCACGGCGTTTCACCCGCAGTCCGATGGGCAATCCGAGAGGACGATACAAACTCTCGAGGATATGCTAAGAGCCGTAGTGCTCGACCGAGGCGGAAGTTGGGAGACCGCACTACCGCTAATTGAATTTGCTTACAACAACAGTTTCCAAGCAACGATTAACATGGCGCCGTATGAAGCCTTATATGGAAGAAGGTGTAGATCACCGCTCTACTAGGATGAAGTTGGCGAACGAAGGGTACTTGGACCCGACGCAGTCGAGTAGATGATTGAAATTTTTCGACAAATCCGTGTGAGAATGAAAGAAGCCCAAGACAGACAAAAGTCTTACGCTGATGTCCGACGGAGAGACTTGCAATTTCAAACCGGCGACAAGGTTTTTCTCAAGGTATCCCCGTCGAAAGGGATAACGCGTTTTGGTGTTAAAGGAAAGTTGAAACCACGTTTTATCGGTCCTCATGAAATTCTTGAAGAAGTTGGACCCGTAGCCTATTGATTAGCGCTACCACCAAACCTTGGGAACGAACACAACGTCTTTCATGTGTCGCAGTTCCGGAAGTACGTGTTCGACCCGAAACACGCGATTCACTATGAGGAATTTGCTTTGAATCCAGATTTGAGTTACGAGGAGCGACCTCAGATGATCTTGGACCGTAAAGTTCAAATCTTGAGGAACAAATCTATTGCTAGCGTGAAAGTACTTTGGAGAAACCACGAATACGAGGAAACCACGTGGGAGCTCGAGGATAAGATGATGGAACTGTACCCGGAACTCTTTCCATGAAGGTACCAAATTTCGGGACCACAAGCGCTTGAATTACTTTTTCGAGCAGAAGGACTTAAAGATGAGACAACGAAGATGACTCGAACTAGTGAAGGACTACGATTGTGGTATCAGTTACCACCCCGGCAAAGCAAATGTGGTGGCAGATGCTTTGAGCCGAAAAGACCATTCGCAACTAGCTTCCCTGACGGAAGAAGAAAGTTTGATACGAGAGTTTAGTAAATTGCGATTAGAAGTGATAAGGGCACCTGAAACGGTGGAAGGACGAATCGCCACCTTAGTGGTGGAACCAGATTTGAAAACAAGAATCGTTGCAGCGCAACGAATGGATGCGAAACTCGAAGAGATTCGAGTGGAAGTGAGAACGGGCAAATCGGGAAATTTTAGTGAGGAGTCCGATAATGCCCTCATGTTTGAAGGAAGACTATGCGTGCCTGACAACGAGGAACTCAAGAACGAGATCATGAGTGAAGCTCATGAGACTCCATACACTGCTCACCCTGGAAGCACGAAGATGTACCAAGACTTGAAGAAGTCATTTTGGTGGAATGGCATGAAGAGGGATATCGTGGCATTTGTGGAGCATTGCTTAGCCTGCCAACAGGTGAAGGCCTTACATCAACGTCCGTACAGAAAATTACAACCGTTGGAAGTACCAGAGTGGAAGTGGGATCACATCACCATGGATTTCGTGACGGTCTTGCCAAAGACTCTCAAAGGAAACACCGCCGTTTGGGTGATTGTAGACCGACTCACCAAATGTGCGCATTTCCTACCGATTCCGATAACTCATGGATCGGACAGACTAGCGCGTATCTACATGAAAGAAATCGTGCGATTGCATGGAGTCCCAGTGACGATTACGTCTGATCGTGACCCGAAGTTCACTTCAAAATTTTGGATTAGTCTACAGCGCGAGCTTGGAACACGATTGAACTTTAGCACGGCGTTTCACCCGCAGTCCGATGGGCAATCCGAGAGGACGATACAAACTCTCGAGGATATGCTAAGAGCCGTAGTGCTCGACCGAGGCGGAAGTTGGGAGACCGCACTACCGCTAATTGAATTTGCTTACAACAACAGTTACCAAGCAACGATTAACATGGCGCCGTATGAAGCCTTATATGGAAGAAGGTGTAGATCACCGCTCTACTGGGATGAAGTTGGCGAACGAAGGGTACTTGGACCCGACGCAGTCGAGTAGATGATTGAAATTGTTCGACAAATCCGTGTGAGAATGAAAGAAGCCCAAGACAGACAAAAGTCTTACGCTGATGTCCGACGGACCGACTTGCAATTTCAAACCGACGACAAGGTTTTTCTCAAGGTATCCCCGTCGAAAGGGATAACGCGTTTTGGTGTTAAAGGAAAGTTGAAACCACGTTTTATCGGTCCTTATGAAATTCTTGAAGAAGTTGGACCCGTAGCCTATCGATTAGCGCTACCGCCAAACCTTGGGAACGAACACAACGTCTTCCATGTGTCGCAGTTGCGGAAGTACGTGTTCGACCCGAAACACGCGATTCACTATGAGGAATTTGCTTTGAATCCAGATTTGAGTTACGAGGAGCGACCTTAGATGATCTTGGACCGTAAAGTTCAAATCTTGAGGAACAAATCTATTGCTAGCGTGAAAGTACTTTGGAGAAACCACGAATACGAGGAAACCACGTGGGAGCTCGAGGATAAGATGATGGAACTGTACCCGGAACTCTTTCCATGAAGGTACCAAATTTCGGGACCACAAGCGCTTGAAATACTTTTTCGAGCAGAAGGACTTAAAGATGAGACAACGAAGATGACTCGAACTAGTGAAGGACTACGATTGTGGTATCAGTTACCACCCCGGCAAAGCAAATGTGGTGGCAGATGCTTTGAGCCGAAAAGACCATTCGCAACTAGCTTCCCTGACGGAAGAAGAAAGTTTGATACGAGAGTTTAGTAAATTGCGATTAGAAGTGATAAGGGCACCTGAAACGGTGGAAGGACGAATCGCCACCTTAGTGGTGGAACCAGATTTGAAAACAAGAATCGTTGCAGCGCAACGAATGGATGCGAAACTCGAAGAGATTCGAGTGGAAGTGAGAACGGGCAAATCGGGAAATTTTAGTGAGGAGTCCGATAATGCCCTCATGTTTGAAGGAAGACTATGCGTGCCTGACAACGAGGAACTCAAGAACGAGATCATGAGTGAAGCTCATGAGACTCCATACACTGCTCACCCTGGAAGCACGAAGATGTACCAAGACTTGAAGAAGTCATTTTGGTGGAATGGCATGAAGAGGGATATCGTGGCATTTGTGGAGCATTGCTTAGCCTGCCAACAGGTGAAGGCCTTACATCAACGTCCGTACAGAAAATTACAACCGTTGGAAGTACCAGAGTGGAAGTGGGATCACATCACCATGGATTTCGTGACGGTCTTGCCAAAGACTCTCAAAGGAAACACCGCCGTTTGGGTGATTGTAGACCGACTCACCAAATGTGCGCATTTCCTACCGATTCCGATAACTCATGGATCGGACAGACTAGCGCGTATCTACATGAAAGAAATCGTGCGATTGCATGGAGTCCCAGTGACGATTACGTCTGTTCGTGACCCGAAGTTCACTTCAAAATTTTGGATTAGTCTACAGCGCGAGCTTGGAACACGATTGAACTTTAGCACGGCGTTTCACCCGCAGTCCGATGGGCAATCCGAGAGGACGATACAAACTCTCGAGGATATGCTAAGAGCCGTAGTGCTCGACCGAGGCGGAAGTTGGGAGACCGCACTACCGCTAATTGAATTTGCTTACAACAACAGTTACCAAGCAACGATTAACATGGCGCCGTATGAAGCCTTATATGGAAGAAGGTGTAGATCACCGCTCTACTGGGATGAAGTTGGCGAACGAAGGGTACTTGGACCCGACGCAGTCGAGTAGATGATTGAAATTGTTCGACAAATCCGTGTGAGAATGAAAGAAGCCCAAGACAGACAAAAGTCTTACGCTGATGTCCGACGGACCGACTTGCAATTTCAAACCGACGACAAGGTTTTTCTCAAGGTATCCCCGTCGAAAGGGATAACGCGTTTTGGTGTTAAAGGAAAGTTGAAACCACGTTTTATCGGTCCTTATGAAATTCTTGAAGAAGTTGGACCCGTAGCCTATCGATTAGCGCTACCGCCAAACCTTGGGAACGAACACAACGTCTTCCATGTGTCGCAGTTGCGGAAGTACGTGTTCGACCCGAAACACGCGATTCACTATGAGGAATTTGCTTTGAATCCAGATTTGAGTTACGAGGAGCGACCTTAGATGATCTTGGACCGTAAAGTTCAAATCTTGAGGAACAAATCTATTGCTAGCGTGAAAGTACTTTGGAGAAACCACGAATACGAGGAAACCACGTGGGAGCTCGAGGATAAGATGATGGAACTGTACCCGGAACTCTTTCCATGAAGGTACCAAATTTCGGGACCACAAGCGCTTGAAATACTTTTTCGAGCAGAAGGACTTAAAGATGAGACAACGAAGATGACTCGAACTAGTGAAGGACTACGATTGTGGTATCAGTTACCACCCCGGCAAAGCAAATGTGGTGGCAGATGCTTTGAGCCGAAAAGACCATTCGCAACTAGCTTCCCTGACGGAAGAAGAAAGTTTGATACGAGAGTTTAGTAAATTGCGATTAGAAGTGATAAGGGCACCTGAAACGGTGGAAGGACGAATCGCCACCTTAGTGGTGGAACCAGATTTGAAAACAAGAATCGTTGCAGCGCAACGAATGGATGCGAAACTCGAAGAGATTCGAGTGGAAGTGAGAACGGGCAAATCGGGAAATTTTAGTGAGGAGTCCGATAATGCCCTCATGTTTGAAGGAAGACTATGCGTGCCTGACAACGAGGAACTCAAGAACGAGATCATGAGTGAAGCTCATGAGACTCCATACACTGCTCACCCTGGAAGCACGAAGATGTACCAAGACTTGAAGAAGTCATTTTGGTGGAATGGCATGAAGAGGGATATCGTGGCATTTGTGGAGCATTGCTTAGCCTGCCAACAGGTGAAGGCCTTACATCAACGTCCGTACAGAAAATTACAACCGTTGGAAGTACCAGAGTGGAAGTGGGATCACATCACCATGGATTTCGTGACGGTCTTGCCAAAGACTCTCAAAGGAAACACCGCCGTTTGGGTGATTGTAGACCGACTCACCAAATGTGCGCATTTCCTACCGATTCCGATAACTCATGGATCGGACAGACTAGCGCGTATCTACATGAAAGAAATCGTGCGATTGCATGGAGTCCCAGTGACGATTACGTCTGATCGTGACCCGAAGTTCACTTCAAAATTTTGGATTAGTCTACAGCGCGAGCTTGGAACACGATTGAACTTTAGCACGGCGTTTCACCCGCAGTCCGATGGGCAATCCGAGAGGACGATACAAACTCTCGAGGATATGCTAAGAGCCGTAGTGCTCGACCGAGGCGGAAGTTGGGAGACCGCACTACCGCTAATTGAATTTGCTTACAACAACAGTTACCAAGCAACGATTAACATGGCGCCGTATGAAGCCTTATATGGAAGAAGGTGTAGATCACCGCTCTACTGGGATGAAGTTGGCGAACGAAGGGTACTTGGACCCGACGCAGTCGAGTAGATGATTGAAATTGTTCGACAAATCCGTGTGAGAATGAAAGAAGCCCAAGACAGACAAAAGTCTTACGCTGATGTCCGACGGACCGACTTGCAATTTCAAACCGACGTCAAGGTTTTTCTCAAGGTATCCCCGTCGAAAGGGATAACGCGTTTTGGTGTTAAAGGAAAGTTGAAACCACGTTTTATCGGTCCTTATGAAATTCTTGAAGAAGTTGGACCCGTAGCCTATCGATTAGCGCTACCGCCAAACCTTGGGAACGAACACAACGTCTTCCATGTGTCGCAGTTGCGGAAGTACGTGTTCGACCCGAAACACGCGATTCACTATGAGGAATTTGCTTTGAATCCAGATTTGAGTTACGAGGAGCGACCTTAGATGATCTTGGACCGTAAAGTTCAAATCTTGAGGAACAAATCTATTGCTAGCGTGAAAGTACTTTGGAGAAACCACGAATACGAGGAAACCACGTGGGAGCTCGAGGATAAGATGATGGAACTGTACCCGGAACTCTTTCCATGAAGGTACCAAATTTCGGGACCACAAGCGCTTGAAATACTTTTTCGAGCAGAAGGACTTAAAGATGAGACAACGAAGATGACTCGAACTAGTGAAGGACTACGATTGTGGTATCAGTTACCACCCCGGCAAAGCAAATGTGGTGGCAGATGCTTTGAGCCGAAAAGACCATTCGCAACTAGCTTCCCTGACGGAAGAAGAAAGTTTGATACGAGAGTTTAGTAAATTGCGATTAGAAGTGATAAGGGCACCTGAAACGGTGGAAGGACGAATCGCCACCTTAGTGGTGGAACCAGATTTGAAAACAAGAATCGTTGCAGCGCAACGAATGGATGCGAAACTCGAAGAGATTCGAGTGGAAGTGAGAACGGGCAAATCGGGAAATTTTAGTGAGGAGTCCGATAATGCCCTCATGTTTGAAGGAAGACTATGCGTGCCTGACAACGAGGAACTCAAGAACGAGATCATGAGTGAAGCTCATGAGACTCCATACACTGCTCACCCTGGAAGCACGAAGATGTACCAAGACTTGAAGAAGTCATTTTGGTGGAATGGCATGAAGAGGGATATCGTGGCATTTGTGGAGCATTGCTTAGCCTGCCAACAGGTGAAGGCCTTACATCAACGTCCGTACAGAAAATTACAACCGTTGGAAGTACCAGAGTGGAAGTGGGATCACATCACCATGGATTTCGTGACGGCCTTGCCAAAGACTCTCAAAGGAAACACCGCCGTTTGGGTGATTGTAGACCGACTCACCAAATGTGCGCATTTCCTACCGATTCCGATAACTCATGGATCGGACAGACTAGCGCGTATCTACATGAAAGAAATCGTGCGATTGCATGGAGTCCCAGTGACGATTACGTCTGATCGTGACCCGAAGTTCACTTCAAAATTTTGGATTAGTCTACAGCGCGAGCTTGGAACACGATTGAACTTTAGCACGGCGTTTCACCCGCAGTCCGATGGGCAATCCGAGAGGACGATACAAACTCTCGAGGATATGCTAAGAGCCGTAGTGCTCGACCGAGGCGGAAGTTGGGAGACCGCACTACCGCTAATTGAATTTGCTTACAACAACAGTTACCAAGCAACGATTAACATGGCGCCGTATGAAGCCTTATATGGAAGAAGGTGTAGATCACCGCTCTACTGGGATGAAGTTGGCGAACGAAGGGTACTTGGACCCGACGCAGTCGAGTAGATGATTGAAATTGTTCGACAAATCCGTGTGAGAATGAAAGAAGCCCAAGACAGACAAAAGTCTTACGCTGATGTCCGACGGACCGACTTGCAATTTCAAACCGACGACAAGGTTTTTCTCAAGGTATCCCCGTCGAAAGGGATAACGCGTTTTGGTGTTAAAGGAAAGTTGAAACCACGTTTTATCGGTCCTTATGAAATTCTTGAAGAAGTTGGACCCGTAGCCTATCGATTAGCGCTAGCGCCAAACCTTGGGAACGAACACAACGTCTTCCATGTGTCGCAGTTGCGGAAGTACGTGTTCGACCCGAAACACGCGATTCACTATGAGGAATTTGCTTTGAATCCAGATTTGAGTTACGAGGAGCGACCTTAGATGATCTTGGACCGTAAAGTTCAAATCTTGAGGAACAAATCTATTGCTAGCGTGAAAGTACTTTGGAGAAACCACGAATACGAGGAAACCACGTGGGAGCTCGAGGATAAGATGATGGAACTGTACCCGGAACTCTTTCCATGAAGGTACCAAATTTCGGGACCACAAGCGCTTGAAATACTTTTTCGAGCAGAAGGACTTAAAGATGAGACAACGAAGATGACTCGAACTAGTGAAGGACTACGATTGTGGTATCAGTTACCACCCCGGCAAAGCAAATGTGGTGGCAGATGCTTTGAGCCGAAAAGACCATTCGCAACTAGCTTCCCTGACGGAAGAAGAAAGTTTGATACGAGAGTTTAGTAAATTGCGATTAGAAGTGATAAGGGCACCTGAAACGGTGGAAGGACGAATCGCCACCTTAGTGGTGGAACCAGATTTGAAAACAAGAATCGTTGCAGCGCAACGAATGGATGCGAAACTCGAAGAGATTCGAGTGGAAGTGAGAACGGGCAAATCGGGAAATTTTAGTGAGGAGTCCGATAATGCCCTCATGTTTGAAGGAAGACTATGCGTGCCTGACAACGAGGAACTCAAGAACGAGATCATGAGTGAAGCTCATGAGACTCCATACACTGCTCACCCTGGAAGCACGAAGATGTACCAAGACTTGAAGAAGTCATTTTGGTGGAATGGCATGAAGAGGGATATCGTGGCATTTGTGGAGCATTGCTTAGCCTGCCAACAGGTGAAGGCCTTACATCAACGTCCGTACAGAAAATTACAACCGTTGGAAGTACCAGAGTGGAAGTGGGATCACATCACCATGGATTTCGTGACGGTCTTGCCAAAGACTCTCAAAGGAAACACCGCCGTTTGGGTGATTGTAGACCGACTCACCAAATGTGCGCATTTCCTACCGATTCCGATAACTCATGGATCGGACAGACTAGCGCGTATCTACATGAAAGAAATCGTGCGATTGCATGGAGTCCCAGTGACGATTACGTCTGATCGTGACCCGAAGTTCACTTCAAAATTTTGGATTAGTCTACAGCGCGAGCTTGGAACACGATTGAACTTTAGCACGGCGTTTCACCCGCAGTCCGATGGGCAATCCGAGAGGACGATACAAACTCTCGAGGATATGCTAAGAGCCGTAGTGCTCGACCGAGGCGGAAGTTGGGAGACCGCACTACCGCTAATTGAATTTGCTTACAACAACAGTTACCAAGCAACGATTAACATGGCGCCGTATGAAGCCTTATATGGAAGAAGGTGTAGATCACCGCTCTACTGGGATGAAGTTGGCGAACGAAGGGTACTTGGACCCGACGCAGTCGAGTAGATGATTGAAATTGTTCGACAAATCCGTGTGAGAATGAAAGAAGCCCAAGACAGACAAAAGTCTTACGCTGATGTCCGACGGACCGACTTGCAATTTCAAACCGACGACAAGGTTTTTCTCAAGGTATCCCCGTCGAAAGGGATAACGCGTTTTGGTGTTAAAGGAAAGTTGAAACCACGTTTTATCGGTCCTTATGAAATTCTTGAAGAAGTTGGACCCGTAGCCTATCGATTAGCGCTACCGCCAAACCTTGGGAACGAACACAACGTCTTCCATGTGTCGCAGTTGCGGAAGTACGTGTTCGACCCGAAACACGCGATTCACTATGAGGAATTTGCTTTGAATCCAGATTTGAGTTACGAGGAGCGACCTTAGATGATCTTGGACCGTAAAGTTCAAATCTTGAGGAACAAATCTATTGCTAGCGTGAAAGTACTTTGGAGAAACCACGAATACGAGGAAACCACGTGGGAGCTCGAGGATAAGATGATGGAACTGTACCCGGAACTCTTTCCATGAAGGTACCAAATTTCGGGACCACAAGCGCTTGAAATACTTTTTCGAGCAGAAGGACTTAAAGATGAGACAACGAAGATGACTCGAACTAGTGAAGGACTACGATTGTGGTATCAGTTACCACCCCGGCAAAGCAAATGTGGTGGCAGATGCTTTGAGCCGAAAAGACCATTCGCAACTAGCTTCCCTGACGGAAGAAGAAAGTTTGATACGAGAGTTTAGTAAATTGCGATTAGAAGTGATAAGGGCACCTGAAACGGTGGAAGGACGAATCGCCACCTTAGTGGTGGAACCAGATTTGAAAACAAGAATCGTTGCAGCGCAACGAATGGATGCGAAACTCGAAGAGATTCGAGTGGAAGTGAGAACGGGCAAATCGGGAAATTTTAGTGAGGAGTCCGATAATGCCCTCATGTTTGAAGGAAGACTATGCGTGCCTGACAACGAGGAACTCAAGAACGAGATCATGAGTGAAGCTCATGAGACTCCATACACTGCTCACCCTGGAAGCACGAAGATGTACCAAGACTTGAAGAAGTCATTTTGGTGGAATGGCATGAAGAGGGATATCGTGGCATTTGTGGAGCATTGCTTAGCCTGCCAACAGGTGAAGGCCTTACATCAACGTCCGTACAGAAAATTACAACCGTTGGAAGTACCAGAGTGGAAGTGGGATCACATCACCATGGATTTCGTGACGGTCTTGCCAAAGACTCTCAAAGGAAACACCGCCGTTTGGGTGATTGTAGACCGACTCACCAAATGTGCGCATTTCCTACCGATTCCGATAACTCATGGATCGGACAGACTAGCGCGTATCTACATGAAAGAAATCGTGCGATTGCATGGAGTCCCAGTGACGATTACGTCTGATCGTGACCCGAAGTTCACTTCAAAATTTTGGATTAGTCTACAGCGCGAGCTTGGAACACGATTGAACTTTAGCACGGCGTTTCACCCGCAGTCCGATGGGCAATCCGAGAGGACGATACAAACTCTCGAGGATATGCTAAGAGCCGTAGTGCTCGACCGAGGCGGAAGTTGGGAGACCGCACTACCGCTAATTGAATTTGCTTACAACAACAGTTACCAAGCAACGATTAACATGGCGCCGTATGAAGCCTTATATGGAAGAAGGTGTAGATCACCGCTCTACTGGGATGAAGTTGGCGAACGAAGGGTACTTGGACCCGACGCAGTCGAGTAGATGATTGAAATTGTTCGACAAATCCGTGTGAGAATGAAAGAAGCCCAAGACAGACAAAAGTCTTACGCTGATGTCCGACGGACCGACTTGCAATTTCAAACCGACGACAAGGTTTTTCTCAAGGTATCCCCGTCGAAAGGGATAACGCGTTTTGGTGTTAAAGGAAAGTTGAAACCACGTTTTATCGGTCCTTATGAAATTCTTGAAGAAGTTGGACCCGTAGCCTATCGATTAGCGCTACCGCCAAACCTTGGGAACGAACACAACGTCTTCCATGTGTCGCAGTTGCGGAAGTACGTGTTCGACCCGAAACACGCGATTCACTATGAGGAATTTGCTTTGAATCCAGATTTGAGTTACGAGGAGCGACCTTAGATGATCTTGGACCGTAAAGTTCAAATCTTGAGGAACAAATCTATTGCTAGCGTGAAAGTACTTTGGAGAAACCACGAATACGAGGAAACCACGTGGGAGCTCGAGGATAAGATGATGGAACTGTACCCGGAACTCTTTCCATGAAGGTACCAAATTTCGGGACCACAAGCGCTTGAAATACTTTTTCGAGCAGAAGGACTTAAAGATGAGACAACGAAGATGACTCGAACTAGTGAAGGACTACGATTGTGGTATCAGTTACCACCCCGGCAAAGCAAATGTGGTGGCAGATGCTTTGAGCCGAAAAGACCATTCGCAACTAGCTTCCCTGACGGAAGAAGAAAGTTTGATACGAGAGTTTAGTAAATTGCGATTAGAAGTGATAAGGGCACCTGAAACGGTGGAAGGACGAATCGCCACCTTAGTGGTGGAACCAGATTTGAAAACAAGAATCGTTGCAGCGCAACGAATGGATGCGAAACTCGAAGAGATTCGAGTGGAAGTGAGAACGGGCAAATCGGGAAATTTTAGTGAGGAGTCCGATAATGCCCTCATGTTTGAAGGAAGACTATGCGTGCCTGACAACGAGGAACTCAAGAACGAGATCATGAGTGAAGCTCATGAGACTCCATACACTGCTCACCCTGGAAGCACGAAGATGTACCAAGACTTGAAGAAGTCATTTTGGTGGAATGGCATGAAGAGGGATATCGTGGCATTTGTGGAGCATTGCTTAGCCTGCCAACAGGTGAAGGCCTTACATCAACGTCCGTACAGAAAATTACAACCGTTGGAAGTACCAGAGTGGAAGTGGGATCACATCACCATGGATTTCGTGACGGCCTTGCCAAAGACTCTCAAAGGAAACACCGCCGTTTGGGTGATTGTAGACCGACTCACCAAATGTGCGCATTTCCTACCGATTCCGATAACTCATGGATCGGACAGACTAGCGCGTATCTACATGAAAGAAATCGTGCGATTGCATGGAGTCCCAGTGACGATTACGTCTGATCGTGACCCGAAGTTCACTTCAAAATTTTGGATTAGTCTACAGCGCGAGCTTGGAACACGATTGAACTTTAGCACGGCGTTTCACCCGCAGTCCGATGGGCAATCCGAGAGGACGATACAAACTCTCGAGGATATGCTAAGAGCCGTAGTGCTCGACCGAGGCGGAAGTTGGGAGACCGCACTACCGCTAATTGAATTTGCTTACAACAACAGTTACCAAGCAACGATTAACATGGCGCCGTATGAAGCCTTATATGGAAGAAGGTGTAGATCACCGCTCTACTGGGATGAAGTTGGCGAACGAAGGGTACTTGGACCCGACGCAGTCGAGTAGATGATTGAAATTGTTCGACAAATCCGTGTGAGAATGAAAGAAGCCCAAGACAGACAAAAGTCTTACGCTGATGTCCGACGGACCGACTTGCAATTTCAAACCGACGACAAGGTTTTTCTCAAGGTATCCCCGTCGAAAGGGATAACGCGTTTTGGTGTTAAAGGAAAGTTGAAACCACGTTTTATCGGTCCTTATGAAATTCTTGAAGAAGTTGGACCCGTAGCCTATCGATTAGCGCTACCGCCAAACCTTGGGAACGAACACAACGTCTTCCATGTGTCGCAGTTGCGGAAGTACGTGTTCGACCCGAAACACGCGATTCACTATGAGGAATTTGCTTTGAATCCAGATTTGAGTTACGAGGAGCGACCTTAGATGATCTTGGACCGTAAAGTTCAAATCTTGAGGAACAAATCTATTGCTAGCGTGAAAGTACTTTGGAGAAACCACGAATACGAGGAAACCACGTGGGAGCTCGAGGATAAGATGATGGAACTGTACCCGGAACTCTTTCCATGAAGGTACCAAATTTCGGGACCACAAGCGCTTGAAATACTTTTTCGAGCAGAAGGACTTAAAGATGAGACAACGAAGATGACTCGAACTAGTGAAGGACTACGATTGTGGTATCAGTTACCACCCCGGCAAAGCAAATGTGGTGGCAGATGCTTTGAGCCGAAAAGACCATTCGCAACTAGCTTCCCTGACGGAAGAAGAAAGTTTGATACGAGAGTTTAGTAAATTGCGATTAGAAGTGATAAGGGCACCTGAAACGGTGGAAGGACGAATCGCCACCTTAGTGGTGGAACCAGATTTGAAAACAAGAATCGTTGCAGCGCAACGAATGGATGCGAAACTCGAAGAGATTCGAGTGGAAGTGAGAACGGGCAAATCGGGAAATTTTAGTGAGGAGTCCGATAATGCCCTCATGTTTGAAGGAAGACTATGCGTGCCTGACAACGAGGAACTCAAGAACGAGATCATGAGTGAAGCTCATGAGACTCCATACACTGCTCACCCTGGAAGCACGAAGATGTACCAAGACTTGAAGAAGTCATTTTGGTGGAATGGCATGAAGAGGGATATCGTGGCATTTGTGGAGCATTGCTTAGCCTGCCAACAGGTGAAGGCCTTACATCAACGTCCGTACAGAAAATTACAACCGTTGGAAGTACCAGAGTGGAAGTGGGATCACATCACCATGGATTTCGTGACGGTCTTGCCAAAGACTCTCAAAGGAAACACCGCCGTTTGGGTGATTGTAGACCGACTCACCAAATGTGCGCATTTCCTACCGATTCCGATAACTCATGGATCGGACAGACTAGCGCGTATCTACATGAAAGAAATCGTGCGATTGCATGGAGTCCCAGTGACGATTACGTCTGATCGTGACCCGAAGTTCACTTCAAAATTTTGGATTAGTCTACAGCGCGAGCTTGGAACACGATTGAACTTTAGCACGGCGTTTCACCCGCAGTCCGATGGGCAATCCGAGAGGACGATACAAACTCTCGAGGATATGCTAAGAGCCGTAGTGCTCGACCGAGGCGGAAGTTGGGAGACCGCACTACCGCTAATTGAATTTGCTTACAACAACAGTTACCAAGCAACGATTAACATGGCGCCGTATGAAGCCTTATATGGAAGAAGGTGTAGATCACCGCTCTACTGGGATGAAGTTGGCGAACGAAGGGTACTTGGACCCGACGCAGTCGAGTAGATGATTGAAATTGTTCGACAAATCCGTGTGAGAATGAAAGAAGCCCAAGACAGACAAAAGTCTTACGCTGATGTCCGACGGACCGACTTGCAATTTCAAACCGACGACAAGGTTTTTCTCAAGGTATCCCCGTCGAAAGGGATAACGCGTTTTGGTGTTAAAGGAAAGTTGAAACCACGTTTTATCGGTCCTTATGAAATTCTTGAAGAAGTTGGACCCGTAGCCTATCGATTAGCGCTACCGCCAAACCTTGGGAACGAACACAACGTCTTCCATGTGTCGCAGTTGCGGAAGTACGTGTTCGACCCGAAACACGCGATTCACTATGAGGAATTTGCTTTGAATCCAGATTTGAGTTACGAGGAGCGACCTTAGATGATCTTGGACCGTAAAGTTCAAATCTTGAGGAACAAATCTATTGCTAGCGTGAAAGTACTTTGGAGAAACCACGAATACGAGGAAACCACGTGGGAGCTCGAGGATAAGATGATGGAACTGTACCCGGAACTCTTTCCATGAAGGTACCAAATTTCGGGACCACAAGCGCTTGAAATACTTTTTCGAGCAGAAGGACTTAAAGATGAGACAACGAAGATGACTCGAACTAGTGAAGGACTACGATTGTGGTATCAGTTACCACCCCGGCAAAGCAAATGTGGTGGCAGATGCTTTGAGCCGAAAAGACCATTCGCAACTAGCTTCCCTGACGGAAGAAGAAAGTTTGATACGAGAGTTTAGTAAATTGCGATTAGAAGTGATAAGGGCACCTGAAACGGTGGAAGGACGAATCGCCACCTTAGTGGTGGAACCAGATTTGAAAACAAGAATCGTTGCAGCGCAACGAATGGATGCGAAACTCGAAGAGATTCGAGTGGAAGTGAGAACGGGCAAATCGGGAAATTTTAGTGAGGAGTCCGATAATGCCCTCATGTTTGAAGGAAGACTATGCGTGCCTGACAACGAGGAACTCAAGAACGAGATCATGAGTGAAGCTCATGAGACTCCATACACTGCTCACCCTGGAAGCACGAAGATGTACCAAGACTTGAAGAAGTCATTTTGGTGGAATGGCATGAAGAGGGATATCGTGGCATTTGTGGAGCATTGCTTAGCCTGCCAACAGGTGAAGGCCTTACATCAACGTCCGTACAGAAAATTACAACCGTTGGAAGTACCAGAGTGGAAGTGGGATCACATCACCATGGATTTCGTGACGGTCTTGCCAAAGACTCTCAAAGGAAACACCGCCGTTTGGGTGATTGTAGACCGACTCACCAAATGTGCGCATTTCCTACCGATTCCGATAACTCATGGATCGGACAGACTAGCGCGTATCTACATGAAAGAAATCGTGCGATTGCATGGAGTCCCAGTGACGATTACGTCTGATCGTGACCCGAAGTTCACTTCAAAATTTTGGATTAGTCTACAGCGCGAGCTTGGAACACGATTGAACTTTAGCACGGCGTTTCACCCGCAGTCCGATGGGCAATCCGAGAGGACGATACAAACTCTCGAGGATATGCTAAGAGCCGTAGTGCTCGACCGAGGCGGAAGTTGGGAGACCGCACTACCGCTAATTGAATTTGCTTACAACAACAGTTACCAAGCAACGATTAACATGGCGCCGTATGAAGCCTTATATGGAAGAAGGTGTAGATCACCGCTCTACTGGGATGAAGTTGGCGAACGAAGGGTACTTGGACCCGACGCAGTCGAGTAGATGATTGAAATTGTTCGACAAATCCGTGTGAGAATGAAAGAAGCCCAAGACAGACAAAAGTCTTACGCTGATGTCCGACGGACCGACTTGCAATTTCAAACCGACGACAAGGTTTTTCTCAAGGTATCCCCGTCGAAAGGGATAACGCGTTTTGGTGTTAAAGGAAAGTTGAAACCACGTTTTATCGGTCCTTATGAAATTCTTGAAGAAGTTGGACCCGTAGCCTATCGATTAGCGCTACCGCCAAACCTTGGGAACGAACACAACGTCTTCCATGTGTCGCAGTTGCGGAAGTACGTGTTCGACCCGAAACACGCGATTCACTATGAGGAATTTGCTTTGAATCCAGATTTGAGTTACGAGGAGCGACCTTAGATGATCTTGGACCGTAAAGTTCAAATCTTGAGGAACAAATCTATTGCTAGCGTGAAAGTACTTTGGAGAAACCACGAATACGAGGAAACCACGTGGGAGCTCGAGGATAAGATGATGGAACTGTACCCGGAACTCTTTCCATGAAGGTACCAAATTTCGGGACCACAAGCGCTTGAAATACTTTTTCGAGCAGAAGGACTTAAAGATGAGACAACGAAGATGACTCGAACTAGTGAAGGACTACGATTGTGGTATCAGTTACCACCCCGGCAAAGCAAATGTGGTGGCAGATGCTTTGAGCCGAAAAGACCATTCGCAACTAGCTTCCCTGACGGAAGAAGAAAGTTTGATACGAGAGTTTAGTAAATTGCGATTAGAAGTGATAAGGGCACCTGAAACGGTGGAAGGACGAATCGCCACCTTAGTGGTGGAACCAGATTTGAAAACAAGAATCGTTGCAGCGCAACGAATGGATGCGAAACTCGAAGAGATTCGAGTGGAAGTGAGAACGGGCAAATCGGGAAATTTTAGTGAGGAGTCCGATAATGCCCTCATGTTTGAAGGAAGACTATGCGTGCCTGACAACGAGGAACTCAAGAACGAGATCATGAGTGAAGCTCATGAGACTCCATACACTGCTCACCCTGGAAGCACGAAGATGTACCAAGACTTGAAGAAGTCATTTTGGTGGAATGGCATGAAGAGGGATATCGTGGCATTTGTGGAGCATTGCTTAGCCTGCCAACAGGTGAAGGCCTTACATCAACGTCCGTACAGAAAATTACAACCGTTGGAAGTACCAGAGTGGAAGTGGGATCACATCACCATGGATTTCGTGACGGTCTTGCCAAAGACTCTCAAAGGAAACACCGCCGTTTGGGTGATTGTAGACCGACTCACCAAATGTGCGCATTTCCTACCGATTCCGATAACTCATGGATCGGACAGACTAGCGCGTATCTACATGAAAGAAATCGTGCGATTGCATGGAGTCCCAGTGACGATTACGTCTGATCGTGACCCGAAGTTCACTTCAAAATTTTGGATTAGTCTACAGCGCGAGCTTGGAACACGATTGAACTTTAGCACGGCGTTTCACCCGCAGTCCGATGGGCAATCCGAGAGGACGATACAAACTCTCGAGGATATGCTAAGAGCCGTAGTGCTCGACCGAGGCGGAAGTTGGGAGACCGCACTACCGCTAATTGAATTTGCTTACAACAACAGTTACCAAGCAACGATTAACATGGCGCCGTATGAAGCCTTATATGGAAGAAGGTGTAGATCACCGCTCTACTGGGATGAAGTTGGCGAACGAAGGGTACTTGGACCCGACGCAGTCGAGTAGATGATTGAAATTGTTCGACAAATCCGTGTGAGAATGAAAGAAGCCCAAGACAGACAAAAGTCTTACGCTGATGTCCGACGGACCGACTTGCAATTTCAAACCGACGACAAGGTTTTTCTCAAGGTATCCCCGTCGAAAGGGATAACGCGTTTTGGTGTTAAAGGAAAGTTGAAACCACGTTTTATCGGTCCTTATGAAATTCTTGAAGAAGTTGGACCCGTAGCCTATCGATTAGCGCTACCGCCAAACCTTGGGAACGAACACAACGTCTTCCATGTGTCGCAGTTGCGGAAGTACGTGTTCGACCCGAAACACGCGATTCACTATGAGGAATTTGCTTTGAATCCAGATTTGAGTTACGAGGAGCGACCTTAGATGATCTTGGACCGTAAAGTTCAAATCTTGAGGAACAAATCTATTGCTAGCGTGAAAGTACTTTGGAGAAACCACGAATACGAGGAAACCACGTGGGAGCTCGAGGATAAGATGATGGAACTGTACCCGGAACTCTTTCCATGAAGGTACCAAATTTCGGGACCACAAGCGCTTGAAATACTTTTTCGAGCAGAAGGACTTAAAGATGAGACAACGAAGATGACTCGAACTAGTGAAGGACTACGATTGTGGTATCAGTTACCACCCCGGCAAAGCAAATGTGGTGGCAGATGCTTTGAGCCGAAAAGACCATTCGCAACTAGCTTCCCTGACGGAAGAAGAAAGTTTGATACGAGAGTTTAGTAAATTGCGATTAGAAGTGATAAGGGCACCTGAAACGGTGGAAGGACGAATCGCCACCTTAGTGGTGGAACCAGATTTGAAAACAAGAATCGTTGCAGCGCAACGAATGGATGCGAAACTCGAAGAGATTCGAGTGGAAGTGAGAACGGGCAAATCGGGAAATTTTAGTGAGGAGTCCGATAATGCCCTCATGTTTGAAGGAAGACTATGCGTGCCTGACAACGAGGAACTCAAGAACGAGATCATGAGTGAAGCTCATGAGACTCCATACACTGCTCACCCTGGAAGCACGAAGATGTACCAAGACTTGAAGAAGTCATTTTGGTGGAATGGCATGAAGAGGGATATCGTGGCATTTGTGGAGCATTGCTTAGCCTGCCAACAGGTGAAGGCCTTACATCAACGTCCGTACAGAAAATTACAACCGTTGGAAGTACCAGAGTGGAAGTGGGATCACATCACCATGGATTTCGTGACGGTCTTGCCAAAGACTCTCAAAGGAAACACCGCCGTTTGGGTGATTGTAGACCGACTCACCAAATGTGCGCATTTCCTACCGATTCCGATAACTCATGGATCGGACAGACTAGCGCGTATCTACATGAAAGAAATCGTGCGATTGCATGGAGTCCCAGTGACGATTACGTCTGATCGTGACCCGAAGTTCACTTCAAAATTTTGGATTAGTCTACAGCGCGAGCTTGGAACACGATTGAACTTTAGCACGGCGTTTCACCCGCAGTCCGATGGGCAATCCGAGAGGACGATACAAACTCTCGAGGATATGCTAAGAGCCGTAGTGCTCGACCGAGGCGGAAGTTGGGAGACCGCACTACCGCTAATTGAATTTGCTTACAACAACAGTTACCAAGCAACGATTAACATGGCGCCGTATGAAGCCTTATATGGAAGAAGGTGTAGATCACCGCTCTACTGGGATGAAGTTGGCGAACGAAGGGTACTTGGACCCGACGCAGTCGAGTAGATGATTGAAATTGTTCGACAAATCCGTGTGAGAATGAAAGAAGCCCAAGACAGACAAAAGTCTTACGCTGATGTCCGACGGACCGACTTGCAATTTCAAACCGACGACAAGGTTTTTCTCAAGGTATCCCCGTCGAAAGGGATAACGCGTTTTGGTGTTAAAGGAAAGTTGAAACCACGTTTTATCGGTCCTTATGAAATTCTTGAAGAAGTTGGACCCGTAGCCTATCGATTAGCGCTACCGCCAAACCTTGGGAACGAACACAACGTCTTCCATGTGTCGCAGTTGCGGAAGTACGTGTTCGACCCGAAACACGCGATTCACTATGAGGAATTTGCTTTGAATCCAGATTTGAGTTACGAGGAGCGACCTTAGATGATCTTGGACCGTAAAGTTCAAATCTTGAGGAACAAATCTATTGCTAGCGTGAAAGTACTTTGGAGAAACCACGAATACGAGGAAACCACGTGGGAGCTCGAGGATAAGATGATGGAACTGTACCCGGAACTCTTTCCATGAAGGTACCAAATTTCGGGACCACAAGCGCTTGAAATACTTTTTCGAGCAGAAGGACTTAAAGATGAGACAACGAAGATGACTCGAACTAGTGAAGGACTACGATTGTGGTATCAGTTACCACCCCGGCAAAGCAAATGTGGTGGCAGATGCTTTGAGCCGAAAAGACCATTCGCAACTAGCTTCCCTGACGGAAGAAGAAAGTTTGATACGAGAGTTTAGTAAATTGCGATTAGAAGTGATAAGGGCACCTGAAACGGTGGAAGGACGAATCGCCACCTTAGTGGTGGAACCAGATTTGAAAACAAGAATCGTTGCAGCGCAACGAATGGATGCGAAACTCGAAGAGATTCGAGTGGAAGTGAGAACGGGCAAATCGGGAAATTTTAGTGAGGAGTCCGATAATGCCCTCATGTTTGAAGGAAGACTATGCGTGCCTGACAACGAGGAACTCAAGAACGAGATCATGAGTGAAGCTCATGAGACTCCATACACTGCTCACCCTGGAAGCACGAAGATGTACCAAGACTTGAAGAAGTCATTTTGGTGGAATGGCATGAAGAGGGATATCGTGGCATTTGTGGAGCATTGCTTAGCCTGCCAACAGGTGAAGGCCTTACATCAACGTCCGTACAGAAAATTACAACCGTTGGAAGTACCAGAGTGGAAGTGGGATCACATCACCATGGATTTCGTGACGGTCTTGCCAAAGACTCTCAAAGGAAACACCGCCGTTTGGGTGATTGTAGACCGACTCACCAAATGTGCGCATTTCCTACCGATTCCGATAACTCATGGATCGGACAGACTAGCGCGTATCTACATGAAAGAAATCGTGCGATTGCATGGAGTCCCAGTGACGATTACGTCTGATCGTGACCCGAAGTTCACTTCAAAATTTTGGATTAGTCTACAGCGCGAGCTTGGAACACGATTGAACTTTAGCACGGCGTTTCACCCGCAGTCCGATGGGCAATCCGAGAGGACGATACAAACTCTCGAGGATATGCTAAGAGCCGTAGTGCTCGACCGAGGCGGAAGTTGGGAGACCGCACTACCGCTAATTGAATTTGCTTACAACAACAGTTACCAAGCAACGATTAACATGGCGCCGTATGAAGCCTTATATGGAAGAAGGTGTAGATCACCGCTCTACTGGGATGAAGTTGGCGAACGAAGGGTACTTGGACCCGACGCAGTCGAGTAGATGATTGAAATTGTTCGACAAATCCGTGTGAGAATGAAAGAAGCCCAAGACAGACAAAAGTCTTACGCTGATGTCCGACGGACCGACTTGCAATTTCAAACCGACGACAAGGTTTTTCTCAAGGTATCCCCGTCGAAAGGGATAACGCGTTTTGGTGTTAAAGGAAAGTTGAAACCACGTTTTATCGGTCCTTATGAAATTCTTGAAGAAGTTGGACCCGTAGCCTATCGATTAGCGCTACCGCCAAACCTTGGGAACGAACACAACGTCTTCCATGTGTCGCAGTTGCGGAAGTACGTGTTCGACCCGAAACACGCGATTCACTATGAGGAATTTGCTTTGAATCCAGATTTGAGTTACGAGGAGCGACCTTAGATGATCTTGGACCGTAAAGTTCAAATCTTGAGGAACAAATCTATTGCTAGCGTGAAAGTACTTTGGAGAAACCACGAATACGAGGAAACCACGTGGGAGCTCGAGGATAAGATGATGGAACTGTACCCGGAACTCTTTCCATGAAGGTACCAAATTTCGGGACCACAAGCGCTTGAAATACTTTTTCGAGCAGAAGGACTTAAAGATGAGACAACGAAGATGACTCGAACTAGTGAAGGACTACGATTGTGGTATCAGTTACCACCCCGGCAAAGCAAATGTGGTGGCAGATGCTTTGAGCCGAAAAGACCATTCGCAACTAGCTTCCCTGACGGAAGAAGAAAGTTTGATACGAGAGTTTAGTAAATTGCGATTAGAAGTGATAAGGGCACCTGAAACGGTGGAAGGACGAATCGCCACCTTAGTGGTGGAACCAGATTTGAAAACAAGAATCGTTGCAGCGCAACGAATGGATGCGAAACTCGAAGAGATTCGAGTGGAAGTGAGAACGGGCAAATCGGGAAATTTTAGTGAGGAGTCCGATAATGCCCTCATGTTTGAAGGAAGACTATGCGTGCCTGACAACGAGGAACTCAAGAACGAGATCATGAGTGAAGCTCATGAGACTCCATACACTGCTCACCCTGGAAGCACGAAGATGTACCAAGACTTGAAGAAGTCATTTTGGTGGAATGGCATGAAGAGGGATATCGTGGCATTTGTGGAGCATTGCTTAGCCTGCCAACAGGTGAAGGCCTTACATCAACGTCCGTACAGAAAATTACAACCGTTGGAAGTACCAGAGTGGAAGTGGGATCACATCACCATGGATTTCGTGACGGTCTTGCCAAAGACTCTCAAAGGAAACACCGCCGTTTGGGTGATTGTAGACCGACTCACCAAATGTGCGCATTTCCTACCGATTCCGATAACTCATGGATCGGACAGACTAGCGCGTATCTACATGAAAGAAATCGTGCGATTGCATGGAGTCCCAGTGACGATTACGTCTGATCGTGACCCGAAGTTCACTTCAAAATTTTGGATTAGTCTACAGCGCGAGCTTGGAACACGATTGAACTTTAGCACGGCGTTTCACCCGCAGTCCGATGGGCAATCCGAGAGGACGATACAAACTCTCGAGGATATGCTAAGAGCCGTAGTGCTCGACCGAGGCGGAAGTTGGGAGACCGCACTACCGCTAATTGAATTTGCTTACAACAACAGTTACCAAGCAACGATTAACATGGCGCCGTATGAAGCCTTATATGGAAGAAGGTGTAGATCACCGCTCTACTGGGATGAAGTTGGCGAACGAAGGGTACTTGGACCCGACGCAGTCGAGTAGATGATTGAAATTGTTCGACAAATCCGTGTGAGAATGAAAGAAGCCCAAGACAGACAAAAGTCTTACGCTGATGTCCGACGGACCGACTTGCAATTTCAAACCGACGACAAGGTTTTTCTCAAGGTATCCCCGTCGAAAGGGATAACGCGTTTTGGTGTTAAAGGAAAGTTGAAACCACGTTTTATCGGTCCTTATGAAATTCTTGAAGAAGTTGGACCCGTAGCCTATCGATTAGCGCTACCGCCAAACTTTGGGAACGAACACAACGTCTTCCATGTGTCGCAGTTGCGGAAGTACGTGTTCGACCCGAAACACGCGATTCACTATGAGGAATTTGCTTTGAATCCAGATTTGAGTTACGAGGAGCGACCTTAGATGATCTTGGACCGTAAAGTTCAAATCTTGAGGAACAAATCTATTGCTAGCGTGAAAGTACTTTGGAGAAACCACGAATACGAGGAAACCACGTGGGAGCTCGAGGATAAGATGATGGAACTGTACCCGGAACTCTTTCCATGAAGGTACCAAATTTCGGGACCACAAGCGCTTGAAATACTTTTTCGAGCAGAAGGACTTAAAGATGAGACAACGAAGATGACTCGAACTAGTGAAGGACTACGATTGTGGTATCAGTTACCACCCCGGCAAAGCAAATGTGGTGGCAGATGCTTTGAGCCGAAAAGACCATTCGCAACTAGCTTCCCTGACGGAAGAAGAAAGTTTGATACGAGAGTTTAGTAAATTGCGATTAGAAGTGATAAGGGCACCTGAAACGGTGGAAGGACGAATCGCCACCTTAGTGGTGGAACCAGATTTGAAAACAAGAATCGTTGCAGCGCAACGAATGGATGCGAAACTCGAAGAGATTCGAGTGGAAGTGAGAACGGGCAAATCGGGAAATTTTAGTGAGGAGTCCGATAATGCCCTCATGTTTGAAGGAAGACTATGCGTGCCTGACAACGAGGAACTCAAGAACGAGATCATGAGTGAAGCTCATGAGACTACATACACTGCTCACCCTGGAAGCACGAAGATGTACCAAGACTTGAAGAAGTCATTTTGGTGGAATGGCATGAAGAGGGATATCGTGGCATTTGTGGAGCATTGCTTAGCCTGCCAACAGGTGAAGGCCTTACATCAACGTCCGTACAGAAAATTACAACCGTTGGAAGTACCAGAGTGGAAGTGGGATCACATCACCATGGATTTCGTGACGGTCTTGCCAAAGACTCTCAAAGGAAACACCGCCGTTTGGGTGATTGTAGACCGACTCACCAAATGTGCGCATTTCCTACCGATTCCGATAACTCATGGATCGGACAGACTAGCGCGTATCTACATGAAAGAAATCGTGCGATTGCATGGAGTCCCAGTGACGATTACGTCTGATCGTGACCCGAAGTTCACTTCAAAATTTTGGATTAGTCTACAGCGCGAGCTTGGAACACGATTGAACTTTAGCACGGCGTTTCACCCGCAGTCCGATGGGCAATCCGAGAGGACGATACAAACTCTCGAGGATATGCTAAGAGCCGTAGTGCTCGACCGAGGCGGAAGTTGGGAGACCGCACTACCGCTAATTGAATTTGCTTACAACAACAGTTACCAAGCAACGATTAACATGGCGCCGTATGAAGCCTTATATGGAAGAAGGTGTAGATCACCGCTCTACTGGGATGAAGTTGGCGAACGAAGGGTACTTGGACCCGACGCAGTCGAGTAGATGATTGAAATTGTTCGACAAATCCGTGTGAGAATGAAAGAAGCCCAAGACAGACAAAAGTCTTACGCTGATGTCCGACGGACCGACTTGCAATTTCAAACCGACGACAAGGTTTTTCTCAAGGTATCCCCGTCGAAAGGGATAACGCGTTTTGGTGTTAAAGGAAAGTTGAAACCACGTTTTATCGGTCCTTATGAAATTCTTGAAGAAGTTGGACCCGTAGCCTATCGATTAGCGCTACCGCCAAACCTTGGGAACGAACACAACGTCTTCCATGTGTCGCAGTTGCGGAAGTACGTGTTCGACCCGAAACACGCGATTCACTATGAGGAATTTGCTTTGAATCCAGATTTGAGTTACGAGGAGCGACCTCAGATGATCTTGGACCGTAAAGTTCAAATCTTGAGGAACAAATCTATTGCTAGCGTGAAAGTACTTTGGAGAAACCACGAATACGAGGAAACCACGTGGGAGCTCGAGGATAAGATGATGGAACTGTACCCGGAACTCTTTCCATGAAGGTACCAAATTTCGGGACCACAAGCGCTTGAAATACTTTTTCGAGCAGAAGGACTTAAAGATGAGACAACGAAGATGACTCGAACTAGTGAAGGACTACGATTGTGGTATCAGTTACCACCCCGGCAAAGCAAATGTGGTGGCAGATGCTTTGAGCCGAAAAGACCATTCGCAACTAGCTTCCCTGACGGAAGAAGAAAGTTTGATACGAGAGTTTAGTAAATTGCGATTAGAAGTGATAAGGGCACCTGAAACGGTGGAAGGACGAATCGCCACCTTAGTGGTGGAACCAGATTTGAAAACAAGAATCGTTGCAGCGCAACGAATGGATGCGAAACTCGAAGAGATTCGAGTGGAAGTGAGAACGGGCAAATCGGGAAATTTTAGTGAGGAGTCCGATAATGCCCTCATGTTTGAAGGAAGACTATGCGTGCCTGACAACGAGGAACTCAAGAACGAGATCATGAGTGAAGCTCATGAGACTACATACACTGCTCACCCTGGAAGCACGAAGATGTACCAAGACTTGAAGAAGTCATTTTGGTGGAATGGCATGAAGAGGGATATCGTGGCATTTGTGGAGCATTGCTTAGCCTGCCAACAGGTGAAGGCCTTACATCAACGTCCGTACATGAGGAATTTGCTTTGAATCCAGATTTGAGTTACGAGGAGCGACCTCAGATGATCTTGGACCGTAAAGTTCAAATCTTGAGGAACAAATCTATTGCTAGCGTGAAAGTACTTTGGAGAAACCACGAATACGAGGAAACCACGTGGGAGCTCGAGGATAAGATGATGGAACTGTACCCGGAACTCTTTCCATGAAGGTACCAAATTTCGGGACCACAAGCGCTTGAAATACTTTTTCGAGCAGAAGGACTTAAAGATGAGACAACGAAGATGACTCGAACTAGTGAAGGACTACGATTGTTGTATCAGTTACCACCCCGGCAAAGCAAATGTGGTGGCAGATGCTTTGAGCCGAAAAGACCATTCGCAACTAGCTTCCCTGACGGAAGAAGAAAGTTTGATACGAGAGTTTAGTAAATTGCGATTAGAAGTGATAAGGGCACCTGAAACGGTGGAAGGACGAATCGCCACCTTAGTGGTGGAACCAGATTTGAAAACAAGAATAGTTGCAGCGCAACGAATGGATGCGAAACTCGAAGAGATTCGAGTGGAAGTGAGAACGGGCAAATCGGGAAATTTTAGTGAGGAGTCCGATAATGCCCTCATGTTTGAAGGAAGACTATGCGTGCCTGACAACGAGGAACTCAAGAATGAGATCATGAGTGAAGCTCATGAGACTCCATACACTGCTCACCCTGGAAGCACGAAGATGTACCAAGACTTGAAGAAGTCATTTTGGTGGAATGGCATGAAGAGGGATATCGTGGCATTTGCGGAGCATTGTTTAGCCTGCCAACAGGTGTAGGCCTTACATCAACGACCGTACAGAAAATTACAACCGTTGGAAGTACCAGAGTGGAAGTGGGATCACATCACCATGGATTTCGTGACGGCCTTGCCAAAGACTCTCAAAGGAAACACCGCCGTTTGGGTGATTGTAGACCGACTCACCAAATGTGCGCATTTCCTACCGATTCCGATAACTCATGGATCGGACAGACTAGCGCGTATCTACATGAAAGAAATCGTGCGATTGCATGGAGTCCCAGTGACGATTACGTCTGATCGTGACCCGAATTTCACTTCAAAATTTTGGATTAGTCTACAGCGCGAGCTTGGAACACGATTGAACTTTAGCACGGCGTTTCACCCGCAGTCCGATGGGCAATCCGAGAGGAAGATACAAACTCTCGAGGATATGCTAAGAGCCGTAGTGCTCGACCGAGGCGGAAGTTGGGAGACAGCACTACCGCTAATTGAATTTGCTTACAACAACAGTTTCAAAGCAACGATTAACATGGCGCCGTATGAAGCCTTATATGGAAGAAGGTGTAGATCACCGCTCTACTGGGATGAAGTTGGCGAACGAAGGGTACTTGGACCCGACGCAGTCGAGTAGATGATTGAAATTGTTCGACAAATCCGTGTGAGAATGAAAGAAGCCCAAGACAGACAAGAGTCTTACGCTGATGTCCGACGGACCGACTTGCAATTTCAAACCGGCGACAAGGTTTTTCTCAAGGTATCCCCGTCGAAAGGGATAACGCGTTTTGGTGTTAAAGGAAAGTTGAAACCACGTTTTATCGGTCCTTATGAAATTCTTGAAGAAGTTGGACCCGTAGCCTATCGATTAGCGCTACCGCCAAACCTTGGGAACGAACACAACGTCTTTCATGTGTCGCAGTTGCGGAAGTACGTGTTCGACTCAAAACACGTGATTCACTATGAGGAAGTTGCTTTGAATCCAGATTTGAGTTACGAGGAGCGACCTCAGATGATCTTGGACCGTAAAGTTCAAATCTCGAGGAACAAATCTATTGCTAGCGTGAAAGTACTTTGGAGAAACCACGAATACGAGGAAACCACGTGGGAGCTCGAGGATAAGATGATGGAACTGTACCCGGAACTCTTTCCATGAAGGTACCAAATTTCGGGACCACAAGAGCTTGAAATACTTTTTCGAGCAGAAGGACTTAAAGATGAGACAACGAAGATGACTCGAACTAGTGAAGGACTACGATTGTTGTATCAGTTACCACCCCGGCAAAGCAAATGTGGTGGCAGATGCTTTGAGCCGAAAAGACCATTCGCAACTAGCTTCCCTGACGGAAGAAGAAAGTTTGATACGAGAGTTTAGTAAATTGCGATTAGAAGTGATAAGGGCACCTGAAACGGTGGAAGGACGAATCGCCACCTTAGTGGTGGAACCAGATTTGAAAACAAGAATCGTTGCAGCGCAACGAATGGATGCGAAACTCGAAGAGATTCGAGTGGAAGTGAGAACGGGCAAATCGGGAAATTTTAGTGAGGAGTCCGATAATGCCCTCATGTTTGAAGGAAGACTATGCATGCCTGACAACGAGGAACTCAAGAACGAGATCATGAGTGAAGCTCATGAGACTACATACACTGCTCACCCTGGAAGCACGAAGATGTACCAAGACTTGAAGAAGTCATTTTGGTGGAATGGCATGAAGAGGGATATCGTGGCATTTGTGGAGCATTGCTTAGCCTGCCAACAGGTGAAGGCCTTACATCAACGTCCGTACAGAAAATTACAACCGTTGGAAGTACCAGAGTGGAAGTGGGATCACATCACCATGGATTTCGTGACGGTCTTGCCAAAGACTCTCAAAGGAAACACCGCCGTTTGGGTGATTGTAGACCGACTCACCAAATGTGCGCATTTCCTACCGATTCCGATAACTCATGGATCGGACAGACTAGCGCGTATCTACATGAAAGAAATCGTGCGATTGCATGGAGTCCCAGTGACGATTACGTCTGATCGTGACCCGAATTTCACTTCAAAATTTTGGATTAGTCTACAGCGCGAGCTTGGAACACGATTGAACTTTAGCACGGCGTTTCACCCGCAGTCCGATGGGCAATCCGAGAGGAAGATACAAACTCTCGAGGATATGCTAAGAGCCGTAGTGCTCGACCGAGGCGGAAGTTGGGAGACAGCACTACCGCTAATTGAATTTGCTTACAACAACAGTTTCAAAGCAACGATTAACATGGCGCCGTATGAAGCCTTATATGGAAGAAGGTGTAGATCACCGCTCTACTGGGATGAAGTTGGCGAACGAAGGGTACTTGGACCCGACGCAGTCGAGTAGATGATTGAAATTGTTCGACAAATCCGTGTGAGAATGAAAGAAGCCCAAGACAGACAAGAGTCTTACGCTGATGTCCGACGGACCGACTTGCAATTTCAAACCGGCGACAAGGTTTTTCTCAAGGTATCCCCGTCGAAAGGGATAACGCGTTTTGGTGTTAAAGGAAAGTTGAAACCACGTTTTATCGGTCCTTATGAAATTCTTGAAGAAGTTGGACCCGTAGCCTATCGATTAGCGCTACCGCCAAACCTTGGGAACGAACACAACGTCTTCCATGTGTCGCAGTTGCGGAAGTACGTGTTCGACCCGAAACACGCGATTCACTATGAGGAATTTGCTTTGAATCCAGATTTGAGTTACGAGGAGCGACCTCAGATGATCTTGGACCGTAAAGTTCAAATCTTGAGGAACAAATCTATTGCTAGCGTGAAAGTACTTTGGAGAAACCACGAATACGAGGAAACCACGTGGGAGCTCGAGGATAAGATGATGGAACTGTACCCGGAACTCTTTCCATGAAGGTACCAAATTTCGGGACCACAAGCGCTTGAAATACTTTTTCGAGCAGAAGGACTTAAAGATGAGACAACGAAGATGACTCGAACTAGTGAAGGACTACGATTGTGGTATCAGTTACCACCCCGGCAAAGCAAATGTGGTGGCAGATGCTTTGAGCCGAAAAGACCATTCGCAACTAGCTTCCCTGACGGAAGAAGAAAGTTTGATACGAGAGTTTAGTAAATTGCGATTACAAGTGATAAGGGCACCTGAAACGGTGGAAGGACGAATCGCCACCTTAGTGGTGGAACCAGATTTGAAAACAAGAATCGTTGCAGCGCAACGAATGGATGCGAAACTCGAAGAGATTCGAGTGGAAGTGAGAACGGGCAAATCGGGAAATTTTAGTGAGGAGTCCGATAATGCCCTCATGTTTGAAGGAAGACTATGCGTGCCTGACAACGAGGAACTCAAGAACGAGATCATGAGTGAAGCTCATGAGACTCCATACACTGCTCACCCTGGAAGCACGAAGATGTACCAAGACTTGAAGAAGTCATTTTGGTGGAATGGCATGAAGAGGGATATCGTGGCATTTGTGGAGCATTGCTTAGCCTGCCAACAGGTGAAGGCCTTACATCAACGTCCGTACAGAAAATTACAACCGTTGGAAGTACCAGAGTGGAAGTGGGATCACACCACCATGGATTTCGTGACGGCCTTGCCAAAGACTCTCAAAGGAAACACCGCCATTTGGGTGATTGTAGACCGACTCACCAAATGTGCGCATTTCCTACCGATTCCGATAACTCATGGATCGGACAGACTAGCGCTTATCTACATGAAAGAAATCGTGCGATTGCATGGAGTCCCAGTGACGATTACGTATGATCGTGACCCGAAGTTCACTTCAAAATTTTGGATTAGTCTACAGCGCGAGCTTGGAACACGATTGAACTTTAGCACGGCGTTTCACCCGCAGTCCGATGGGCAATCCGAGAGGACGATACAAACTCTCGAGGATATGCTAAGAGCCGTAGTGCTCGACCGAGGCGGAAGTTGGGAGACCGCACTACCGCTAATTGAATTTGCTTACAACAACAGTTACCAAGCAACGATTAACATGGCGCCGTATGAAGCCTTATATGGAAGAAGGTGTAGATCACCGCTCTACTGGGATGAAGTTGGCGAACGAAGGGTACTTGGACCCGACGCAGTCGAGTAGATGATTGAAATTGTTCGACAAATCCGTGTGAGAATGAAAGAAGCCCAAGACAGACAAAAGTCTTACGCTGATGTCCGACGGACCGACTTGCAATTTCAAACCGACGACAAGGTTTTTCTCAAGGTATCCCCGTCGAAAGGGATAACGCGTTTTGGTGTTAAAGGAAAGTTGAAACCACGTTTTATCGGTCCTTATGAAATTCTTGAAGAAGTTGGACCCGTAGCCTATCGATTAGCGCTACCGCCAAACCTTGGGAACGAACACAACGTCTTCCATGTGTCGCAGTTGCGGAAGTACGTGTTCGACCCGAAACACGCGATTCACTATGAGGAATTTGCTTTGAATCCAGATTTGAGTTACGAGGAGCGACCTCAGATGATCTTGGACCGTAAAGTTCAAATCTTGAGGAACAAATCTATTGCTAGCGTGAAAGTACTTTGGAGAAACCACGAATACGAGGAGACCACGTGGGAGCTCGAGGATAAGATGATGGAACTGTACCCGGAACTCTTTCCATGAAGGTACCAAATTTCGGGACCACAAGCGCTTGAAATACTTTTTCGAGCAGAAGGACTTAAAGATGAGACAACGAAGATGACTCGAACTAGTGAAGGACTACGATTGTGGTATCAGTTACCACCCCGGCAAAGCAAATGTGGTGGCAGATGCTTTGAGCCGAAAAGACCATTCGCAACTAGCTTCCCTGACGGAAGAAGAAAGTTTGATACGAGAGTTTAGTAAATTGCGATTACAAGTGATAAGGGCACCTGAAACGGTGGAAGGACGAATCGCCACCTTAGTGGTGGAACCAGATTTGAAAACAAGAATCGTTGCAGCGCAACGAATGGATGCGAAACTCGAAGAGATTCGAGTGGAAGTGAGAACGGGCAAATCGGGAAATTTTAGTGAGGAGTCCGATAATGCCCTCATGTTTGAAGGAAGACTATGCGTGCCTGACAACGAGGAACTCAAGAACGAGATCATGAGTGAAGCTCATGAGACTCCATACACTGCTCACCCTGGAAGCACGAAGATGTTCCAAGACTTGAAGAAGTCATTTTGGTGGAATGGCATGAAGAGGGATATCGTGGCATTTGTGGAGCATTGCTTAGCCTGCCAACAGGTGAAGGCCTTACATCAACGTCCGTACAGAAAATTACAACCGTTGGAAGTACCAGAGTGGAAGTGGGATCACATCACCATGGATTTCGTGACGGCCTTGCCAAAGACTCTCAAAGGAAACACCGCCATTTGGGTGATTGTAGACCGACTCACCAAATGTGCGCATTTCCTACCGATTCCGATAACTCATGGATTGGACAGACTAGCGCTTATCTACATGAAAGAAATCGTGCGATTGCATGGAGTCCCAGTGACGATTACGTCTGATCGTGACCCGAAGTTCACTTCAAAATTTTGGATTAGTCTACAGCGCGAGCTTGGAACACGATTGAACTTTAGCACGGCGTTTCACCCGCAGTCCGATGGGCAATCCGAGAGGACGATACAAACTCTCGAGGATATGCTAAGAGCCGTAGTGCTCGACCGAGGCGGAAGTTGGGAGACCGCACTACCGCTAATTGAATTTGCTTACAACAACAGTTACCAAGCAACGATTAACATGGCGCCGTATGAAGCCTTATATGGAAGAAGGTGTAGATCACCGCTCTACTGGGATGAAGTTGGCGAACGAAGGGTACTTGGACCCGACGCAGTCGAGTAGATGATTGAAATTGTTCGACAAATCCGTGTGAGAATGAAAGAAGCCCAAGACAGACAAAAGTCTTACGCTGATGTCCGACGGACCGACTTGCAATTTCAAACCGACGACAAGGTTTTTCTCAAGGTATCCCCGTCGAAAGGGATAACGCGTTTTGGTGTTAAAGGAAAGTTGAAACCACGTTTTATCGGTCCTTATGAAATTCTTGAAGAAGTTGGACCCGTAGCCTATCGATTAGCGCTACCGCCAAACCTTGGGAACGAACACAACGTCTTCCATGTGTCGCAGTTGCGGAAGTACGTGTTCGACCCGAAACACGCGATTCACTATGAGGAATTTGCTTTGAATCCAGATTTGAGTTACGAGGAGCGACCTCAGATGATCTTGGACCGTAAAGTTCAAATCTTGAGGAACAAATCTATTGCTAGCGTGAAAGTACTTTGGAGAAACCACGAATACGAGGAGACCACGTGGGAGCTCGAGGATAAGATGATGGAACTGTACCCGGAACTCTTTCCATGAAGGTACCAAATTTCGGGACCACAAGCGCTTGAAATACTTTTTCGAGCAGAAGGACTTAAAGATGAGACAACGAAGATGACTCGAACTAGTGAAGGACTACGATTGTGGTATCAGTTACCACCCCGGCAAAGCAAATGTGGTGGCAGATGCTTTGAGCCGAAAAGACCATTCGCAACTAGCTTCCCTGACGGAAGAAGAAAGTTTGATACGAGAGTTTAGTAAATTGCGATTACAAGTGATAAGGGCACCTGAAACGGTGGAAGGACGAATCGCCACCTTAGTGGTGGAACCAGATTTGAAAACAAGAATCGTTGCAGCGCAACGAATGGATGCGAAACTCGAAGAGATTCGAGTGGAAGTGAGAACGGGCAAATCGGGAAATTTTAGTGAGGAGTCCGATAATGCCCTCATGTTTGAAGGAAGACTATGCGTGCCTGACAACGAGGAACTCAAGAACGAGATCATGAGTGAAGCTCATGAGACTCCATACACTGCTCACCCTGGAAGCACGAAGATGTTCCAAGACTTGAAGAAGTCATTTTGGTGGAATGGCATGAAGAGGGATATCGTGGCATTTGTGGAGCATTGCTTAGCCTGCCAACAGGTGAAGGCCTTACATCAACGTCCGTACAGAAAATTACAACCGTTGGAAGTACCAGAGTGGAAGTGGGATCACATCACCATGGATTTCGTGACGGCCTTGCCAAAGACTCTCAAAGGAAACACCGCCATTTGGGTGATTGTAGACCGACTCACCAAATGTGCGCATTTCCTACCGATTCCGATAACTCATGGATTGGACAGACTAGCGCTTATCTACATGAAAGAAATCGTGCGATTGCATGGAGTCCCAGTGACGATTACGTCTGATCGTGACCCGAAGTTCACTTCAAAATTTTGGATTAGTCTACAGCGCGAGCTTGGAACACGATTGAACTTTAGCACGGCGTTTCACCCGCAGTCCGATGGGCAATCCGAGAGGACGATACAAACTCTCGAGGATATGCTAAGAGCCGTAGTGCTTGACCGAGGCAGAAGTTGGGAGACCGCACTACCGCTAATTGAATTTGCTTACAACAACAGTTACCAAGCAACGATTAACATGGCGCCGTATGAAGCCTTATATGGAAGAAGGTGTAGATCACCGCTCTACTGGGATGAAGTTGGCGAACGAAGGGTACTTGGACCCGACGCAGTCGAGTAGATGATTGAAATTGTTCGACAAATCCGTGTGAGAATGAAAGAAGCCCAAGACAGACAAAAGTCTTACGCTGATGTCCGACGGACCGACTTGCAATTTCAAACCGACGACAAGGTTTTTCTCAAGGTATCCCCGTCGAAAGGGATAACGCGTTTTGGTGTTAAAGGAAAGTTGAAACCACGTTTTATCGGTCCTTATGAAATTCTTGAAGAAGTTGGACCCGTAGCCTATCGATTAGCGCTACCGCCAAACCTTGGGAACGAACACAACGTCTTCCATGTGTCGCAGTTGCGGAAGTACGTGTTCGACCCGAAACACGCGATTCACTATGAGGAATTTGCTTTGAATCCAGATTTGAGTTACGAGGAGCGACCTCAGATGATCTTGGACCGTAAAGTTCAAATCTTGAGGAACAAATCTATAGCTAGCGTGAAAGTACTTTGGAGAAACCACGAATACGAGGAAACCACGTGGGAGCTCGAGGATAAGATGATGGAACTGTACCCGGAACTCTTTCCATGAAGGTACCAAATTTCGGGACCACAAGCGCTTGAAATACTTTTTCGAGCAGAAGGACTTAAAGATGAGACAACGAAGATGACTCGAACTAGTGAAGGACTACGATTGTGGTATCAGTTACCACCCCGGCAAAGCAAATGTGGTGGCAGATGCTTTGAGCCGAAAAGACCATTCGCAACTAGCTTCCCTGACGGAAGAAGAAAGTTTGATACGAGAGTTTAGTAAATTGCGATTACAAGTGATAAGGGCACCTGAAACGGTGGAAGGACGAATCGCCACCTTAGTGGTGGAACCAGATTTGAAAACAAGAATCGTTGCAGCGCAACGAATGGATGCGAAACTCGAAGAGATTCGAGTGGAAGTGAGAACGGGCAAATCGGGAAATTTTAGTGAGGAGTCCGATAATGCCCTCATGTTTGAAGGAAGACTATGCGTGCCTGACAACGAGGAACTCAAGAACGAGATCATGAGTGAAGCTCATGAGACTCCATACACTGCTCACCCTGGAAGCACGAAGATGTACCAAGACTTGAAGAAGTCATTTTGGTGGAATGGCATGAAGAGGGATATCGTGGCATTTGTGGAGCATTGCTTAGCCTGCCAACAGGTGAAGGCCTTACATCAACGTCCGTACAGAAAATTACAACCGTTGGAAGTACCAGAGTGGAAGTGGGATCACACCACCATGGATTTCGTGACGGCCTTGCCAAAGACTCTCAAAGGAAACACCGCCGTTTGGGTGATTGTGGACCGACTCACCAAATGTGCGCATTTCCTACCGATTCCGATAACTCATGGATCGGACAGACTAGCGCTTATCTACATGAAAGAAATCGTGCGATTGCATGGAGTCCCAGTGACGATTACGTCTGATCGTGACCCGAAGTTCACTTCAAAATTTTGGATTAGTCTACAGCGCGAGCTTGGAACACGATTGAACTTTAGCACAGCGTTTCACCCGCAGTCCGATGGGCAATCCGAGAGGACGATACAAACTCTCGAGGATATGCTAAGAGCCGTAGTGCTCGACCGAGGCGGAAGTTGGGAGACCGCACTACCGCTAATTGAATTTGCTTACAACAACAGTTACCAAGCAACGATTAACATGGCGCCGTATAAAGCCTTATATGGAAGAAGGTGTAGATCACCGCTCTACTGGGATGAAGTTGGCGAACGAAGGGTACTTGGACCCGACGCAGTCGAGTAGATGATTGAAATTGTTCGACAAATCCGTGTGAGAATGAAAGAAGCCCAAGACAGACAAAAGTCTTACGCTGATGTCCGACGGACCGACTTGCAATTTCAAACCGACGACAAGGTTTTTCTCAAGGTATCCCCGTCGAAAGGGATAACGCGTTTTGGTGTTAAAGGAAAGTTGAAACCACGTTTTATCGGTCCTTATGAAATTCTTGAAGAAGTTGGACCCGTAGCCTATCGATTAGCGCTACCGCCAAACCTTGGGAACGAACACAACGTCTTCCATGTGTCGCAGTTGCGGAAGTACGTGTTCGACCCGAAACACGCGATTCACTATGAGGAATTTGCTTTGAATCCAGATTTGAGTTACGAGGAGCGACCTCAGATGATCTTGGACCGTAAAGTTCAAATCTTGAGGAACAAATCTATTGCTAGCGTGAAAGTACTTTGGAGAAACCACGAATACGAGGAGACCACGTGGGAGCTCGAGGATAAGATGATGGAACTGTACCCGGAACTCTTTCCATGAAGGTACCAAATTTCGGGACCACAAGCGCTTGAAATACTTTTTCGAGCAGAAGGACTTAAAGATGAGACAACGAAGATGACTCGAACTAGTGAAGGACTACGATTGTGGTATCAGTTACCACCCCGGCAAAGCAAATGTGGTGGCAGATGCTTTGAGCCGAAAAGACCATTCGCAACTAGCTTCCCTGACGGAAGAAGAAAGTTTGATACGAGAGTTTAGTAAATTGCGATTACAAGTGATAAGGGCACCTGAAACGGTGGAAGGACGAATCGCCACCTTAGTGGTGGAACCAGATTTGAAAACAAGAATCGTTGCAGCGCAACGAATGGATGCGAAACTCGAAGAGATTCGAGTGGAAGTGAGAACGGGCAAATCGGGAAATTTTAGTGAGGAGTCCGATAATGCCCTCATGTTTGAAGGAAGACTATGCGTGCCTGACAACGAGGAACTCAAGAACGAGATCATGAGTGAAGCTCATGAGACTCCATACACTGCTCACCCTGGAAGCACGAAGATGTACCAAGACTTGAAGAAGTCATTTTGGTGGAATGGCATGAAGAGGGATATCGTGGCATTTGTGGAGCATTGCTTAGCCTGCCAACAGGTGAAGGCCTTACATCAACGTCCGTACAGAAAATTACAACCGTTGGAAGTACCAGAGTGGAAGTGGGATCACACCACCATGGATTTCGTGACGGCCTTGCCAAAGACTCTCAAAGGAAACACCGCCATTTGGGTGATTGTAGACCGACTCACCAAATGTGCGCATTTCCTACCGATTCCGATAACTCATGGATCGGACAGACTAGCGCTTATCTACATGAAAGAAATCGTGCGATTGCATGGAGTCCCAGTGACGATTACGTCTGATCGTGACCCGAAGTTCACTTCAAAATTTTGGATTAGTCTACAGCGCGAGCTTGGAACACGATTGAACTTTAGCACGGCGTTTCACCCGCAGTCCGATGGGCAATCCGAGAGGACGATACAAACTCTCGAGGATATGCTAAGAGCCGTAGTGCTCGACCGAGGCGGAAGTTGGGAGACCGCACTACCGCTAATTGAATTTGCTTACAACAACAGTTACCAAGCAACGATTAACATGGCGCCGTATGAAGCCTTATATGGAAGAAGGTGTAGATCACCGCTCTACTGGGATGAAGTTGGCGAACGAAGGGTACTTGGACCCGACGCAGTCGAGTAGATGATTGAAATTGTTCGACAAATCCGTGTGAGAATGAAAGAAGCCCAAGACAGACAAAAGTCTTACGCTGATGTCCGACGGACCGACTTGCAATTTCAAACCGACGACAAGGTTTTTCTCAAGGTATCCCCGTCGAAAGGGATAACGCGTTTTGGTGTTAAAGGAAAGTTGAAACCACGTTTTATCGGTCCTTATGAAATTCTTGAAGAAGTTGGACCCGTAGCCTATCGATTAGCGCTACCGCCAAACCTTGGGAACGAACACAACGTCTTCCATGTGTCGCAGTTGCGGAAGTACGTGTTCGACCCGAAACACGCGATTCACTATGAGGAATTTGCTTTGAATCCAGATTTGAGTTACGAGGAGCGACCTCAGATGATCTTGGACCGTAAAGTTCAAATCTTGAGGAACAAATCTATTGCTAGCGTGAAAGTACTTTGGAGAAACCACGAATACGAGGAGACCACGTGGGAGCTCGAGGATAAGATGATGGAACTGTACCCGGAACTCTTTCCATGAAGGTACCAAATTTCGGGACCACAAGCGCTTGAAATACTTTTTCGAGCAGAAGGACTTAAAGATGAGACAACGAAGATGACTCGAACTAGTGAAGGACTACGATTGTGGTATCAGTTACCACCCCGGCAAAGCAAATGTGGTGGCAGATGCTTTGAGCCGAAAAGACCATTCGCAACTAGCTTCCCTGACGGAAGAAGAAAGTTTGATACGAGAGTTTAGTAAATTGCGATTACAAGTGATAAGGGCACCTGAAACGGTGGAAGGACGAATCGCCACCTTAGTGGTGGAACCAGATTTGAAAACAAGAATCGTTGCAGCGCAACGAATGGATGCGAAACTCGAAGAGATTCGAGTGGAAGTGAGAACGGGCAAATCGGGAAATTTTAGTGAGGAGTCCGATAATGCCCTCATGTTTGAAGGAAGACTATGCGTGCCTGACAACGAGGAACTCAAGAACGAGATCATGAGTGAAGCTCATGAGACTCCATACACTGCTCACCCTGGAAGCACGAAGATGTACCAAGACTTGAAGAAGTCATTTTGGTGGAATGGCATGAAGAGGGATATCGTGGCATTTGTGGAGCATTGCTTAGCCTGCCAACAGGTGAAGGCCTTACATCAACGTCCGTACAGAAAATTACAACCGTTGGAAGTACCAGAGTGGAAGTGGGATCACACCACCATGGATTTCGTGACGGCCTTGCCAAAGACTCTCAAAGGAAACACCGCCATTTGGGTGATTGTAGACCGACTCACCAAATGTGCGCATTTCCTACCGATTCCGATAACTCATGGATCGGACAGACTAGCGCTTATCTACATGAAAGAAATCGTGCGATTGCATGGAGTCCCAGTGACGATTACGTCTGATCGTGACCCGAAGTTCACTTCAAAATTTTGGATTAGTCTACAGCGCGAGCTTGGAACACGATTGAACTTTAGCACGGCGTTTCACCCGCAGTCCGATGGGCAATCCGAGAGGACGATACAAACTCTCGAGGATATGCTAAGAGCCGTAGTGCTCGACCGAGGCGGAAGTTGGGAGACCGCACTACCGCTAATTGAATTTGCTTACAACAACAGTTACCAAGCAACGATTAACATGGCGCCGTATGAAGCCTTATATGGAAGAAGGTGTAGATCACCGCTCTACTGGGATGAAGTTGGCGAACGAAGGGTACTTGGACCCGACGCAGTCGAGTAGATGATTGAAATTGTTCGACAAATCCGTGTGAGAATGAAAGAAGCCCAAGACAGACAAAAGTCTTACGCTGATGTCCGACGGACCGACTTGCAATTTCAAACCGACGACAAGGTTTTTCTCAAGGTATCCCCGTCGAAAGGGATAACGCGTTTTGGTGTTAAAGGAAAGTTGAAACCACGTTTTATCGGTCCTTATGAAATTCTTGAAGAAGTTGGACCCGTAGCCTATCGATTAGCGCTACCGCCAAACCTTGGGAACGAACACAACGTCTTCCATGTGTCGCAGTTGCGGAAGTACGTGTTCGACCCGAAACACGCGATTCACTATGAGGAATTTGCTTTGAATCCAGATTTGAGTTACAAGGAGCGACCTCAGATGATCTTGGACCGTAAAGTTCAAATCTTGAGGAACAAATCTATTGCTAGCGTGAAAGTACTTTGGAGAAACCACGAATACGAGGAGACCACGTGGGAGCTCGAGGATAAGATGATGGAACTGTACCCGGAACTCTTTCCATGAAGGTACCAAATTTCGGGACCACAAGCGCTTGAAATACTTTTTCGAGCAGAAGGACTTAAAGATGAGACAACGAAGATGACTCGAACTAGTGAAGGACTACGATTGTGGTATCAGTTACCACCCCGGCAAAGCAAATGTGGTGGCAGATGCTTTGAGCCGAAAAGACCATTCGCAACTAGCTTCCCTGACGGAAGAAGAAAGTTTGATACGAGAGTTTAGTAAATTGCGATTACAAGTGATAAGGGCACCTGAAACGGTGGAAGGACGAATCGCCACCTTAGTGGTGGAACCAGATTTGAAAACAAGAATCGTTGCAGCGCAACGAATGGATGCGAAACTCGAAGAGATTCGAGTGGAAGTGAGAACGGGCAAATCGGGAAATTTTAGTGAGGAGTCCGATAATGCCCTCATGTTTGAAGGAAGACTATGCGTGCCTGACAACGAGGAACTCAAGAACGAGATCATGAGTGAAGCTCATGAGACTCCATACACTGCTCACCCTGGAAGCACGAAGATGTACCAAGACTTGAAGAAGTCATTTTGGTGGAATGGCATGAAGAGGGATATCGTGGCATTTGTGGAGCATTGCTTAGCCTGCCAACAGGTGAAGGCCTTACATCAACGTCCGTACAGAAAATTACAACCGTTGGAAGTACCAGAGTGGAAGTGGGATCACATCACCATGGATTTCGTGACGGCCTTGCCAAAGACTCTCAAAGGAAACACCGCCATTTGGGTGATTGTAGACCGACTCACCAAATGTGCGCATTTCCTACCGATTCCGATAACTCATGGATTGGACAGACTAGCGCTTATCTACATGAAAGAAATCGTGCGATTGCATGGAGTCCCAGTGACGATTACGTCTGATCGTGACCCGAAGTTCACTTCAAAATTTTGGATTAGTCTACAGCGCGAGCTTGGAACACGATTGAACTTTAGCACGGCGTTTCACCCGCAGTCCGATGGGCAATCCGAGAGGACGATACAAACTCTCGAGGATATGCTAAGAGCCATAGTGCTCGACCGAGGCAGAAGTTGGGAGACCGCACTACCGCTAATTGAATTTGCTTACAACAACAGTTACCAAGCAACGATTAACATGGCGCCGTATGAAGCCTTATATGGAAGAAGGTGTAGATCACCGCTCTACTGGGATGAAGTTGGCGAACGAAGGGTACTTGGACCCGACGCAGTCGAGTAGATGATTGAAATTGTTCGACAAATCCGTGTGAGAATGAAAGAAGCCCAAGACAGACAAAAGTCTTACGCTGATGTCCGACGGACCGACTTGCAATTTCAAACCGACGACAAGGTTTTTCTCAAGGTATCCCCGTCGAAAGGGATAACGCGTTTTGGTGTTAAAGGAAAGTTGAAACCACGTTTTATCGGTCCTTATGAAATTCTTGAAGAAGTTGGACCCGTAGCCTATCGATTAGCGCTACCGCCAAACCTTGGGAACGAACACAACGTCTTCCATGTGTCGCAGTTGCGGAAGTACGTGTTCGACCCGAAACACGCGATTCACTATGAGGAATTTGCTTTGAATCCAGATTTGAGTTACGAGGAGCGACCTCAGATGATCTTGGACCGTAAAGTTCAAATCTTGAGGAACAAATCTATTGCTAGCGTGAAAGTACTTTGGAGAAACCACGAATACGAGGAGACCACGTGGGAGCTCGAGGATAAGATGATGGAACTGTACCCGGAACTCTTTCCATGAAGGTACCAAATTTCGGGACCACAAGCGCTTGAAATACTTTTTCGAGCAGAAGGACTTAAAGATGAGACAACGAAGATGACTCGAACTAGTGAAGGACTACGATTGTGGTATCAGTTACCACCCCGGCAAAGCAAATGTGGTGGCAGATGCTTTGAGCCGAAAAGACCATTCGCAACTAGCTTCCCTGACGGAAGAAGAAAGTTTGATACGAGAGTTTAGTAAATTGCGATTACAAGTGATAACGGCACCTGAAACGGTGGAAGGACGAATCGCCACCTTAGTGGTGGAACCAGATTTGAAAACAAGAATCGTTGCAGCGCAACGAATGGATGCGAAACTCGAAGAGATTCGAGTGGAAGTGAGAACGGGCAAATCGGGAAATTTTAGTGAGGAGTCCGATAATGCCCTCATGTTTGAAGGAAGACTATGCGTGCCTGACAACGAGGAACTCAAGAACGAGATCATGAGTGAAGCTCATGAGACTCCATACACTGCTCACCCTGGAAGCACGAAGATGTACCAAGACTTGAAGAAGTCATTTTGGTGGAATGGCATGAAGAGGGATATTGTGGCATTTGTGGAGCATTGCTTAGCCTGCCAACAGGTGAAGGCCTTACATCAACGTCCGTACAGAAAATTACAACCGTTGGAAGTACCAGAGTGGAAGTGGGATCACATCACCATGGATTTCGTGACGGCCTTGCCAAAGACTCTCAAAGGAAACACCGCCATTTGGGTGATTGTAGACCGACTCACCAAATGTGCGCATTTCCTACCGATTCCGATAACTCATGGATCGGACAGACTAGCGCGTATCTACATGAAAGAAATCGTGCGATTGCATGGAGTCCCAGTGACGATTACGTCTGATCGTGACCCGAAGTTCACTTCAAAATTTTGGATTAGTCTACAGCGCGAGCTTGGAACACGATTGAACTTTAGCACGGCGTTTCACCCGCATTCCGATGGGCAATCCGAGAGGACGATACAAACTCTCGAGGATATGCTAAGAGCCGTAGTGCTCGACCGAGGCAGAAGTTGGGAGACCGCACTACCGCTAATTGAATTTGCTTACAACAACAGTTACCAAGCAACGATTAACATGGCGCCGTATGAAGCCTTATATGGAAGAAGGTGTAGATCATCGCTCTACTGGGATGAAGTTGGCGAACGAAGGGTACTTGGACCCGACGCAGTCGAGTAGATGATTGAAATTGTTCGACAAATCCGTGTGAGAATGAAAGAAGCCCAAGACAGACAAAAGTCTTACGCTGATGTCCGACGGACCGACTTGCAATTTCAAACCGGCGACAAGGTTTTTCTCAAGGTATCCCCGTCGAAAGGGATAACGCGTTTTGGTGTTAAAGGAAAGTTGAAACCACGTTTTATCGGTCCTTATGAAATTCTTGAAGAAGTTGGACCCGTAGCCTATCGATTAGCGCTACCGCCAAACCTTGGGAACGAACACAACATCTTTCATGTGTCGCAGTGCGGAAGTACGTGTTCGACCCGAAACACGCGATTCACTATGAGGAATTTGCTTTGAATCCAGATTTGAGTTACGAGGAGCGACCTCAGATGATCTTGGACCGTAAAGTTTAAATCTTGAGGAACAAATCTATTGCTAGCGTGAAAGTACTTTGGAGAAACCACGAATACGAGGAAACCACGTGGGAGCTCGAGGATAAGATGATGGAACTGTACCCGGAACTCTTTCCATGAAGGTACCAAATTTCGGGACCACAAGCGCTTGAAATACTTTTTCGAGCAAAAGGACTTAAAGATGAGACAACGAAGATGACTCGAACTAGTGAAGGACTACGATTGTGGTATCAGTTACCACCCCGGCAAAGCAAATGTGGTGGCAGATGCTTTGAGCCGAAAAGACCATTCGCAACTAGCTTCCCTGACGGAAGAAGAAAGTTTGATACGAGAGTTTAGTAAATTGCGATTAGAAGTGATAAGGGCACCTGAAACGGTGGAAGGACGAATCGCCACCTTAGTGGTGGAACCAGATTTGAAAACAAGAATCGTTGCAGCGCAACGAATGGATGCGAAACTCGAAGAGATTCGAGTGGAAGTGAGAACGGGCAAATCGGGAAATTTTAGTGAGGAGTCCGATAATGCCCTTATGTTTGAAGGAAGACTATGCGTGCCTGACAACGAGGAACTCAAGAACGAGATCATGAGTGAAGCTCATGAGACTCCATACACTGCTCACCCTGGAAGCACGAAGATGTACCAAGACTTGAAGAAGTCATTTTGGTGGAATGGCATGAAGAGGGATATCGTGGCATTTGTGGAGCATTGCTTAGCCTGCCAACAGGTGAAGGCCTTACATCAACGTCCGTATAGAAAATTACAACCGTTGGAAGTACCAGAGTGGAAGTGGGATCACATCACCATGGATTTCGTGACGGCCTTGCCAAAGACTCTCAAAGGAAACACCGCCATTTGGGTGATTGTAGACCGACTCACCAAATGTGCGCATTTCCTACCGATTCCGATAACTCATGGATTGGACAGACTAGCGCGTATCTACATGAAAGAAATCGTGCGATTGCATGGAGTCCCAGTGACGATTACGTCTGATCGTGACCCGAAGTTCACTTCAAAATTTTGGATTAGTCTACAGCGCGAGCTTGGAACACGATTGAACTTTAGCACGGCGTTTCACCCGCAGTCCGATGGGCAATCCGAGAGGACGATACAAACTCTCGAGGATATGCTAAGAGCCGTAGTGCTCGACCGAGGCGGAAGTTGGGAGACCGCACTACCGCTAATTGAATTTGCTTACAACAACAGTTACCAAGCAACGATTAACATGGCGCCGTATGAAGCCTTATATGGAAGAAGGTGTAGATCACCGCTCTACTGGGATGAAGTTGGCGAACGAAGGGTACTTGGACCCGACGCAGTCGAGTAGATGATTGAAATTGTTCGACAAATCCGTGTGAGAATGAAAGAAGCCCAAGACAGACAAAAGTATTACGCTGATGTCCGACGGACCGACTTTCAATTTCAAACCGGCGACAAGGTTTTTCTCAAGGTATCCCCGTCGAAAGGGATAACGCGTTTTGGTGTTAAAGGAAAGTTGAAACCACGTTTTATCGGTCCTTATGAAATTCTTGAAGAAGTTGGACCCGTAGCCTATCGATTAGCGCTACCGCCAAACCTTGGGAACGAACACAACGTCTTTCATGTGTCGCAGTTGCGGAAGTACGTGTTCGACCCGAAACACGCGATTCACTATGAGGAATTTGCTTTGAATCCAGATTTGAGTTACGAGGACCGACCTCAGATGATCTTGGACCGTAAAGTTCAAATCTTGAGGAACAAATCTATTGCTAGCGTGAAAGTACTTTGGAGAAACCACGAATACGAGGAGACCACGTGGGAGCTCGAGGATAAGATGATGGAACTGTACCCGGAACTCTTTCCATGAAGGTACCAAATTTCGGGACCACAAGCGCTTGAAATACTTTTTCGAGGAGAAGGACTTAAAGATGAGACAACGAAGATGACTCGAACTAGTGAAGGACTACGATTGTGGTATCAGTTACCACCCCGGCAAAGCAAATGTGGTGGCAGATGCTTTGAGCCGAAAAGACCATTCGCAACTAGCTTCCCTGACGGAAGAAGAAAGTTTGATACGAGAGTTTAGTAAATTGCGATTAGAAGTGATAAGGGCACCTGAAACGGTGGAAGGACGAATCGCCACCTTAGTGGTGGAACCAGATTTGAAAACAAGAATCGTTGCAGCGCAACGAATGGATGCGAAACTCGAAGAGATTCGAGTGGAAGTGAGAACGGGCAAATCGGGAAATTTTAGTGAGGAGTCCGATAATGCCCTCATGTTTGAAGGAAGACTATGCGTGCCTGACAACGAGGAACTCAAGAACGAGATCATGAGTGAAGCTCATGAGACTCCATACACTGCTCACCCTGGAAGCACGAAGATGTACCAAGACTTGAAGAAGTCATTTTGGTGGAATGGCATGAAGAGGGATATCGTGGCATTTGTGGAGCATTGCTTAGCCTGCCAACAGGTGAAGGCCTTACATCAACGTTCGTACAGAAAATTACAACCGTTGGAAGTACCAGAGTGGAAGTGGGATCACATCACCATGGATTGCGTGACGGCCTTGCCAAAGACTCTCAGAGGAAACACCGCCATTTGGGTGATTGTAGACCGACTCACCAAATGTGCGCATTTCCTACCGATTCCGATAACTCATGGATCGGACAGACTAGCGCGTATCTACATGAAAGAAATCGTGCGATTGCATGGAGTCCCAGTGACGATTACGTCTGATCGTGACCCGAAGTTCACTACAAAATTTTGGATTAGTCTACAGTGAGAGCTTGGAACAAGATTGAACTTTAGCACGGCGTTTCACCCGCAGTCCGATGGGCAATCCGAGAGGACGATACAAACTCTCGAGGATATGCTAAGAGCCGTAGTGCTCGACCGAGGCGGAAGTTGGGAGACCGCGCTACCGCTAATTGAATTGCTTACAACAAAAGTTTCCAAGCAACGATTAACATGGCGCCGTAAGAAGCCTTATATGGAAGAAGGTGTAGATCACCGCTCTACTGGGATGAAGTTGGCGAACGAAGGGTACTTGGACCCGACGCAGTCGAGTAGATGATTGAAATTGTTCGACAAATCCGTGTGAGAATGAAAGAAGCCCAAGACAGACAAAAGTATTACGCTGATGTCCGACGGACCGACTTGCAATTTCAAACCGGCGACAAGGTTTTTCTCAAGGTATCCCCGTCGAAAGGGATAACGCGTTTTGGTGTTAAAGGAAAGTTGAAACCACGTTTTATCGGTCCTTATGAAATTCTTGAAGAAGTTGGACCCGTAGCCTATCGATTAGCGCTACCGCCAAACCTTGGGAACGAACACAACGTCTTTCATGTGTCGCAGTTGCGGAAGTACGTGTTCGACCCGAAACACGCGATTCACTATGAGGAATTTGCTTTGAATCCAGATTTGAGTTACGAGGACCGACCTCAGATGATCTTGGACCGTAAAGTTCAAATCTTGAGGAACAAATCTATTGCTAGCGTGAAAGTACTTTGGAGAAACCACGAATACGAGGAGACCACGTGGGAGCTCGAGGATAAGATGATGGAACTGTACCCGGAACTCTTTCCATGAAGGTACCAAATTTCGGGACCACAAGCGCTTGAAATACTTTTTCGAGGAGAAGGACTTAAAGATGAGACAACGAAGATGACTCGAACTAGTGAAGGACTACGATTGTGGTATCAGTTACCACCCCGGCAAAGCAAATGTGGTGGCAGATGCTTTGAGCCGAAAAGACCATTCGCAACTAGCTTCCCTGACGGAAGAAGAAAGTTTGATACGAGAGTTTAGTAAATTGCGATTAGAAGTGATAAGGGCACCTGAAACGGTGGAAGGACGAATCGCCACCTTAGTGGTGGAACCAGATTTGAAAACAAGAATCGTTGCAGCGCAACGAATGGATGCGAAACTCGAAGAGATTCGAGTGGAAGTGAGAACGGGCAAATCGGGAAATTTTAGTGAGGAGTCCGATAATGCCCTCATGTTTGAAGGAAGACTATGCGTGCCTGACAACGAGGAACTCAAGAACGAGATCATGAGTGAAGCTCATGAGACTCCATACACTGCTCACCCTGGAAGCACGAAGATGTACCAAGACTTGAAGAAGTCATTTTGGTGGAATGGCATGAAGAGGGATATCGTGGCATTTGTGGAGCATTGCTTAGCCTGCCAACAGGTGAAGGCCTTACATCAACGTTCGTACAGAAAATTACAACCTTTGGAAGTACCAGAGTGGAAGTGGGATCACATCACCATGGATTTCGTGACGGCCTTGCCAAAGACTCTCAGAGGAAACACCGCCATTTGGGTGATTGTAGACCGACTCACCAAATGTGCGCATTTCCTACCGATTCCGATAACTCATGGATCGGACAGACTAGCGCGTATCTTCATGAAAGAAATCGTGCGATTGCATGGAGTCCCAGTGACGATTACGTCTGATCGTGACCCGAAGTTCACTACAAAATTTTGGATTAGTCTACAGTGAGAGCTTGGAACAAGATTGAACTTTAGCACGGCGTTTCACCCGCAGTCCGATGGGCAATCCGAGAGGACGATACAAACTCTCGAGGATATGCTAAGAGCCGTAGTGCTCGACCGAGGCGGAAGTTGGGAGACCGCGCTACCGCTAATTGAATTGCTTACAACAAAAGTTTCCAAGCAACGATTAACATGGCGCCGTAAGAAGCCTTATATGGAAGAAGGTGTAGATCACCGCTCTACTGGGATGAAGTGTGCGAACGAAGGGTACTTGGACCCGACGCAGTCGAGTAGATGATTGAAATTGTTCGAAAAATCCGTGTGAGAATGAAAGAAGCCCAAGACAGACAAAAGTCTTACGCTGATGTCCGATGGACCGACTTGCAATTTCAAACCGGCGACAAGGTTTTTCTCAAGGTATCCCCGTCGAAAGGGATAACGCGTTTTGGTGTTAAAGGAAAGTTGAAACCACGTTTTGTCGGTCCTTATGAAATTCTTGAAGAAGTTAGACCCGTAGCCTATCGATTAGCGCTACCGCCAAACCTTGGGAACGAACACAACGTCTTTCATGTGTCGCAGTTGCGGAAGTACGTGTTCGACCCGAAACACGCGATTCACAAAGAGGAATTTGCTTTGAATCCAGATTTGAGTTACGAGGACCGACCTCAGATGATCTTGGACCGTAAAGTTCAAATCTTGAGGAACAAATCTATTGCTAGCGTGAAAGTACTTTGGAGAAACCACGAATACGAGGAAACCACGTGGGAGCTCGAGGATAAGATGATGGAACTGTACCCGGAACTCTTTCCATGAAGGTACCAAATTTCGGGACCACAAGAGCTTGAAATACTTTTTCGAGCAGAAGGACTTAAAGATGAGACAACGAAGATGACTCGAACTAGTGAAGGACTACGATTGTGGTATCAGTTACCACCCCGGCAAAGCAAATGTGGTGGCAGATGCTTTGAGCCGAAAAGACCATTCGCAACTAGCTTCCCTGACGGAAGAAGAAAGTTTGATACGAGAGTTTAGTAAATTGCGATTAGAAGTGATAAGGGCACCTGAAACGGTGGAAGGACGAATCGCCACCTTAGTGGTGGAACCAGATTTGAAAACAAGAATCGTTGCAGCGCAACGAATGGATGCGAAACTCGAAGAGATTCGAGTGGAAGTGAGAACGGGCAAATCGGGAAATTTTAGTGAGGAGTCCGATAATGCCCTCATGTTTGAAGGAAGACTATGCGTGCCTGACAACGAGGAACTCAAGAACGAGATCATGAGTGAAGCTCATGAGACTCCATACACTGCTCACCCTGGAAGCACGAAGATGTACCAAGACTTGAAGAAGTCATTTTGGTGGAATGGCATGAAGAGGGATATCGTGGCATTTGTGGAGCATTGCTTAGCCTGCCAACAGGTGAAGGCCTTACATCAACGTCCGTATAGAAAATTACAACCGTTGGAAGTACCAGAGTGGAAGTGGGATCACATCACCATGGATTTCGTGACGGCCTTGCCAAAGACTCTCAAAGGAAACACCGCCATTTGGGTGATTGTAGACCGACTCACCAAATGTGCGCATTTCCTACCGATTCCGATAACTCATGGATTGGACAGACTAGCGCGTATCTACATGAAAGAAATCGTGCGATTGCATGGAGTCCCAGTGACGATTACGTCTGATCGTGACCCGAAGTTCACTTCAAAATTTTGGATTAGTCTACAGCGCGAGCTTGGAACACGATTGAACTTTAGCACGGCGTTTCACCCGCAGTCCGATGGGCAATCCGAGAGGACGATACAAACTCTCGAGGATATGCTAAGAGCCGTAGTGCTCGACCGAGGCGGAAGTTGGGAGACCGCACTACCGCTAATTGAATTTGCTTACAACAACAGTTACCAAGCAACGATTAACATGGCGCCGTATGAAGCCTTATATGGAAGAAGGTGTAGATCACCGCTCTACTGGGATGAAGTTGGCGAACGAAGGGTACTTGGACCCGACGCAGTCGAGTAGATGATTGAAATTGTTCGACAAATCCGTGTGAGAATGAAAGAAGCCCAAGACAGACAAAAGTATTACGCTGATGTCCGACGGACCGACTTTCAATTTCAAACCGGCGACAAGGTTTTTCTCAAGGTATCCCCGTCGAAAGGGATAACGCGTTTTGGTGTTAAAGGAAAGTTGAAACCACGTTTTGTCGGTCCTTATGAAATTCTTGAAGAAGTTAGACCCGTAGCCTATCGATTAGCGCTACCGCCAAACCTTGGGAACGAACACAACGTCTTTCATGTGTCGCAGTTGCGGAAGTACGTGTTCGACCCGAAACACGCGATTCACTATGAGGAATTTGCTTTGAATCCAGATTTGAGTTACGAGGACCGACCTCAGATGATCTTGGACCGTAAAGTTTAAATCTTGAGGAACAAATCTATTGCTAGCGTGAAAGTACTTTGGAGAAACCACGAATACGAGGAGACCACGTGGGAGCTCGAGGATAAGATGATGGAACTGTACCCGGAACTCTTTCCATGAAGGTACCAAATTTCGGGACCACAAGCGCTTGAAATACTTTTTCGAGGAGAAGGACTTAAAGATGAGACAACGAAGATGACTCGAACTAGTGAAGGACTACGATTGTGGTATCAGTTACCACCCCGGCAAAGCAAATGTGGTGGCAGATGCTTTGAGCCGAAAAGACCATTCGCAACTAGCTTCCCTGACGGAAGAAGAAAATTTGATACGAGAGTTTAGTAAATTGCGATTAGAAGTGATAAGGGCACCTGAAACGGTGGAAGGACGAATCGCCACCTTAGTGGTGGAACCAGATTTGAAAACAAGAATCGTTGCAGCGCAACGAATGGATGCGAAACTCGAAGAGATTCGAGTGGAAGTGAGAACGGGCAAATCGGGAAATTTTAGTGAGGAGTCCGATAATGCCCTCATGTTTGAAGGAAGACTATGCGTGCCTGACAACGAGGAACTCAAGAACGAGATCATGAGTGAAGCTCATGAGACTCCATACACTGCTCACCCTGGAAGCACGAAGATGTACCAAGACTTGAAGAAGTCATTTTGGTGGAATGGCATGAAGAGGGATATCGTGGCATTTGTGGAGCATTGCTTAGCCTGCCAACAGGTGAAGGCCTTACATCAACGTTCGTACAGAAAATTACAACCGTTGGAAGTACCAGAGTGGAAGTGGGATCACATCACCATGGATTGCGTGACGGCCTTGCCAAAGACTCTCAGAGGAAACACCGCCATTTGGGTGATTGTAGACCGACTCACCAAATGTGCGCATTTCCTACCGATTCCGATAACTCATGGATCGGACAGACTAGCGCGTATCTACATGAAAGAAATCGTGCGATTGCATGGAGTCCCAGTGACGATTACGTCTGATCGTGACCCGAAGTTCACTACAAAATTTTGGATTAGTCTACAGTGAGAGCTTGGAACAAGATTGAACTTTAGCACGGCGTTTCACCCGCAGTCCGATGGGCAATCCGAGAGGACGATACAAACTCTCGAGGATATGCTAAGAGCCGTAGTGCTCGACCGAGGCGGAAGTTGGGAGACCGCGCTACCGCTAATTGAATTGCTTACAACAAAAGTTTCCAAGCAACGATTAACATGGCGCCGTAAGAAGCCTTATATGGAAGAAGGTGTAGATCACCGCTCTACTGGGATGAAGTTGGCGAACGAAGGGTACTTGGACCCGACGCAGTCGAGTAGATGATTGAAATTGTTCGACAAATCCGTGTGAGAATGAAAGAAGCCCAAGACAGACAAAAGTATTACGCTGATGTCCGACGGACCGACTTGCAATTTCAAACCGGCGACAAGGTTTTTCTCAAGGTATCCCCGTCGAAAGGGATAACGCGTTTTGGTGTTAAAGGAAAGTTGAAACCACGTTTTATCGGTCCTTATGAAATTCTTGAAGAAGTTGGACCCGTAGCCTATCGATTAGCGCTACCGCCAAACCTTGGGAACGAACACAACGTCTTTCATGTGTCGCAGTTGCGGAAGTACGTGTTCGACCCGAAACACGCGATTCACTATGAGGAATTTGCTTTGAATCCAGATTTGAGTTACGAGGACCGACCTCAGATGATCTTGGACCGTAAAGTTCAAATCTTGAGGAACAAATCTATTGCTAGCGTGAAAGTACTTTGGAGAAACCACGAATACGAGGAGACCACGTGGGAGCTCGAGGATAAGATGATGGAACTGTACCCGGAACTCTTTCCATGAAGGTACCAAATTTCGGGACCACAAGCGCTTGAAATACTTTTTCGAGGAGAAGGACTTAAAGATGAGACAACGAAGATGACTCGAACTAGTGAAGGACTACGATTGTGGTATCAGTTACCACCCCGGCAAAGCAAATGTGGTGGCAGATGCTTTGAGCCGAAAAGACCATTCGCAACTAGCTTCCCTGACGGAAGAAGAAAGTTTGATACGAGAGTTTAGTAAATTGCGATTAGAAGTGATAAGGGCACCTGAAACGGTGGAAGGACGAATCGCCACCTTAGTGGTGGAACCAGATTTGAAAACAAGAATCGTTGCAGCGCAACGAATGGATGCGAAACTCGAAGAGATTCGAGTGGAAGTGAGAACGGGCAAATCGGGAAATTTTAGTGAGGAGTCCGATAATGCCCTCATGTTTGAAGGAAGACTATGCGTGCCTGACAACGAGGAACTCAAGAACGAGATCATGAGTGAAGCTCATGAGACTCCATACACTGCTCACCCTGGAAGCACGAAGATGTACCAAGACTTGAAGAAGTCATTTTGGTGGAATGGCATGAAGAGGGATATCGTGGCATTTGTGGAGCATTGCTTAGCCTGCCAACAGGTGAAGGCCTTACATCAACGTTCGTACAGAAAATTACAACCTTTGGAAGTACCAGAGTGGAAGTGGGATCACATCACCATGGATTTCGTGACGGCCTTGCCAAAGACTCTCAGAGGAAACACCGCCATTTGGGTGATTGTAGACCGACTCACCAAATGTGCGCATTTCCTACCGATTCCGATAACTCATGGATCGGACAGACTAGCGCGTATCTTCATGAAAGAAATCGTGCGATTGCATGGAGTCCCAGTGACGATTACGTCTGATCGTGACCCGAAGTTCACTACAAAATTTTGGATTAGTCTACAGTGAGAGCTTGGAACAAGATTGAACTTTAGCACGGCGTTTCACCCGCAGTCCGATGGGCAATCCGAGAGGACGATACAAACTCTCGAGGATATGCTAAGAGCCGTAGTGCTCGACCGAGGCGGAAGTTGGGAGACCGCGCTACCGCTAATTGAATTGCTTACAACAAAAGTTTCCAAGCAACGATTAACATGGCGCCGTAAGAAGCCTTATATGGAAGAAGGTGTAGATCACCGCTCTACTGGGATGAAGTGTGCGAACGAAGGGTACTTGGACCCGACGCAGTCGAGTAGATGATTGAAATTGTTCGAAAAATCCGTGTGAGAATGAAAGAAGCCCAAGACAGACAAAAGTCTTACGCTGATGTCCGATGGACCGACTTGCAATTTCAAACCGGCGACAAGGTTTTTCTCAAGGTATCCCCGTCGAAAGGGATAACGCGTTTTGGTGTTAAAGGAAAGTTGAAACCACGTTTTGTCGGTCCTTATGAAATTCTTGAAGAAGTTAGACCCGTAGCCTATCGATTAGCGCTACCGCCAAACCTTGGGAACGAACACAACGTCTTTCATGTGTCGCAGTTGCGGAAGTACGTGTTCGACCCGAAACACGCGATTCACAAAGAGGAATTTGCTTTGAATCCAGATTTGAGTTACGAGGACCGACCTCAGATGATCTTGGACCGTAAAGTTCAAATCTTGAGGAACAAATCTATTGCTAGCGTGAAAGTACTTTGGAGAAACCACGAATACGAGGAAACCACGTGGGAGCTCGAGGATAAGATGATGGAACTGTACCCGGAACTCTTTCCATGAAGGTACCAAATTTCGGGACCACAAGAGCTTGAAATACTTTTTCGAGCAGAAGGACTTAAAGATGAGACAACGAAGATGACTCGAACTAGTGAAGGACTACGATTGTGGTATCAGTTACCACCCCGGCAAAGCAAATGTGGTGGCAGATGCTTTGAGCCGAAAAGACCATTCGCAACTAGCTTCCCTGACGGAAGAAGAAAGTTTGATACGAGAGTTTAGTAAATTGCGATTAGAAGTGATAAGGGCACCTCAAACGGTGGAAGGACGAATCGCCACCTTAGTGGTGGAACCAGATTTGAAAACAAGAATCGTTGCAGCGCAACGAATGGATGCGAAACTCGAAGAGATTCGAGTGGAAGTGAGAACGGGCAAATCGGGAAATTTTAGTGAGGAGTCCGATAATGCCCTCATGTTTGAAGGAAGACTATGCGTGCCTGACAACGAGGAACTCAAGAACGAGATCATGAGTGAAGCTCATGAGACTCCATACACTGCTCACCCTGGAAGCACGAAGATGTACCAAGACTTGAAGAAGTCATTTTGGTGGAATGGCATGAAGAGGGATATCGTGGCATTTGTGGAGCATTGCTTAGCCTGCCAACAGGTGAAGGCCTTACATCAACGTTCGTACAGAAAATTACAACCGTTGGAAGTACCAGAGTGGAAGTGGGATCACATCACCATGGATTTCGTGACGGCCTTGCCAAAGACTCTCAGAGGAAACACCGCCATTTGGGTGATTGTAGACCGACTCACCAAATGTGCGCATTTCCTACCGATTCCGATAACTCATGGATCGGACAGACTAGCGCGTATCTACATGAAAGAAATCGTGCGATTGCATGGAGTCCCAGTGACGATTACGTCTGATCGTGACCCGAAGTTCACTACAAAATTTTGGATTAGTCTACAGTGAGAGCTTGGAACAAGATTGAACTTTAGCACGGCGTTTCACCCGCAGTCCGATGGGCAATCCGAGAGGACGATACAAACTCTCGAGGATATGCTAAGAGCCGTAGTGCTCGACCGAGGCGGAAGTTGGGAGACCGCGCTACCGCTAATTGAATTGCTTACAACAACAGTTTCCAAGCAACGATTAACATGGCGCCGTAAGAAGCCTTATATGGAAGAAGGTGTAGATCACCGCTCTACTGGGATGAAGTGTGCGAACGAAGGGTACTTGGACCCGACGCAGTCGAGTAGATGATTGAAATTGTTCGACAAATCCATGTGAGAATGAAAGAAGCCCAAGACAGACAAAAGTCTTACGCTGATGTCCGATGGACCGACTTGCAATTTCAAACCGGCGACAAGGTTTTTCTCAAGGTATCCCCGTCGAAAGGGATAACGCGTTTTGGTGTTAAAGGAAAGTTGAAACCACGTTTTGTCGGTCCTTATGAAATTCTTGAAGAAGTTGGACCCGTAGCCTATCGATTAGCGCTACCGCCAAACCTTGGGAACGAACACAACGTCTTTCATGTGTCGCAGTTGCGGAAGTACGTGTTCGACCCGAAACACGCGATTCACAAAGAGGAATTTGCTTTGAATCCAGATTTGAGTTACGAGGAGCGACCTCAGATGATCTTGGACCGTAAAGTTCAAATCTTGAGGAACAAATCTATTGCTAGCGTGAAAGTACTTTGGAGAAACCACGAATACGAGGAAACCACGTGGGAGCTCGAGGATAAGATGATGGAACTGTACCCGGAACTCTTTCCATGAAGGTACCAAATTTCGGGACCACAAGAGCTTGAAATACTTTTTCGAGAAGAAGGACTTAAAGATGAGACAACGAAGATGACTCGAACTAGTGAAGGACTACGATTGTGGTATCAGTTACCACCCCGGCAAAGCAAATGTGGTGGCAGATGCTTTGAGCCGAAAAGACCATTCGCAACTAGCTTCCCTGACGGAAGAAGAAAGTTTGATACGAGAGTTTAGTAAATTGCGATTAGAAGTGATAAGGGCACCTCAAACGGTGGAAGGACGAATCGCCACCTTAGTGGTGGAACCAGATTTGAAAACAAGAATCGTTGCAGCGCAACGAATGGATGCGAAACTTGAAGAGATTCGAGTGGAAGTGAGAACGGGCAAATCGGGAAATTTTAGTGAGGAGTCCGATAATGCCCTCATGTTTGAAGGAAGACTATGCGTGCCTGACAACGAGGAACTCAAGAACGAGATCATGAGTGAAGCTCATGAGACTCCATACACTGCTCACCCTGGAAGCACGAAGATGTACCAAGACTTGAAGAAGTCATTTTGGTGGAATGGCATGAAGAGGGATATCGTGGCATTTGTGGAGCATTGCTTAGCCTGCCAACAGATGAAGGCCTTACATCAACGTTCGTACAGAAAATTACAACCGTTGGAAGTACCAGAGTGGAAGTGGGATCACATCACCATGGATTTCGTGACGGCCTTGCCAAAGACTCTCAGAGGAAACACCGCCATTTGGGTGATTGTAGACCGACTCACCAAATGTGCGCATTTCCTACCGATTCCGATAACTCATGGATCGGACAGACTAGCGCGTATCTACATGAAAGAAATCGTGCGATTGCATGGAGTCCCAGTGACGATTACGTCTGATCGTGACCCGAAGTTCACTACAAAATTTTGGATTAGTCTACAGGGAGAGCTTGGAACAAGATTGAACTTTAGCACGGCGTTTCACCCGCAGTCCGATAGGCAATCCGAGAGGACGATACAAACTCTCGAGGATATGCTAAGAGCCATAGTGCTCGACCGAGGCGGAAGTTGGGAGACCGCGCTACCGCTAATTGAATTGCTTACAACAACAGTTTCCAAGCAACGATTAACATGGCGCCGTAAGAAGCCTTATATGGAAGAAGGTGTAGATCACCGCTCTACTGGGATGAAGTGTGCGAACGAAGGGTACTTGGACCCGACGCAGTCGAGTAGATGATTGAAATTGTTCGACAAATCCATGTGAGAATGAAAGAAGCCCAAGACAGACAAAAGTCTTACGCTGATGTCCGACAGACCGACTTGCATTTTCAAACCGACGACAAGGTTTTTCTCAAGGTATCCCCGTCGAAAGGGATAACGCGTTTTGGTGTTAAAGGAAAGTTGAAACCACGTTTTATCGGTCCTTATGAAATTCTTGAAGAAGTTGGACCCGTAGCCTATCGATTAGCGCTACCGCCAAACCTTGGGAACGAACACAACGTCTTCCATGTGTCGCAGTTGCGGAAGTACGTGTTCGACCCGAAACACGCGATTCACTATGAGGAATTTGCTTTGAATCCAGATTTGAGTTACGAGGAGCGACCTCAGATGATCTTGGACCGTAAAGTTCAAATCTTGAGGAACAAATCTATTGCTAGCGTGAAAGTACTTTGGAGAAACCACGAATACGAGGAAACCACGTGGGAGCTCAAGGATAAGATGATGGAACTGTACCCGGAACTCTTTCCATGAAGGTACCAAATTTCGGGACCACAAGAGCTTGAAATACTTTTTCGAGAAGAAGGACTTAAAGATGAGACAACGAAGATGACTCGAACTAGTGAAGGACTACGATTGTGGTATCAGTTACCACCCCGGCAAAGCAAATGTGGTGGCAGATGCTTTGAGCCGAAAAGACCATTCGCAACTAGCTTCCCTGACGGAAGAAGAAAGTTTGATACGAGAGTTTAGTAAATTGCGATTAGAAGTGATAAGAGCACCTCAAACGGTGGAAGGACGAATCGCCACCTTAGTGGTGGAACCAGATTTGAAAACAAGAATCGTTGCAGCGCAACGAATGGATGCGAAACTCGACGAGATTCGAGTGGAAGTGAGAACGGGCAAATCGGGAAATTTTAGTGAGGAGTCCGATAATGCCCTCATGTTTGAAGGAAGACTATGCGTGCCTGACAACGAGGAACTCAAGAACGAGATCATGAGTGAAGCTCATGAGACTCCATACACTGCTCACCCTGGAAGCACGAAGATGTACCAAGACTTGAAGAAGTCATTTTGGTGGAATGGCATGAAGAGGGATATCGTGGCATTTGTGGAGCATTGCTTAGCCTGCCAACAGGTGAAGGCCTTACATCAACGTTCGTACAGAAAATTACAACCGTTGGAAGTACCAGAGTGGAAGTGGGATCACATCACCATGGATTTCGTGACGGCCTTGCCAAAGACTCTCAGAGGAAACACCGCCATTTGGGTGATTGTAGACCGACTCACCAAATGTGCGCATTTCCTACCGATTCCGATAACTCATGGATCGGACAGACTAGCGCGTATCTACATGAAAGAAATCGTGCGATTGCATGGAGTCCCAGTGACGATTACGTCTGATCGTGACCCGAAGTTCACTACAAAATTTTGGATTAGTCTACAGCGAGAGATTGGAACAAGATTGAACTTTAGCACGGCGTTTCACCCGCAGTCCGATGGGCAATCCGAGAGGACGATACAAACTCTCGAGGATATGCTAAGAGCCGTAGTGCTCGACCGAGGCGGAAGTTGGGAGACCGCACTACCGCTAATTGAATTTGCTTACAACAACAGTTACCAAGCAACGATTAACATGGCGCCGTATGAAGCCTTATATGGAAGAAGGTGTAGATCACCGCTCTACTGGGATGAAGTTGGCGAACGAAGGGTACTTGGACCCGACGCAGTCGAGTAGATGATTGAAATTGTTCGACAAATCCGTGTGAGAATGAAAGAAGCCCAAGACAGACAAAAGTCTTACGCTGATGTCCGACGGACCGACTTGCATTTTCAAACCGACGACAAGGTTTTTCTCAAGGTATCCCCGTCGAAAGGGATAACGCGTTTTGGTGTTAAAGGAAAGTTGAAACCACGTTTTATCGGTCCTTATGAAATTCTTGAAGAAGTTGGACCCGTAGCCTATCGATTAGCGCTACCGCCAAACCTTGGGAACGAACACAACGTCTTCCATGTGTCGCAGTTGCGGAAGTACGTGTTCGACCCGAAACACGCGATTCACTATGAGGAATTTGCTTTGAATCCAGATTTGAGTTACGAGGAGCGACCTCAGATGATCTTGGACCGTAAAGTTCAAATCTTGAGGAACAAATCTATTGCTAGCGTGAAAGTACTTTGGAGAAACCACGAATACGAGGAAACCACGTGGGAGCTCGAGGGTAAGATGATGGAACTGTACCCGGAACTCTTTCCATGAAGGTACCAAATTTCGGGACCACAAGAGCTTGAAATACTTTTTCGAGCAGAAGGACTTAAAGATGAGACAACGAAGATGACTCGAACTAGTGAAGGACTACGATTGTGGTATCAGTTACCACCCCGGCAAAGCAAATGTGGTGGCAGATGCTTTGAGCCGAAAAGACCATTCGCAACTAGCTTCCCTGACGGAAGAAGAAAGTTTGATACGAGAGTTTAGTAAATTGCGCTTAGAAGTGATAAGGGCACCTCAAACGGTGGAAGGACGAATCGCCACCTTAGTGGTGGAACCAGATTTGAAAACAAGAATCGTTGCAGCGCAACGAATGGATGCGAAACTCGAAGAGATTCGAGTGGAAGTGAGAACGGGCAAATCGGGAAATTTTAGTGAGGAGTCCGATAATGCCCTCATGTTTGAAGGAAGACTATGCGTGCCTGACAACGAGGAACTCAAGAACGAGATCATGAGTGAAGCTCATGAGACTCCATACACTGCTCACCCTGGAAGCACGAAGATGTACCAAGACTTGAAGAAGTCATTTTGGTGGAATGGCATGAAGAGGGATATCGTGGCATTTGTGGAGCATTGCTTAGCCTGCCAACAGGTGAAGGCCTTACATCAACGTTCGTACAGAAAATTACAACCGTTGGAAGTACCAGAGTGGAAGTGGGATCACATCACCATGGATTTCGTGACGGCCTTGCCAAAGACTCTCAAAGGAAACACCGCCATTTGGGTGATTGTAGACCGACTCACCAAATGTGCGCATTTCCTACCGATTCCGATAACTCATGGATCGGACAGACTAGCGCGTATCTACATGAAAGAAATCGTGCGATTGCATGGAGTCCCAGTGACGATTACGTCTGATCGTGACCCGAAGTTCACTACAAAATTTTGGATTAGTCTACAGCGAGAGATTGGAACAAGATTGAACTTTAGCACGGCGTTTCACCCGCAGTCCGATGGGCAATCCGAGAGGACGATACAAACTCTCGAGGATATGCTAAGAGCCGTAGTGCTCGACCGAGGCGGAAGTTGGGAGACCGCACTACCGCTAATTGAATTTGCTTACAACAACAGTTACCAAGCAACGATTAACATGGCGCCGTATGAAGCCTTATATGGAAGAAGGTGTAGATCACCGCTCTACTGGGATGAAGTTGGCGAACGAAGGGTACTTGGACCCGACGCAGTCGAGTAGATGATTGAAATTGTTCGACAAATCCGTGTGAGAATGAAAGAAGCCCAAGACAGACAAAAGTCTTACGCTGATGTCCGACGGACCGACTTGCATTTTCAAACCGACGACAAGGTTTTTCTCAAGGTATCCCCGTCGAAAGGGATAACGCGTTTTGGTGTTAAAGGAAAGTTGAAACCACGTTTTATCGGTCCTTATGAAATTCTTGAAGAAGTTGGACCCGTAGCCTATCGATTAGCGCTACCGCCAAACCTTGGGAACGAACACAACGTCTTCCATGTGTCGCAGTTGCGGAAGTACGTGTTCGACCCGAAACACGCGATTCACTATGAGGAATTTGCTTTGAATCCAGATTTGAGTTACGAGGAGCGACCTCAGATGATCTTGGACCGTAAAGTTCAAATCTTGAGGAACAAATCTATTGCTAGCGTGAAAGTACTTTGGAGAAACCACGAATACGAGGAAACCACGTGGGAGCTCGAGGGTAAGATGATGGAACTGTACCCGGAACTCTTTCCATGAAGGTACCAAATTTCGGGACCACAAGAGCTTGAAATACTTTTTCGAGCAGAAGGACTTAAAGATGAGACAACGAAGATGACTCGAACTAGTGAAGGACTACGATTGTGGTATCAGTTACCACCCCGGCAAAGCAAATGTGGTGGCAGATGCTTTGAGCCGAAAAGACCATTCGCAACTAGCTTCCCTGACGGAAGAAGAAAGTTTGATACGAGAGTTTAGTAAATTGCGCTTAGAAGTGATAAGGGCACCTCAAACGGTGGAAGGACGAATCGCCACCTTAGTGGTGGAACCAGATTTGAAAACAAGAATCGTTGCAGCGCAACGAATGGATGCGAAACTCGAAGAGATTCGAGTGGAAGTGAGAACGGGCAAATCGGGAAATTTTAGTGAGGAGTCCGATAATGCCCTCATGTTTGAAGGAAGACTATGCGTGCCTGACAACGAGGAACTCAAGAACGAGATCATGAGTGAAGCTCATGAGACTCCATACACTGCTCACCCTGGAAGCACGAAGATGTACCAAGACTTGAAGAAGTCATTTTGGTGGAATGGCATGAAGAGGGATATCGTGGCATTTGTGGAGCATTGCTTAGCCTGCCAACAGGTGAAGGCCTTACATCAACGTTCGTACAGAAAATTACAACCGTTGGAAGTACCAGAGTGGAAGTGGGATCACATCACCATGGATTTCGTGACGGCCTTGCCAAAGACTCTCAAAGGAAACACCGCCATTTGGGTGATTGTAGACCGACTCACCAAATGTGCGCATTTCCTACCGATTCCGATAACTCATGGATCGGACAGACTAGCGCGTATCTACATGAAAGAAATCGTGCGATTGCATGGAGTCCCAGTGACGATTACGTCTGATCGTGACCCGAAGTTCACTACAAAATTTTGGATTAGTCTACAGCGAGAGATTGGAACAAGATTGAACTTTAGCACGGCGTTTCACCCGCAGTCCGATGGGCAATCCGAGAGGACGATACAAACTCTCGAGGATATGCTAAGAGCCGTAGTGCTCGACCGAGGCGGAAGTTGGGAGACCGCACTACCGCTAATTGAATTTGCTTACAACAACAGTTACCAAGCAACGATTAACATGGCGCCGTATGAAGCCTTATATGGAAGAAGGTGTAGATCACCGCTCTACTGGGATGAAGTTGGCGAACGAAGGGTACTTGGACCCGACGCAGTCGAGTAGATGATTGAAATTGTTCGACAAATCCGTGTGAGAATGAAAGAAGCCCAAGACAGACAAAAGTCTTACGCTGATGTCCGACGGACCGACTTGCATTTTCAAACCGACGACAAGGTTTTTCTCAAGGTATCCCCGTCGAAAGGGATAACGCGTTTTGGTGTTAAAGGAAAGTTGAAACCACGTTTTATCGGTCCTTATGAAATTCTTGAAGAAGTTGGACCCGTAGCCTATCGATTAGCGCTACCGCCAAACCTTGGGAACGAACACAACGTCTTCCATGTGTCGCAGTTGCGGAAGTACGTGTTCGACCCGAAACACGCGATTCACTATGAGGAATTTGCTTTGAATCCAGATTTGAGTTACGAGGAGCGACCTCAGATGATCTTGGACCGTAAAGTTCAAATCTTGAGGAACAAATCTATTGCTAGCGTGAAAGTACTTTGGAGAAACCACGAATACGAGGAAACCACGTGGGAGCTCGAGGGTAAGATGATGGAACTGTACCCGGAACTCTTTCCATGAAGGTACCAAATTTCGGGACCACAAGAGCTTGAAATACTTTTTCGAGCAGAAGGACTTAAAGATGAGACAACGAAGATGACTCGAACTAGTGAAGGACTACGATTGTGGTATCAGTTACCACCCCGGCAAAGCAAATGTGGTGGCAGATGCTTTGAGCCGAAAAGACCATTCGCAACTAGCTTCCCTGACGGAAGAAGAAAGTTTGATACGAGAGTTTAGTAAATTGCGCTTAGAAGTGATAAGGGCACCTCAAACGGTGGAAGGACGAATCGCCACCTTAGTGGTGGAACCAGATTTGAAAACAAGAATCGTTGCAGCGCAACGAATGGATGCGAAACTCGAAGAGATTCGAGTGGAAGTGAGAACGGGCAAATCGGGAAATTTTAGTGAGGAGTCCGATAATGCCCTCATGTTTGAAGGAAGACTATGCGTGCCTGACAACGAGGAACTCAAGAACGAGATCATGAGTGAAGCTCATGAGACTCCATACACTGCTCACCCTGGAAGCACGAAGATGTACCAAGACTTGAAGAAGTCATTTTGGTGGAATGGCATGAAGAGGGATATCGTGGCATTTGTGGAGCATTGCTTAGCCTGCCAACAGGTGAAGGCCTTACATCAACGTTCGTACAGAAAATTACAACCGTTGGAAGTACCAGAGTGGAAGTGGGATCACATCACCATGGATTTCGTGACGGCCTTGCCAAAGACTCTCAAAGGAAACACCGCCATTTGGGTGATTGTAGACCGACTCACCAAATGTGCGCATTTCCTACCGATTCCGATAACTCATGGATCGGACAGACTAGCGCGTATCTACATGAAAGAAATCGTGCGATTGCATGGAGTCCCAGTGACGATTACGTCTGATCGTGACCCGAAGTTCACTACAAAATTTTGGATTAGTCTACAGCGAGAGCTTGGAACAAGATTGAACTTTAGCACGGCGTTTCACCCGCAGTCCGATGGGCAATCCGAGAGGACGATACAAACTCTCGAGGATATGCTAAGAGCCGTAGTGCTCGACCGAGGCGGAAGTTGGGAGACCGCGCTACCGGCGACAAGGTTTTTCTCAAGGTATCCCCGTCGAAAGGGATAACGCGTTTTGGTGTTAAAGGAAAGTTGAAACCACGTTTTGTCGGTCCTTATGAAATTCTTGAAGAAGTTAGACCCGTAGCCTATCGATTAGCGCTACCGCCAAACCTTGGGAACGAACACAACGTCTTTCATGTGTCGCAGTTGCGGAAGTACGTGTTCGACCCGAAACACGCGATTCACTATGAGGAATTTGCTTTGAATCCAGATTTGAGTTACGAGGAGCGACCTCAGATGATCTTGGACCGTAAAGTTCAAATCTTGAGGAACAAATCTATTGCTAGCGTGAAAGTACTTTGGAGAAACCACGAATACGAGGAAACCACGTGGGAGCTCGAGGATAAGATGATGGAACTGTACCCGGAACTCTTTCCATGAAGGTACCAAATTTCGGGACCACAAGAGCTTGAAATACTTTTTCGAGCAGAAGGACTTAAAGATGAGACAACGAAGATGACTCGAACTAGTGAAGGACTACGATTGTGGTATCAGTTACCACCCCGGCAAAGCAAATGTGGTGGCAGATGCTTTGAGCCGAAAAGACCATTCGCAACTAGCTTCCCTGACGGAAGAAGAAAGTTTGATACGAGAGTTTAGTAAATTGCGCTTAGAAGTGATAAGGGCACCTCAAACGGTGGAAGGACGAATCGCCACCTTAGTGGTGGAACCAGATTTGAAAACAAGAATCGTTGCAGCGCAACGAATGGATGCGAAACTCGAAGAGATTCGAGTGGAAGTGAGAACGGGCAAATCGGGAAATTTTAGTGAGGAGTCCGATAATGCCCTCATGTTTGAAGGAAGACTATGCGTGCCTGACAACGAGGAACTCAAGAACGAGATCATGAGTGAAGCTCATGAGACTCCATACACTGCTCACCCTGGAAGCACGAAGATGTACCAAGACTTGAAGAAGTCATTTTGGTGGAATGGCATGAAGAGGGATATCGTGGCATTTGTGGAGCATTGCTTAGCCTGCCAACAGGTGAAGGCCTTACATCAACGTTCGTACAGAAAATTACAACCGTTGGAAGTACCAGAGTGGAAGTGGGATCACATCACCATGGATTTCGTGACGGCCTTGCCAAAGACTCTCAAAGGAAACACCGCCATTTGGGTGATTGTAGACCGACTCACCAAATGTGCGCATTTCCTACCGATTCCGATAACTCATGGATCGGACAGACTAGCGCGTATCTACATGAAAGAAATCGTGCGATTGCATGGAGTCCCAGTGACGATTACGTCTGATCGTGACCCGAAGTTCACTACAAAATTTTGGATTAGTCTACAGTGAGAGCTTGGAACAAGATTGAACTTTAGCACGGCGTTTCACCCGCAGTCCGATGGGCAATCCGAGAGGACGATACAAACTCTCGAGGATATGCTAAGAGCCGTAGTGCTCGACCGAGGCGGAAGTTGGGAGACCGCGCTACCGCTAATTGAATTGCTTACAACAACAGTTTCCAAGCAACGATTAACATGGCGCCGTAAGAAGCCTTATATGGAAGAAGGTGTAGATCACCGCTCTACTGGGATGAAGTGTGCGAACGAAGGGTACTTGGACCCGACGCAGTCGAGTAGATGATTGAAATTGTTCGACAAATCCGTGTGAGAATGAAAGAAGCCCAAGACAGACAAAAGTCTTACGCTGATGTCCGATGGACCGACTTGCAATTTCAAACCGGCGACATGGTTTTTCTCAAGGTATCCCCGTCGAAAGGGATAACGCGTTTTGGTGTTAAAGGAAAGTTGAAACCACGTTTTGTCGGTCCTTATGAAATTCTTGAAGAAGTTAGACCCGTAGCCTATCGATTAGCGCTACCGCCAAACCTTGGGAACGAACACAACGTCTTTCATGTGTCGCAGTTGCGGAAGTACGTGTTCGACCCGAAACACGCGATTCACAAAGAGGAATTTGCTTTGAATCTAGATTTGAGTTACGAGGACCGACCTCAGATGATCTTGGACCGTAAAGTTCAAATCTTGAGGAACAAATCTATTGCTAGCGTGAAAGTACTTTGGAGAAACCACGAATACGAGGAAACCACGTGGGAGCTCGAGGATAAGATGATGGAACTGTACCCGGAACTCTTTCCATGAAGGTACCAAATTTCGGGACCACAAGAGCTTGAAATACTTTTTCGAGCAGAAGGACTTAAAGATGAGACAACGAAGATGACTCGAACTAGTGAAGGACTACGATTGTGGTATCAGTTACCACCCCGGCAAAGCAAATGTGGTGGCAGATGCTTTGAGCCGAAAAGACCATTCGCAACTAGCTTCCCTGACGGAAGAAGAAAGTTTGATACGAGAGTTTAGTAAATTGCGATTAGAAGTGATAAGGGCACCTCAAACGGTGGAAGGACGAATCGCCACCTTAGTGGTGGAACCAGATTTGAAAACAAGAATCGTTGCAGCGCAACGAATGGATGCGAAACTCGAAGAGATTCGAGTGGAAGTGAGAACGGGCAAATCGGGAAATTTTAGTGAGGAGTCCGATAATGCCCTCATGTTTGAAGGAAGACTATGCGTGCCTGACAACGAGGAACTCAAGAACGAGATCATGAGTGAAGCTCATGAGACTCCATACACTGCTCACCCTGGAAGCACGAAGATGTACCAAGACTTGAAGAAGTCATTTTGGTGGAATGGCATGAAGAGGGATATCGTGGCATTTGTGGAGCATTGCTTAGCCTGCCAACAGGTGAAGGCCTTACATCAACGTTCGTACAGAAAATTACAACCGTTGGAAGTACCAGAGTGGAAGTGGGATCACATCACCATGGATTTCGTGACGGCCTTGCCAAAGACTCTCAAAGGAAACACCGCCATTTGGGTGATTGTAGACCGACTCACCAAATGTTCGCATTTCCTACCGATTCCGATAACTCATGGATCGGACAGACTAGCGCGTATCTACATGAAAGAAATCGTGCGATTGCATGGAGTCCTAGTGACGATTACGTCTGATCGTGACCCGAAGTTCACTACAAAATTTTGGATTAGTCTACAGCGAGAGCTTGGAACAAGATTGAACTTTAGCACGGCGTTTCACTCGCAGTCCGATGGGCAATCCGAGAGGACGATACAAACTCTCGAGGATATGCTAAGAGCCGTATTGCTCGACCGAGGCGGAAGTTGGGAGACCGCACTACCGCTAATTGAAATGCTTACAACAACAGTTTCCAAGCAACGATTAACATGGCGCCGTATGAAGCCTTATATGGAAGAAGGTGTAGATCACCGCTCTACTGGGATGAAGTGTGCGAACGAAGGGTACTTGGACCCGACGCAGTCGAGTAGATGATTGAAATTGTTCGACAAATCCGTGTGAGAATGAAAGAAGCCCAAGACAGACAAAAGTCTTACGCTGATGTCCGACGGACCGACTTGCAATTTCAAACCGGCGACAAGGTTTTTCTCAAGGTATCCCCGTCGAAAGGGATAACGCGTTTTGGTGTTAAAGGAAAGTTGAAACCACGTTTTATCGGTCCTTATGAAATTCTTGAAGAAGTTGGACCCGTAGCCTATCGATTAGCGCTACCGCCAAACCTTGGGAACGAACACAACGTCTTTCATGTGTCGCAGTTGCGGAAGTACGTGTTCGACCCGAAACACGTGATTCACTATGAGGATGTTGCTTTGAATCCAGATTTGAGTTACGAGGAGCGACCTCAGATGATCTTGGACCGTAAAGTTCAAAGAACAAATCTATTGCTAGCGTGAAAGTACTTTGGAGAAACCACGAATACGAGGAAACCACGTGGGAGCTCTAGGATAAGATGATGGAACTGTACCCGGAACTCTTTCCATGAAGGTACCAAATTTCGGGACCACAAAAGCTTGAAATACTTTTTCGAGCAGAAGGACTTAAAGATGAGACATCGATGATGACTCGAACTAGTGAAGGACTACGATCGTGGTATCAGTTACCACCCCGGCAAAGCAAATGTGGTGGCAGATGCTTTGAGCCGAAAAGACCATTCGCAACTAGCTTCCCTGACGGTTTAGTAAATTGCGATTAGAAGTGATAAGGGCACCTGAAACGGTGGAAGGACGAATCGCCACCTTAGTGGTGGAACCAGATTTGAAAACAAGAATCGTTGCAGCGCAACGAATGGATGCGAAACTCGAAGAGATTCGAGTGGAAGTGAGAACGGGCAAATCGGGAAATTTTAGTGAGGAGTCCGATAATGCCCTCATGTTTGAAGGAAGACTATGCGTGCCTGACAACGAGGAACTCAAGAACGAGATCATGAGTGAAGCTCATGAGACTCCATACACTGCTCACCCTGGAAGCACGAAGATGTACCAAGACTTGAAGAAGTCATTTTGGTGGAATGGCATGAAGAGGGATATCGTGGCATTTGTGGAGCATCGCTTAGCCTGCCAACAGGTGAAGGCCTTACATCAACGTCCGTACAGAAAATTACAACCGTTGGAAGTACCAGAGTGGAAGTGGGATCACATCACCATGGATTTCGTGACGGCCTTGCCAAAGACTCTCAAAGGAAACACCGCCATTTGGGTGATTGTAGACCGACTCACCAAATGTGCGCATTTCCTACCGATTCCGATAACTCATGGATCGGACAGACTAGCGCGTATCTACATGAAAGAAATCGTGCGATTGCATGGAGTCCCAGTGACGATTACGTCTGATCGTGACCCGAAGTTCACTTCAAAATTTTGGATTAGTCTACAGCGCGAGCTTGGAACACGATTGAACTTTAGCACGGCGTTTCACCCGCAGTCCGATGGGCAATCCGAGAGGACGATACAAACTCTCGAGGATATGCTAAAAGCCGTAGTGCTCGACCGAGGCAGAAGTTAGGAGACCGCACTACCGCTAATTGAATTTGCTTACAACAACAGTTACCAAGCAACGATTAACATGGCGCCGTATGAAGCCTTATATGGAAGAAGGTGTAGATCACCGCTCTACTGGGATGAAGTTGGCGAACGAAGTGTACTTGGACCCGACGCAGTCGAGTAGATGATAGAAATTGTTCGACAAATCCGTGTGAGAATGAAAGAAGCCCAAGACAGACAAAAGTCTTACGCTGATGTCCGATGGACCGACTTGCAATTTCAAACCGGCGACAAGGTTTTTCTCAAGGTATCCCCATCGAAAGGGATAACGCATTTTGGTGTTAAAGGAAAGTTGAAACCACGTTTTATCGGTCCTTATGAAATTCTTGAAGAAGTTGGACCCGTAGCCTATCGATTAGCGCTACCGCCAAACCATGGGAACGAACACAACGTCTTTCATGTTGCGCAGTTGCGGAAGTACGTGTTCAACCCGAAACACGCGATTCACTATGAGGAATTTGCTTGGAATCCAGATTTGAGTTACGAGGAGCGACCTCAGATGATCTTGGACCGTAAAGTTCAAATCTTGAGGAACAAATCTATTGCTAGCGTGAAAGTACTTTGGAGAAACCACGAATACGAGGAAACCACGTGGGAGCTCGAGGATAAGATGATGGAACTGTACCCGGAACTCTTTCCATGAAGGTACCAAATTTCGGGACCACAAGAGCTTGAAATACTTTTTCGAGCAGAAGGACTTAAAGATGAGACAACGAAGATGACTCGAACTAGTGAAGGACTACGATTGTGGTATCAGTTACCACCCCGGCAAAGCAAATGTGGTGGCAGATGCTTTGAGCCGAAAAGACCATTCGCAACTAGCTTCCCTGACGGAAGAAGAAAGTTTGATACGAGAGTTTAGTAAATTGCGCTTAGAAGTGATAAGGGCACCTCAAACGGTGGAAGGACGAATCGCCACCTTAGTGGTGGAACCAGATTTGAAAACAAGAATCGTTGCAGCGCAACGAATGGATGCGAAACTCGAAGAGATTCGAGTGGAAGTGAGAACGGGCAAATCGGGAAATTTTAGTGAGGAGTCCGATAATGCCCTCATGTTTGAAGGAAGACTATGCGTGCCTGACAACGAGGAACTCAAGAACGAGATCATGAGTGAAGCTCATGAGACTCCATACACTGCTCACCCTGGAAGCACGAAGATGTACCAAGACTTGAAGAAGTCATTTTGGTGGAATGGCATGAAGAGGGATATCGTGGCATTTGTGGAGCATTGCTTAGCCTGCCAACAGGTGAAGGCCTTACATCAACGTTCGTACAGAAAATTACAACCGTTGGAAGTACCAGAGTGGAAGTGGGATCACATCACCATGGATTTCGTGACGGCCTTGCCAAAGACTCTCAAAGGAAACACCGCCATTTGGGTGATTGTAGACCGACTCACCAAATGTGCGCATTTCCTACCGATTCCGATAACTCATGGATCGGACAGACTAGCGCGTATCTACATGAAAGAAATCGTGCGATTGCATGGAGTCCCAGTGACGATTACGTCTGATCGTGACCCGAAGTTCACTACAAAATTTTGGATTAGTCTACAGTGAGAGCTTGGAACAAGATTGAACTTTAGCACGGCGTTTCACCCGCAGTCCGATGGGCAATCCGAGAGGACGATACAAACTCTCGAGGATATGCTAAGAGCCGTAGTGCTCGACCGAGGCGGAAGTTGGGAGACCGCGCTACCGCTAATTGAATTGCTTACAACAACAGTTTCCAAGCAACGATTAACATGGCGCCGTAAGAAGCCTTATATGGAAGAAGGTGTAGATCACCGCTCTACTGGGATGAAGTGTGCGAACGAAGGGTACTTGGACCCGACGCAGTCGAGTAGATGATTGAAATTGTTCGACAAATCCGTGTGAGAATGAAAGAAGCCCAAGACAGACAAAAGTCTTACGCTGATGTCCGATGGACCGACTTGCAATTTCAAACCGGCGACAAGGTTTTTCTCAAGGTATCCCCGTCGAAAGGGATAACGCGTTTTGGTGTTAAAGGAAAGTTGAAACCACGTTTTGTCGGTCCTTATGAAATTCTTGAAGAAGTTAGACCCGTAGCCTATCGATTAGCGCTACCGCCAAACCTTGGGAACGAACACAACGTCTTTCATGTGTCGCAGTTGCGGAAGTACGTGTTCGACCCGAAACACGCGATTCACAAAGAGGAATTTGCTTTGAATCCAGATTTGAGTTACGAGGACCGACCTTAGATGATCTTGGACCGTAAAGTTCAAATCTTGAGGAACAAATCTATTGCTAGCGTGAAAGTACTTTGGAGAAACCACGAATACGAGGAAACCACGTGGGAGCTCGAGGATAAGATGATGGAACTGTACCCGGAACTCTTTCCATGAAGGTACCAAATTTCGGGACCACAAGAGCTTGAAATACTTTTTCGAGCAGAAGGACTTAAAGATGAGACAACGAAGATGACTCGAACTAGTGAAGGACTACGATTGTGGTATCAGTTACCACCCCGGCAAAGCAAATGTGGTGGCAGATGCTTTGAGCCGAAAAGACCATTCGCAACTAGCTTCCCTGACGGAAGAACAAAAGTTTGATACGAGAGTTTAGTATATTGCGATTAGAAGTGATAAGGGCACCTGAAACGGTGGAAGGACGAATCGCCACCTTAGTGGTGGAACCAGATTTGAAAACAAGATTAGTTGCAGCGCAACGAATGGATGCGAAACTCGAAGAGATTCGAGTGGAAGTGAGAACGGGCAAATCGGGAAATTTTAGTGAGGAGTCCGATAATGCCCTCATGTTTGAAGGAAGACTATGCGTGCCTGACAACGAGGAACTCAAGAACGAGATCATGAGTGAAGCTCATGAGACTCCATACACTGCTCACCCTGGAAGCACGAAGATGTACCAAGACTTGAAGAAGTCATTTTGGTGGAATGGCATGAAGAGGGATATCGTGGCATTTGTGGAGCATCGCTTAGCCTGCCAACAGGTGAAGGCCTTACATCAACGTCCGTACAGAAAATTACAACCGTTGGAAGTACCAGAGTGGAAGTGGGATCACATCACCATGGATTTCGTGACGGCCTTGCCAAAGACTCTCAAAGGAAACACCGCCATTTGGGTGATTGTAGACCGACTCACCAAATGTGCGCATTTCCTACCGATTCCGATAACTCATGGATCGGACAGACTAGCGCGTATCTACATGAAAGAAATCGTGCGATTGCATGGAGTCCCAGTGACGATTACGTCTGATCGTGACCCGAAGTTCACTTCAAAATTTTGGATTAGTCTACAGCGCGAGTTTGGAACACGATTGAACTTTAGCACGGCGTTTCACCCGCAGTCCGATGGGCAATCCGAGAGGACGATACAAACTCTCGAGGATATGCTAAGAGCCGTAGTGCTCGACCGAGGCGGAAGTTGGGAGACCGCACTACCGCTAATTGAATTTGCTTACAACAACAGTTTCCAAGCAACGATTAACATGGCGCCGTATGAAGCCTTATATGGAAGAAGGTGTAGATCACCGCTCTACTGGGATGAAGTTGGCGAACGAAGGGTACTTGGACCCGTCGCAGTCGAGTAGATGATTGAAATTGTTCGACAAATCCGTGTGAGAATGGAAGAAGCCCAAGACAGACAAAAGTCTTACGCTGATGTCCGACGGACCGACTTGCAATTTCAAACCGGCGACAAGGTTTTTCTCAAGGTATCCCCGTCGAAAGGGATAACGCATTTTCGTGTTAAAGGAAAGTTGAAACCACGTTTTATCGGTCCTTATGAAATTCTTGAAGAAGTTGGACCCGTAGCCTATCGATTAGCGCTACCGCCAAACCTTGGGAACGAACACAACGTCTTTCATGTGTCGCAGTTGCGGAAGTACGTGTTCGACCCGAAACACGCGATTCACTATGAGGAATTTGCTTTGAATCCAGATTTGAGTTACGAGGAGCGACCTCAGATGATCTTGGACCGTAAAGTTCAAATCTTGAGGAACAAATCTATTGCTAGCGTGAAAGTACTTTGGAGAAACCACGAATACGAGGAAACCACGTGGGAGCTGGAGGATAAGATGATGGAACTGTACCCGGAACTCTTTCCATGAAGGTACCAAATTTCGGGACCACAAGAGCTTGAAATACTTTTTCGAGCAGAAGGACTTAAAGATGAGACAACGAAGATGACTCGAACTAGTGAAGGACTACGATTGTGGTATCAGTTACCACCCCGGCAAAGCAAATGTGGTGGAAGATGCTTTGAGCCGAAAAGACCATTCGCAACTAGCTTCCCTGACGGAAGAAGAAAGTTTGATACGAGAGTTTAGTAAATTGCGATTAGAAGTGATAAGGGCACCTGAAACGGTGGAAGGACGAATCGCCACCTTAGTGGTGGAACCAGATTTGAAAACAAGAATCGTTGCAGCGCAACGAATGGATGCGAAACTCGAAGAGATTCGAGTGGAAGTGAGAACGGGCAAATCGGGAAATTTTAGTGAGGAGTCCGATAATGCCCTCATGTTTGAAGGAAGACTATGCGTGCCTATCAACGAGGAACTCAAGAACGAGATCATGAGTGAAGCTCATGAGACTCCATACACTGCTCACCCTGGAAGCACGAAGATGTACCAAGACTTGAAGAAGCCATTTTGGTGGAATGGCATGAAGAGGGATATCGTGGCATTTGTGGAGCATTGCTTAGCCTGCCAACAGGTGAAGGCCTTACATCAACGTCCGTACAGAAAATTACAACCGTTGGAAGTACCAGAGTGGAAGTGGGATCACATCACCATGGATTTCGTGACGGCCTTGCCAAAGACTCTCAAAGGAAACACCGCCATTTGGGTGATTGTAGACCGACTCACCAAATGTGCGCATTTCCTACCGATTCCGATAACTCATGGATCGGACAGACTAGCGCGTATCTACATGAAAGAAATCGTGCGATTGCATGGAGTCCCAGTGACGATTACGTCTGATCGTGACCCGAAGTTCACTTCAAAATTTTGGATTAGTCTACAGCGCGAGCTTGGAACACGATTGAACTTTAGCACGGCGTTTCACCCGCAGTCCGATGGGCAATCCGAGAGGACGATACAAACTCTCGAGGATATGCTAAGAGCCGTAGTGCTCGACCGGAAGGTGGGAGACCGCACTACCGCTAATTGAATTTGCTTACAACAACAGTTTCCAAGCAACGATTAACATGGCGCCGTATGAAGCCTTATATGGAAGAAGGTGTAGATCACCGCTCTACTGGGATGAAGTTGGCGAACGAAGGGTACTTGGACCCGTCACAGTCGAGTAGATGATTGAAATTGTTCGACAAATCCGTGTGAGAATGAAAGAAGCCCAAGACAGACAAAAGTCTTACGCTGATGTCCGACGGACCGACTTGCAATTTCAAACCGGCGACAAGGTTTTTCTCAAGGTATCCCCGTCGAAAGGGATAACGCATTTTGGTGTTAAAGGAAAGTTGAAACCACGTTTTATCGGTCCTTATGAAATTCTTGAAGAAGTTGGACCCGTAGCCTATCGATTAGCGCTACCGCCAAACCTTGGGAACGAACACAACGTCTTTCATGTGTCGCAGTTGCGGAAGTACGTGTTCGACCCGAAACACGCGATTCACTATGAGGAATTTGCTTTGAATCCAGATTTGAGTTACGAGGAGCGACCTCAGATGATCTTGGACCGTAAAGTTCAAATCTTGAGGAACAAATCTATTGCTAGCGTGAAAGTACTTTGGAGAAACCACGAATACGAGGAAACCACGTGGGAGCTCGAGGATAAGATGATGGAACTGTACCCGGAACTCTTTCCATGAAGGTACCAAATTTCGGGACCACAAGAGCTTGAAATACTTTTTCGAGCAGAAGGACTTAAAGATGAGACAACGAAGATGACTCGAACTAGTGAAGGACTACGATTGTGGTATCAGTTACCACCCCGGCAAAGCAAATGTGGTGGAAGATGCTTTGAGCCGAAAAGACCATTCGCAACTAGCTTCCCTGACGGAAGAAGAAAGTTTGATACAAGAGTTTAGTAAATTGCGATTAGAAGTGATAAGGGCACCTGAAACGGTGGAAGGACGAATCGCCACCTTAGTGGTGGAACCAGATTTGAAAACAAGAATCGTTGCAGCGCAACGAATGGATGCGAAACTCGAAGAGATTCGAGTGGAAGTGAGAACGGGCAAATCGGGAAATTTTAGTGAGGAGTCCGATAATGCCCTCATGTTTGAAGGAAGACTATGCGTGCCTGACAACGAGGAACTCAAGAACGAGATCATGAGTGAAGCTCATGAGACTCCATACACTGCTCACCCTGGAAGCACGAAGATGTACCAAGACTTGAAGAAGCCATTTTGGCGGAATGGCATGAAGAGGGATATCGTGGCATTTGTGGAGCATTGCTTAGCCTGCCAACAGGTGAAGGCCTTACATCAACGTCCGTACAGAAAATTACAACCGTTGGAAGTACCAGAGTGGAAGTGGGATCACATCACCATGGATTTCGTGACGGCCTTGCCAAAGACTCTCAAAGGAAACACCGCCATTTGGGTGATTGTAGACCGACTCACCAAATGTGCGCATTTCCTACCGATTCCGATAACTCATGGATCGGACAGACTAGCGCGTATCTACATGAAAGAAATCATGCGATTGCATGGAGTCCCAGTGACGATTACGTCTGATCGTGACCCGAAGTTCACTTCAAAATTTTGGATTAGTCTACAGCGCGAGCTTGGAACACGATTGAACATTAGCACGGCGTTTCACCCGCAGTCCGATGGGCAATCCGAGAGGACGATACAAACTCTCAAGGATATGCTAAGAGCCGTAGTGCTCGACCGAGGCGGAAGTTGGGAGGCCGCACTACCGCTAATTGAATTTGCTTACAACAACAGTTTCCAAGCAACGATTAACATGGCGCCGTATGAAGCCTTATATGGAAGAAGGTGTAGATCACCGCTCTACTGGGATGAAGTTGGCGAACGAAGGGTACTTGGACCCGTCGCAGTCGAGTAGATGATTGAAATTGTTCGACAAATCCGTGTGAGAATGAAAGAAGCCCAAGACAGACAAAAGTCTTACGCTGATGTCCGACGGACCGACTTGCAATTTCAAACCGGCGACAAGGTTTTTCTCAAGGTATCCCCGTCGAAAGGGATAACGCATTTTGGTGTTAAAGGAAAGTTGAAACCACGTTTTATCGGTCCTTATGAAATTCTTGAAGAAGTTGGACCCGTAGCCTATTGATTAGCGCTACCGCCAAACCGTGGGAACGAACACAACGTCTTTCATGTGTCGCAGTTGCGGAAGTACGTGTTCGACCCGAAACACGCGATTCACTATGAGGAATTTGCTTTGAATCCAGATTTGAGTTACGAGGAGCGACCTCAGATGATCTTGGACCGTAAAGTTCAAATCTTGAGGAACAAATCTATTGCTAGCGTGAAAGTACTTTGGAGAAACCACGAATACGAGGAAACCACGTGGGAGCTCGAGGATAAGATGATGGAACTGTACCCGGAACTCTTTCCATGAAGGTACCAAATTTCGGGACCACAAGAGCTTGAAATACTTTTTCGAGCAGAAGGACTTAAAGATGAGACAACGAAGATGACTCGAACTAGTGAAGGACTACGATTGTGGTATCAGTTACCACCCCGGCAAAGCAAATGTGGTGGAAGATGCTTTGAGCCGAAAAGACCATTCGCAACTAGCTTCCCTGACGGAAGAAGAAAGTTTGATACGAGAGTTTAGTAAATTGCGATTAGAAGTGATAAGGGCACCTGAAACGGTGGAAGGACGAATCGCCACCTTAGTGGTGGAACCAGATTTGAAAACAAGAATCGTTGCAGCGCAACGAATGGATGCGAAACTCGAAGAGATTCGAGTGGAAGTGAGAACGGGCAAATCGGGAAATTTTAGTGAGTAGTCCGATAATGCCCTCATGTTTGAAGGAAGACTATGCCTGCCTGACAACGAGGAACTCAAGAACGAGATCATGAGTGATGCTCATGAGACTCCATACACTGCTCACCCTGGAAGCACGAAGATGTACCAAGACTTGAAGAAGCCATTTTGGTGGAATGGCATGAAGAGGGATATCGTGGCATTTGTGGAGCATTGCTTAGCCTGCCAACAGGTGAAGGCCTTACATCAACGTCCGTACAGAAAATTACAACCGTTGGAAGTACCAGAGTGGAAGTGGGATCACATCACCATGGATTTCGTGACGGCCTTGCCAAAGACTCTCAAAGGAAACACCGCCATTTGGGTGATTGTAGACCGACTCACCAAATGTGCGCATTTCCTATCGATTAGCGCTACCGCCAAACCTTGGGAACGAACACAACGTCTTTCATGTGTCGCAGTTACGGAAGTACGTGTTCGACCCGAAACACGCGATTCACTATGAGGAATTTGCTTTGAATCCAGATTTGAGTTACGAGGAGCGACCTCAGATGATCTTGGACCGTAAAGTTCAAATCTTGAGGAACAAATCTATTGCTAGCGTGAAAGTACTTTGGAGAAACCACGAATACGAGGAAACCACGTGGGAGCTCGAGGATAAGATGATGGAACTGTACCCGGAACTCTTTCCATGAAGGTACCAAATTTCGGGACCACAAGAGCTTGAAATACTTTTTCGAGCAGAAGGACTTAAAGATGAGACAACGAAGATGACTCGAACTAGTGAAGGACTACGATTGTGGTATCAGTTACCACCCCGGCAAAGCAAATGTGGTGGAAGATGCTTTGAGCCGAAAAGACCATTCGCAACTAGCTTCCCTGACGGAAGAAGAAAGTTTGATACGAGAGTTTAGTAAATTGCGATTAGAAGTGATAAGGGCACCTGAAACGGTGGAAGGACGAATCGTCACCTTAGTGGTGGAACCAGATTTGAAAACAAGAATCGTTGCAGCGCAACGAATGGATGCGAAACTCGAAGAGATTCGAGTGGAAGTGAGAACGGGCAAATCGGGAAATTTTAGTGAGTAGTCCGATAATGCCCTCATGTTTGAAAGAAGACTATGCCTGCCTGACAACGAGGAACTCAAGAACGAGATCATGAGTGATGCTCATGAGACTCCATACACTGCTCACCCTGGAAGCACGAAGATGTACCAAGACTTGAAGAAGCCATTTTGGTGGAATGGCATGAAGAGGGATATCGTGGCATTTGTGGAGCATTGCTTAGCCTGCCAACAGGTGAAGGCCTTACATCAACGTCCGTACAGAAAATTACAACCGTTGGAAGTACCAGAGTGGAAGTGGGATCACATCACCATGGATTTCGTGACGGCCTTGCCAAAGACTCTCAAAGGAAACACCGCCATTTGGGTGATTGTAGACCGACTCACCAAATGTGCGCATTTCCTATCGATTAGCGCTACCGCCAAACCTTGGGAACGAACACAACGTCTTTCATGTGTCGCAGTTGCGGAAGTACGTGTTCGACCCGAAACACGCGATTCACTATGAGGAATTTGCTTTGAATCCAGATTTGAGTTACGAGGAGCGACCTCAGATGATCTTGGACCGTAAAGTTCAAATCTTGAGGAACAAATCTATTGCTAGCGTGAAAGTACTTTGGAGAAACCACGAATACGAGGAAACCACGTGGGAGCTCGAGGATAAGATGATGGAACTGTACCCGGAACTCTTTCCATGAAGGTACCAAATTTCGGGACCACAAGAGCTTGAAATACTTTTTCGAGCAGAAGGACTTAAAGATGAGACAACGAAGATGACTCGAACTAGTGAAGGACTACGATTGTGGTATCAGTTACCACCCCGGCAAAGCAAATGTGCTGGAAGATGCTTTGAGCCGAAAAGACCATTCGCAACTAGCTTCCCTGACGGAAGAAGAAAGTTTGATATGAGAGTTTAGTAAATTGCGATTAGAAGTGATAAGGGCACCTGAAACGGTGGAAGGACGAATCGCCACCTTAGTGGTGGAACCAGATTTGAAAACAAGAATCGTTGCAGCGCAACGAATGGATGCGAAACTCGAAGAGATTCGAGTGGAAGTGAGAACGGGCAAATCGGGAAATTTTAGTGAGGAGTCCGATAATGCCCTCATGTTTGAAGGGAGACTATGCCTGCCTGACAACGAGGAACTCAAGAACGAGATCATGAGTGATGCTCATGAGACTCCATACACTGCTCACCCTGGAAGCACGAAGATGTACCAAGACATGAAGAAGTCATTTTGGTGGAATGGCATGAAGAGGGATATCGTGGCATTTGTGGAGCATTGCTTAGCCTGCCAACAGGTGAAGGCCTTACATCAACGTCCGTACAGAAAATTACAACCGTTGGAAGTACCAGAGTGGAAGTGGGATCACATCACCATGGATTTCGTGATGGCCTTGCCAAAGACTCTCAAAGGAAACACCGCCATTTGGGTGATTGTAGACCGACTCCCCAAATGTGCGCATTTCCTACCGATTCCGATAACTCATGGATCGGACAGACTAGCGCGTATCTACATGAAAGAAATCGTGCGATTGCATGGAGTCCCAGTGACGATTACGTCTGATCGTGACCCGAAGTTCACTTCAAAATTTTGGATTAGTCTACAGCGCGAGCTTGGAACACGATTGAACTTTAGCACGGCGTTTCACCCGCAGTCCGATGGGCAATCCGAGAGGACGATACAAACTCTCGAGGATATGCTAAGAGCCGTAGTGCTCGACCGAGGCGGAAGTTGGGAGACCGCACTACCGCTAATTGAATTTGCTTACAACAACAGTTTCCAAGCAACGATTAACATGGCGCCGTATGAAGCCTTATATGGAAGAAGGTGTAGATCACCGCTCTACTAGGATAAAGTTGGCGAACGAAGGGTACTTGGACCCGACGCAGTCGAGTAGATGATAGAAATTGTTCGACAAATCCGTGTGAGAATGAAAGAAGCCCAAGACAGACAAAAGTCTTACGCTGATGTCCGACGGACCGACTTGCAATTTCAAACCGGCGACAAGGTTTTTCTCAAGGTATCCCCGTCGAAAGGGATAACGCGTTTTGGTGTTAAAGGAAAGTTGAAACCACGTTTTATCGGTCCTTATGAAATTCTTGAAGAAGTTGGACCCGTAGCCTATCGATTAGCGCTACCGCCAAACCTTGGGAACGAACACAACGTCTTTCATGTGTCGCGAACACCCGAAACACGCGATTCACTATGAGGAATTTGCTTTGAATCCAGATTTGAGTTACGAGGAGCGACCTCAGATGATCTTGGACCGTAAAGTTCAAATCTTGAGGAACAAATCTATTGCTAGCGTGAAAGTACTTTGGAGAAACCACGAATACGAGGAAACCACGTGGGAGCTCGAGGATAAGATGATGGAACTGTACCCGGAACTCTTTCCATGAAGGTACCAAATTTCGGGACCACAAGAGATTGAAATACTTTTTCGAGCAGAAGGACTTAAAGATGAGACAACGAAGATGACTCGAACTAGTGAAGGACTACGATTGTGGTATCAGTTACCACCCCGGCAAAGCAAATGTGGTGGAAGATGCTTTGAGCCGAAAAGACCATTCGCAACTAGCTTCCCTGACGGAAGAAGAAAGTTTGATACGAGAGTTTAGTAAATTGCGATTAGAAGTGATAAGGGCACCTGAAACGGTGGAAGGACGAATCGCCACCTTAGTGGTGGAACCAGATTTGAAAATAAGAATCGTTGCAGCGCAACGAATGGATGCGAAACTCGAAGAGATTCGAGTGGAAGTGAGAACGGGCAAATCGGGAAATTTTAGTGAGGAGTCCGATAATGCCCTCATGTTTGAAGGAAGACTATGCCTGCCTGACAACGAGGAACTCAAGAACGAGATCATGAGTGATGCTCATGAGACTCCATACACTGCTCACCCTGGAAGCACGAAGATGTACCAAGACTTGAAGAAGTCATTTTGGTGGAATGGCATGAAGAGGGATATCGTGGCATTTGTGGAGCATTGCTTAGCCTGCCAACAGGTGAAGGCCTTACATCAACGTCCGTACAGAAAATTACTACCGTTGGAAGTACCAGAGTGGAAGTGGGATCACATCACCATGGATTTCGTGATGGCCTTGCCAAAGACTCTCAAAGGAAACACCGCCATTTGGGTGATTGTAGACCGACTCCCCAAATGTGCGCATTTCCTACCGATTCCGATAACTCATGGATCGGACAGACTAGCGCGTATCTACATGAAAGAAATCGTGCGATTGCATGGAGTCCCAGTGACGATTACGTCTGATCGTGACCCGAAGTTCACTTCAAAATTGTGGATTAGTCTACAGCGCGAGTTTGGAACACGATTGAACTTTAGCACGGCGTTTCACCCGCAGTCCGAAGGGCAATCCGAGAGGACGATACAAACTCTCGAGGATATGCTAAGAGCCGTAGTGCTCGACCGAGGCGGAAGTTGGGAGACCGCACTACCGCTAATTGAATTTGCTTACAACAACAGTTTCCAAGCAACGATTAACATGGCGCCGTATGAAGCCTTATATGGAAGAAGGTGTAGATCACCGCTCTACTGGGATGAAGTTGGCGAACGAAGGGTACTTGGACCCGACGCAGTCGAGTAGATGATAGAAATTGTTCGACAAATCCGTGTGAGAATGAAAGAAGCCCAAGACAGACAAAAGTCTTACGCTGATGTCCGACGGACCGACTTGCAATTTCAAACCGGCGACAAGGTTTTTCTCAAGGTATCCCCGTCGAAAGGGATAACGCGTTTTGGTGTTAAAGGAAAGTTGAAACCACGTTTTATCGGTCCTTATGAAATTCTTGAAGAAGTTGGACCCGTAGCCTATCGATTAGCGCTACCGCCAAACCTTGGGAACGAACACAACGTCTTTCATGTGTCGCAGTTGCGGAAGTACGTGTTCGACCCGAAACACGCGATTCACTATGAGGAATTTGCTTTGAATCCAGATTTGAGTTACGAGGAGCGACCTCAGATGATCTTGGACCGTAAAGTTCAAATCTTGAGGAACAAATCTATTGCTAGCGTGAAAGTACTTTGGAGAAACCACGAATACGAGGAAACCACGTGGGAGCTCGAGGATAAGATGATGGAACTGTACCCGGAACTCTTTCCATGAAGGTACCAAATTTCGGGACCACAAGAGATTGAAATACTTTTTCGAGCAGAAGGACTTAAAGATGAGACAACGAAGATGACTCGAACTAGTGAAGGACTACGATTGTGGTATCAGTTACCACCCCGGCAATGCAAATGTGGTGGAAGATGCTTTGAGCCGAAAAGACCATTCGCAACTAGCTTCCCTGACGGAAGAAGAAAGTTTGATACGAGAGTTTAGTAAATTGCGATTAGAAGTGATAAGGGCACCTGAAACGGTGGAAGGACGAATCGCCACCTTAGTGGTGGAACCAGATTTGAAAACAAGAATCGTTGCAGCGCAACGAATGGATGCGAAACTCGAAGAGATTCGAGTGGAAGTGAGAACGGGCAAATCGGGAAATTTTAGTGAGGAGTCCGATAATGCCCTCATGTTTGAAGGAAGACTATGCCTGCCTGACAACGAGGAACTCAAGAACGAGATCATGAGTGATGCTCATGAGACTCCATACACTGCTCACCCTGGAAGCACGAAGATGTACCAAGACTTGAAGAAGTCATTTTGGTGGAATGGCATGAAGAGGGATATCGTGGCATTTGTGGAGCATTGCTTAGCCTGCCAACAGGTGAAGGCCTTACATCAACGTCCGTACAGAAAATTACTACCGTTGGAAGTACCAGAGTTGAAGTGGGATCACATCACCATGGATTTCGTGATGGCCTTGCCAAAGACTCTCAAAGGAAACACCGCCATTTGGGTGATTGTAGACCGACTCCCCAAATGTGCGCATTTCCTACCGATTCCGATAACTCATGGATCGGACAGACTAGCGCGTATCTACATGAAAGAAATCGTGCGATTGCATGGAGTCCCAGTGACGATTACGTCTGATCGTGACCCGAAGTTCACTTCAAAATTTTGGATTAGTCTACAGCGCGAGCTTGGAACACGATTGAACTTTAGCACGGCGTTTCACCCGCAGTCCGATGGGCAATCCAAGAGGACGATACAAACTCTCGAGGATATGCTAAGAGCCGTAGTGCTCGACCGAGGCGGAAGTTGGGAGACCGCACTACCGCTAATTGAATTTGCTTACAACAACAGTTTCCAAGCAACGATTAACATGGCGCCGTATGAAGCCTTATATGGAAGAAGGTGTAGATCACCGCTCTACTGGGATGATGTTGGCGAACGAAGGGTACTTGGACTCGACGCAGTCGAGTAGATGATAGAAATTGTTCGACAAATCCGTGTGAGAATGAAAGAAGCCCAAGACAGACAAAAGTCTTACGCTGATGTCCGACGGACCGACTTGCAATTTCAAACCGGCGACAAGGTTTTTCTCAAGGTATCCCCGTCGAAAGGGATAACGCATTTTGGTGTTAAAGCAAAGTTGAAACCACGTTTTATCGGTCCTTATGAAATTCTTGAAGAAGTTGGACCCGTAGCCTATCGATTAGCGCTACCGCCAAACCTTGGGAATGAACACAACGTCTTTCATGTGTCGCAGTTGCGGAAGTACGTGTTCGACCCGAAACACGCGATTCACTATGAGGAATTTGCTTTGAATCCAGATTTGAGTTACGAGGAGCGACCTCAGATGATCTTGGACCGTAAAGTTCAAATCATGAGGAACAAATCTATTGCTAGCGTGAAAGTACTTTGGAGAAACCACGAATACGAGGAAACCACGTGGGAGCTCGAGGATAAGATGATGGAACTGTACCCGGAACTCTTTCCATGAAGGTACCAAATTTCGGGACCACAAGAGATTGAAATACTTTTTCGAGCAGAAGGACTTAAAGATGAGACAACGAAGATGACTCGAACTAGTGAAGGACTACGATTGTGGTATCAGTTACCACCCCGGCAAAGCAAATGTGGTGGAAGATGCTTTGAGCCGAAAAGACCATTCGCAACTAGCTTCCCTGACGGAAGAAGAAAGTTTGATACGAGAGTTTAGTAAATTGCGATTAGAAGTGATAAGGGCACCTAAAACGGTGGAAGGACGAATCGCCACCTTAGTGGTGGAACCAGATTTGAAAACAAGAATCTTTGCAGCGCAACGAATGGATGCGAAACTCGAAGAGATTCGAGTGGAAGTGAGAACGGGCAAATCGGGAAATTTTAGTGAGGAATCCGATAATGCTCTCATGTTTGAAGGAAGACTATGCGTGCCTGACAACGAGGAACTCAAGAACGAGATCATGAGTGAAGCTCATGAGACTCCATACACTGCTCACCCTGGAAGCACGAAGATGTACCAAGACTTGAAGAAGCCATTTTGGTGGAATGGCATGAAGAGGGATATCGTGGCATTTGTGGAGCATTGCTTAGCCTGCCAACAGGTGAAGGCCTTACATCAACGTCCGTACAGAAAATTACAACCGTTGGAAGTACCAGAGTGGAAGTGGGATCACATCACCATGGATTTCGTGACGGCCTTGCCAAAGACTCTCAAAGGAAACACCGCCATTTGGGTGATTGTAGACCGACTCACCAAATGTGCGCATTTCCTACCGATTCCGATAACTCATGGATCGGACAGACTAGCGCGTATCTACATGAAAGAAATCGTGCGATTGCATGGAGTCCCAGTGACGATTACGTCTGATCGTGACCCGAAGTTCACTTCAAAATTTTGGACTAGTCTACAGCGCGAGCTTGGAACACGATTGAACTTTAGCACGGCGTTTCACCCGCAGTCTGATGGGCAATCCGAGAGGACGATACAAACTCTCGAGGATATGCTAAGAGCCGTAGTGCTCGACCGAGGCGGAAGTTGGGAGACCGCACTACCGCTAATTGAATTTGCTTACAACAACAGTTTCCAAGCAACGATTAACATGGCGCCGTATGAAGCCTTATATGGAAGAAGGTGTAGATCACCGCTCTACTGGGATGATGTTGGCGAACGAAGGGTACTTGGACTCGACGCAGTCGAGTAGATGATAGAAATTGTTCGACAAATCCGTGTGAGAATGAAAGAAGCCCAGGACAGACAAAAGTCTTACGCTGATGTCCGACGGACCGACTTGCAATTTCAAACCGGCGACAAGGTTTTTCTCAAGGTATCCCCGTCGAAAGGGATAACGCATTTTGGTGTTAAAGCAAAGTTGAAACCACGTTTTATCGGTCCTTATGAAATTCTTGAAGAAGTTGGACCCGTAGCCTATCGATTAGCGCTACCGCCAAACCTTGGGAATGAACACAACGTCTTTCATGTGTCGCAGTTGCGGAAGTACGTGTTCGACCCGAAACACGCGATTCACTATGAGGAATTTGCTTTGAATCCAGATTTGAGTTACGAGGAGCGACCTCAGATGATCTTGGACCGTAAAGTTCAAATCATGAGGAACAAATCTATTGCTAGCGTGAAAGTACTTTGGAGAAACCACGAATACGAGGAAACCACGTGGGAGCTCGAGGATAAGATGATGGAACTGTACCCGGAACTCTTTCCATGAAGGTACCAAATTTCGGGACCACAAGAGATTGAAATACTTTTTCGAGCAGAAGGACTTAAAGATGAGACAACGAAGATGACTCGAACTAGTGAAGGACTACGATTGTGGTATCAGTTACCACCCCGGCAAAGCAAATGTGGTGGAAGATGCTTTGAGCCGAAAAGACCATTCGCAACTAGCTTCCCTGACGAAAGAAGAAAGTTTGATACGAGAGTTTAGTAAATTGCGATTAGAAGTGATAAGGGCACCTGAAACGGTGGAAGGACGAATCGCCACCTTAGTGGTGGAACCAGATTTGAAAACAAGAATCGTTGCAGCGCAACGAATGGATGCGAAACTCGAAGAGATTCGAGTGGAAGTGAGAACGGGCAAATCGGGAAATTTTAGTGAGGAGTCCGATAATGCCCTCATGTTTGAAGGAAGACTATGCGTGCCTGACAACGAGGAACTCAAGAACGAGATCATGAGTGAAGCTCATGAGACTCCATACACTGCTCACCCTGGAAGCACGAAGATGTACCAAGACTTGAAGAAGCCATTTTGGTGGAATGGCATGAAGAGGGATATCGTGGCATTTGTGGAGCATTGCTTAGCCTGCCAACAGGTGAAGGCCTTACATCAACGTCCGTACAGAAAATTACAACCGTTGGAAGTACCAGAGTGGAAGTGGGATCACATCACCATGGATTTCGTGACGGCCTTGCCAAAGACTCTCAAAGGAAACACCGCCATTTGGGTGATTGTAGACCGACTCCCCAAATGTGCGCATTTCCTACCGATTCCGATAACTCATGGATCGGACAGACTAGCGCGTATCTACATGAAAGAAATCGTGCGATTGCATGGAGTCCCAGTGACGATTACGTCTGATCGTGACCCGAAGTTCACTTCAAAATTTTGGATTAGTCTACAGCGCGAGCTTGGAACACGATCGAACTTTAGCACGGCGTTTCACCCGCAGTCCGATGGGCAATCCGAGAGGACGATACAAACTCTCGAGGATATGCTAAGAGCCGTAGTGCTCGACCGAGGCAGAAGTTGGGAGACCGCACTACCGCTAATTGAATTTGCTTACAACAACAGTTTCCAAGCAACGATTAACATGGCGCCGTATGAAGCCTTATATGGAAGAAGGTGTAGATCACCGCTCTACTGGGATGAAGTTGGCGAACGAAGGGTACTTGGACCCGACGCAGTCGAGTAGATGATAGAAATTGTTCGACAAATCCGTGTGAGAATGAAAGAAGCCCAAGACAGACAAAAGTCTTACGCTGATGTCCGACAAACCGACTTGCAATTTCAAACCGGCGACAAGGTTTTTCTCAAGGTATCCCCGTCGAAAGGGATAACGCGTTTTGGTGTTAAAGGAAAGTTGAAACCACGTTTTATCGGTCCTTATGAAATTCTTGAAGAAGTTGGACCCTAGCCTATCGATTAGCGCTACCGCCAAACCTTGGGAACGAACACAACGTCTTTCATGTGTCGCAGTTGCGGAAGTACGTGTTCGACCCGAAACACGCGATTCACTATGAGGAATTTGCTTTGAATCCAGATTTGAGTTACGAGGAGCGACCTCAGATGATCTTGGACCGTAAAGTTCAAATCTTGAGGAACAAATCTATTGCTAGCGTGAAAGTACTTTGGAGAAACCACGAATACGAGGAAACCACGTGGGAGCTCGAGGATAAGATGATGGAACTGTACCCGGAACTCTTTCCATGAAGGTACCAAATTTCGGGACCACAAGAGATTGAAATACTTTTTCGAGCAGAAGGACTTAAAGATGAGACAACGAAGATGACTCGAACTAGTGAAGGACTACGATTGTGGTATCAGTTACCACCCCGGCAATGCAAATGTGGTGGAAGATGCTTTGAGCCGAAAAGACCATTCGCAACTAGCTTCCCTGACGGAAGAAGAAAGTTTGATACGAGAGTTTAGTAAATTGCGATTAGAAGTGATAAGGGCACCTGAAACGGTGGAAGGACGAATCGCCACCTTAGTGGTGGAACCAGATTTGAAAACAAGAATCGTTGCAGCGCAACGAATGGATGCGAAACTCGAAGAGATTCGAGTGGAAGTGAGAACGGGCAAATCGGGAAATTTTAGTGAGGAGTCCGATAATGCCCTCATGTTTGAAGGAAGACTATGCCTGCCTGACAACGAGGAACTCAAGAACGAGATCATGAGTGATGCTCATGAGACTCCATACACTGCTCACCCTGGAAGCACGAAGATGTACCAAGACTTGAAGAAGTCATTTTGGTGGAATGGCATGAAGAGGGATATCGTGGCATTTGTGGAGCATTGCTTAGCCTGCCAACAGGTGAAGGCCTTACATCAACGTCCGTACAGAAAATTACTACCGTTGGAAGTACCAGAGTTGAAGTGGGATCACATCACCATGGATTTCGTGATGGCCTTGCCAAAGACTCTCAAAGGAAACACCGCCATTTGGGTGATTGTAGACCGACTCCCCAAATGTGCGCATTTCCTACCGATTCCGATAACTCATGGATCGGACAGACTAGCGCGTATCTACATGAAAGAAATCGTGCGATTGCATGGAGTCCCAGTGACGATTACGTCTGATCGTGACCCGAAGTTCACTTCAAAATTTTGGATTAGTCTACAGCGCGAGCTTGGAACACGATTGAACTTTAGCACGGCGTTTCACCCGCAGTCCGATGGGCAATCCAAGAGGACGATACAAACTCTCGAGGATATGCTAAGAGCCGTAGTGCTCGACCGAGGCGGAAGTTGGGAGACCGCACTACCGCTAATTGAATTTGCTTACAACAACAGTTTCCAAGCAACGATTAACATGGCGCCGTATGAAGCCTTATATGGAAGAAGGTGTAGATCACCGCTCTACTGGGATGATGTTGGCGAACGAAGGGTACTTGGACTCGACGCAGTCGAGTAGATGATAGAAATTGTTCGACAAATCCGTGTGAGAATGAAAGAAGCCCAAGACAGACAAAAGTCTTACGCTGATGTCCGACGGACCGACTTGCAATTTCAAACCGGCGACAAGGTTTTTCTCAAGGTATCCCCGTCGAAAGGGATAACGCATTTTGGTGTTAAAGCAAAGTTGAAACCACGTTTTATCGGTCCTTATGAAATTCTTGAAGAAGTTGGACCCGTAGCCTATCGATTAGCGCTACCGCCAAACCTTGGGAATGAACACAACGTCTTTCATGTGTCGCAGTTGCGGAAGTACGTGTTCGACCCGAAACACGCGATTCACTATGAGGAATTTGCTTTGAATCCAGATTTGAGTTACGAGGAGCGACCTCAGATGATCTTGGACCGTAAAGTTCAAATCATGAGGAACAAATCTATTGCTAGCGTGAAAGTACTTTGGAGAAACCACGAATACGAGGAAACCACGTGGGAGCTCGAGGATAAGATGATGGAACTGTACCCGGAACTCTTTCCATGAAGGTACCAAATTTCGGGACCACAAGAGATTGAAATACTTTTTCGAGCAGAAGGACTTAAAGATGAGACAACGAAGATGACTCGAACTAGTGAAGGACTACGATTGTGGTATCAGTTACCACCCCGGCAAAGCAAATGTGGTGGAAGATGCTTTGAGCCGAAAAGACCATTCGCAACTAGCTTCCCTGACGGAAGAAGAAAGTTTGATACGAGAGTTTAGTAAATTGCGATTAGAAGTGATAAGGGCACCTGAAACGGTGGAAGGACGAATCGCCACCTTAGTGGTGGAACCAGATTTGAAAACAAGAATCTTTGCAGCGCAACGAATGGATGCGAAACTCGAAGAGATTCGAGTGGAAGTGAGAACGGGCAAATCGGGAAATTTTAGTGAGGAATCCGATAATGCTCTCATGTTTGAAGGAAGACTATGCGTGCCTGACAACGAGGAACTCAAGAACGAGATCATGAGTGAAGCTCATGAGACTCCATACACTGCTCACCCTGGAAGCACGAAGATGTACCAAGACTTGAAGAAGCCATTTTGGTGGAATGGCATGAAGAGGGATATCGTGGCATTTGTGGAGCATTGCTTAGCCTGCCAACAGGTGAAGGCCTTACATCAACGTCCGTACAGAAAATTACAACCGTTGGAAGTACCAGAGTGGAAGTGGGATCACATCACCATGGATTTCGTGACGGCCTTGCCAAAGACTCTCAAAGGAAACACCGCCATTTGGGTGATTGTAGACCGACTCACCAAATGTGCGCATTTCCTACCGATTCCGATAACTCATGGATCGGACAGACTAGCGCGTATCTACATGAAAGAAATCGTGCGATTGCATGGAGTCCCAGTGACGATTACGTCTGATCGTGACCCGAAGTTCACTTCAAAATTTTGGACTAGTCTACAGCGCGAGCTTGGAACACGATTGAACTTTAGCACGGCGTTTCACCCGCAGTCTGATGGGCAATCCGAGAGGACGATACAAACTCTCGAGGATATGCTAAGAGCCGTAGTGCTCGACCGAGGCGGAAGTTGGGAGACCGCACTACCGCTAATTGAATTTGCTTACAACAACAGTTTCCAAGCAACGATTAACATGGCGCCGTATGAAGCCTTATATGGAAGAAGGTGTAGATCACCGCTCTACTGGGATGATGTTGGCGAACGAAGGGTACTTGGACTCGACGCAGTCGAGTAGATGATAGAAATTGTTCGACAAATCCGTGTGAGAATGAAAGAAGCCCAGGACAGACAAAAGTCTTACGCTGATGTCCGACGGACCGACTTGCAATTTCAAACCGGCGACAAGGTTTTTCTCAAGGTATCCCCGTCGAAAGGGATAACGCATTTTGGTGTTAAAGCAAAGTTGAAACCACGTTTTATCGGTCCTTATGAAATTCTTGAAGAAGTTGGACCCGTAGCCTATCGATTAGCGCTACCGCCAAACCTTGGGAATGAACACAACGTCTTTCATGTGTCGCAGTTGCGGAAGTACGTGTTCGACCCGAAACACGCGATTCACTATGAGGAATTTGCTTTGAATCCAGATTTGAGTTACGAGGAGCGACCTCAGATGATCTTGGACCGTAAAGTTCAAATCATGAGGAAAAAATCTATTGCTAGCGTGAAAGTACTTTGGAGAAACCACGAATACGAGGAAACCACGTGGGAGCTCGAGGATAAGATGATGGAACTGTACCCGGAACTCTTTCCATGAAGGTACCAAATTTCGGGACCACAAGAGATTGAAATACTTTTTCGAGCAGAAGGACTTAAAGATGAGACAACGAAGATGACTCGAACTAGTGAAGGACTACGATTGTGGTATCAGTTACCACCCCGGCAAAGCAAATGTGGTGGAAGATGCTTTGAGCCGAAAAGACCATTCGCAACTAGCTTCCCTGACGAAAGAAGAAAGTTTGATACGAGAGTTTAGTAAATTGCGATTAGAAGTGATAAGGGCACCTGAAACGGTGGAAGGACGAATCGCCACCTTAGTGGTGGAACCAGATTTGAAAACAAGAATCGTTGCAGCGCAACGAATGGATGCGAAACTCGAAGAGATTCGAGTGGAAGTGAGAACGGGCAAATCGGGAAATTTTAGTGAGGAGTCCGATAATGCCCTCATGTTTGAAGGAAGACTATGCGTGCCTGACAACGAGGAACTCAAGAACGAGATCATGAGTGAAGCTCATGAGACTCCATACACTGCTCACCCTGGAAGCACGAAGATGTACCAAGACTTGAAGAAGCCATTTTGGTGGAATGGCATGAAGAGGGATATCGTGGCATTTGTGGAGCATTGCTTAGCCTGCCAACAGGTGAAGGCCTTACATCAACGTCCGTACAGAAAATTACAACCGTTGGAAGTACCAGAGTGGAAGTGGGATCACATCACCATGGATTTCGTGACGGCCTTGCCAAAGACTCTCAAAGGAAACACCGCCATTTGGGTGATTGTAGACCGACTCCCCAAATGTGCGCATTTCCTACCGATTCCGATAACTCATGGATCGGACAGACTAGCGCGTATCTACATGAAAGAAATCGTGCGATTGCATGGAGTCCCAGTGACGATTACGTCTGATCGTGACCCGAAGTTCACTTCAAAATTTTGGATTAGTCTACAGCGCGAGCTTGGAACACGATCGAACTTTAGCACGGCGTCTCACCCGCAGTCCGATGGGCAATCCGAGAGGACGATACAAACTCTCGAGGATATGCTAAGAGCCGTAGTGCTCGACCGAGGCAGAAGTTGGGAGACCGCACTACCGCTAATTGAATTTGCTTACAACAACAGTTTCCAAGCAACGATTAACATGGCGCCGTATGAAGCCTTATATGGAAGAAGGTGTAGATCACCGCTCTACTGGGATGAAGTTGGCGAACGAAGGGTACTTGGACCCGACGCAGTCGAGTAGATGATAGAAATTGTTCGACAAATCCGTGTGAGAATGAAAGAAGCCCAAGACAGACAAAAGTCTTACGCTGATGTCCGACGGACCGACTTGCAATTTCAAACCGGCGACAAGGTTTTTCTCAAGGTATCCCCGTCGAAAGGGATAACGCGTTTTGGTGTTAAAGGAAAGTTGAAACCACGTTTTATCGGTCCTTATGAAATTCTTGAAGAAGTTGGACCCTAGCCTATCGATTAGCGCTACCGCCAAACCTTGGGAACGAACACAACGTCTTTCATGTGTCGCAGTTGCGGAAGTACGTGTTCGACCCGAAACACGCGATTCACTATGAGGAATTTGCTTTGAATCCAGATTTGAGTTACGAGGAGCGACCTCAGATGATCTTGGACCGTAAAGTTCAAATCTTGAGGAACAAATCTATTGCTAGCGTGAAAGTACTTTGGAGAAACCACGAATACGAGGAAACCACGTGGGAGCTCGAGGATAAGATGATGGAACTGTACCCGGAACTCTTTCCATGAAGGTACCAAATTTCGGGACCACAAGAGATTGAAATACTTTTTCGAGCAGAAGGACTTAAAGATGAGACAACGAAGATGATCTGAACTAGTGAAGGATTACGATTGTGGTATCAGTTACCACCCCGGCAAAGCAAATGTGGTGGAAGATGCTTTGAGCCGAAAAGACCATTCGCAACTAGCTTCCCTGACGGAAGAAGAAAGTTTGATACGAGAGTTTAGTAAATTGCGATTAGAAGTGATAAGGGCACCTGAAACGGTGGAAGGACGAATCGCCACCTTAGTGGTGGAACCAGATTTGAAAACAAGAATCGTTGCAGCGCAACGAATGGATGCGAAACTCGAAGAGATTCGAGTGGAAGTGAGAACGGGCAAATCGGGAAATTTTAGTGAGGAATCCGATAATGCTCTCATGTTTGAAGGAAGACTATGCGTGCCTGACAACGAGGAACTCAAGAACGAGATCATGAGTGAAGCTCATGAGACTCCATACACTGCTCACCTTGGAAGCACGAAGATGTACCAAGACTTGAAGAAGTCATTTTGGTGGAATGGCATGAAGAGGGATATCGTGGCATTTGTGGAGCATTGCTTAGCCTGCCAACAGGTGAAGGCCTTACATCAACGTCCGTACAGAAAATTACAACCGTTGGAAGTACCAGAGTGGAAGTGGGATCACATCACCATGGATTTCGTGATGGCCTTGCCAAAGACTCTCAAAGGAAACACCGCCATTTGGGTGATTGTAGACCGACTCTCCAAATGTGCGCATTTCCTACCGATTCCGATAACTCATGGATCGGACAGACTAGCGCGTATCTACATGAAAGAAATCGTGCGATTGCATGGAGTCCCAGTGACGATTACGTCTGATCGTGACCCGAAGTTCACTTCAAAATTTTGGATTAGTCTACAGCGCGAGCTTGGAACACGATTGAACTTTAGCACGGCGTTTCACCCGCAGTCCGATGGGCAATCCGAGAGGACGATACAAACTCTCGAGGATATGCTAAGAGCCGTAGTGCTCGACCGAGGCGGAAGTTGGGAGACCGCACTACCGCGAATTGAATTTGCTTACAACAACAGTTTCCAAGCAACCATTAACATGGCGCCGTATGAAGCCTTATATGGAAGAAGGTGTAGATCACCGCTCTACTGGGATGAAGTTGGCGAACGAAGGGTACTTGGACCCGACGCAGTCGAGTAGATGATTGAAATTGTTCGACAAATCCGTGTGATAATGAAAGAAGCCCAAGACAGACAAAAGTCTTACGCTGATGTCCGACGGACCGACTTGCAATTTCAAACCGGCGACAAGGTTTTTCTCAAGGTATCCCCGTCGAAAGGGATAACGCGTTTTGGTGTTAAAGGAATGTTGAAACCACGTTTTATCGGTCCTTATGAAATTCTTGAAGAAGTTGGACCCGTAGCCTATCGATTAGCGCTACCGCCAAACCTTGGGAACGAACACAACGTCTTTCATGTGTCGCAGTTGCGGAAGTACGTGTTCGACCCGAAACACGCGATTCACTATGAGGAATTTGCTTTGAATCCAGATTTGAGTTACGAGGAGCGACCTCAGATGATCTTGGACCGTAAAGTTCAAATCTTGAGGAACAAATCTATTGCTAGCGTGAAAGTACTTTGGAGAAACCACGAATACGAGGAAACCACGTGGGAGCTCGAGGATAAGATGATGGAACTGTACCCGGAACTCTTTCCATGAAGGTACCAAATTTCGGGACCACAAGAGATTGAAATACTTTTTCGAGCAGAAGGACTTAAAGATGAGACAACGAAGATGACTCGAACTAGTGAAGGACTACGATTGTGGTATCAGTTACCACCCCGGCAATGCAAATGTGGTGGAAGATGCTTTGAGCCGAAAAGACCATTCGCAACTAGCTTCCCTGACGGAAGAAGAAAGTTTGATACGAGAGTTTAGTAAATTGCGATTAGAAGTGATAAGGGCACCTGAAACGGTGGAAGGACGAATCGCCACCTTAGTGGTGGAACCAGATTTGAAAACAAGAATCGTTGCAGCGCAACGAATGGATGCGAAACTCGAAGAGATTCGAGTGGAAGTGAGAACGGGGAAATCGGGAAATTTTAGTGAGGAGTCCGATAATGCTCTCATGTTTGAAGGAAGACTATGCGTGCCTGACAACGAGGAACTCAAGAACGAGATCATGAGTGAAGCTCATGAGACTCCATACACTGCTCACCCTGGAAGCACGAAGATGTACCAAGACTTGAAGAAGTCATTTTGGTGGAATGGCATGAAGAGGGATATCGTGGCATTTGTGGAGCATTGCTTAGCCTGCCAACAGGTGAAGGCCTTACATCAACGTCCGTACAGAAAATTACAACCGTTGGAAGTACCAGAGTGGAAGTGGGATCACATCACCATGGATTTCGTGACGGCCTTGCCAAAGACTCTCAAAGGAAACACCGCCATTTGGGTGATTGTAGACCGACTCCCCAAATGTGCGCATTTCCTACCGATTCCGATAACTCATGGATCGGACAAACTAGCGCGTATCTACATGAAAGAAATCGTGCGATTGCATGGAGTCCCAGTGTCGATTACGTCTGATCGTGACCCGAAGTTCACTTCAAAATTTTGGATTAGTCTACAGCGCGAGCTTGGAACACGATTGAACTTTAGCACGGCGTTTCACCCGCAGTCCGATGGGCAATCCGAGAGGACGATACAAACTCTCGAGGATATGCTAAGAGCCGTAGTGCTCGACCGAGGCGGAAGTTGGGAGACCGCACTACCGCTAATTGAATTTGCTTACAACAACAGTTTCCAAGCAACGATTAACATGGCGCCGTATGAAGCCTTATATGGAAGAAGGTGTAGATCACCGCTCTACTGGGATGAAGTTGGCGAACGAAGGGTACTTGGACCCGACGCAGTCGAGTAGATGATAGAAATTGTTCGACAAATCCGTGTGAGAATGAAAGAAGCCCAAGACAGACAAAAGTCTTACGCTGATGTCCGACGGACCGACTTGCAATTTCAAACCGGCGACAAGGTTTTTCTCAAGGTATCCCCGTCGAAAGGGATAACGCGTTTTGGTGTTAAAGGAAAGTTGAAACCACGTTTTATCGGTCCTTATGAAATTCTTGAAGAAGTTGGACCCGTAGCCTATCGATTAGCGCTACCGCCAAACCTTGGGAACGAACACAACGTCTTTCATGTGTCGCAGTTGCGGAAGTACGTGTTCGACCCGAAACACGCGATTCACTATGAGGAATTTGCTTTGAATCCAGATTTGAGTTACGAGGAGCGACCTCAGATGATCTTGGACCGTAAAGTTCAAATCTTGAGGAACAAATCTATTGCTAGCGTGAAAGTACTTTGGAGAAACCACGAATACGAGGAAACCACGTGGGAGCTCGAGGATAAGATGATGGAACTGTACCCGGAACTCTTTCCATGAAGGTACCAAATTTCGGGACCACAAGAGATTGAAATACTTTTTCGAGCAGAAGGACTTAAAGATGAGACAACGAAGATGACTCGAACTAGTGAAGGACTACGATTGTGGTATCAGTTACCACCCCGGCAATGCAAATGTGGTGGAAGATGCTTTGAGCCGAAAAGACCATTCGCAACTAGCTTCCCTGACGGAAGAAGAAAGTTTGATACGAGAGTTTAGTAAATTGCGATTAGAAGTGATAAGGGCACCTGAAACGGTGGAAGGACGAATCGCCACCTTAGTGGTGGAACCAGATTTGAAAACAAGAATCGTTGCAGCGCAACGAATGGATGCGAAACTCGAAGAGATTCGAGTGGAAGTGAGAACGGGCAAATCGGGAAATTTTAGTGAGGAGTCCGATAATGCCCTCATGTTTGAAGGAAGACTATGCCTGCCTGACAACGAGGAACTCAAGAACGAGATCATGAGTGATGCTCATGAGACTCCATACACTGCTCACCCTGGAAGCACGAAGATGTACCAAGACTTGAAGAAGTCATTTTGGTGGAATGGCATGAAGAGGGATATCGTGGCATTTGTGGAGCATTGCTTAGCCTGCCAACAGGTGAAGGCCTTACATCAACGTCCGTACAGAAAATTACTACCGTTGGAAGTACCAGAGTTGAAGTGGGATCACATCACCATGGATTTCGTGATGGCCTTGCCAAAGACTCTCAAAGGAAACACCGCCATTTGGGTGATTGTAGACCGACTCCCCAAATGTGCGCATTTCCTACCGATTCCGATAACTCATGGATCGGACAGACTAGCGCGTATCTACATGAAAGAAATCGTGCGATTGCATGGAGTCCCAGTGACGATTACGTCTGATCGTGACCCGAAGTTCACTTCAAAATTTTGGATTAGTCTACAGCGCGAGCTTGGAACACGATTGAACTTTAGCACGGCGTTTCACCCGCAGTCCGATGGGCAATCCAAGAGGACGATACAAACTCTTGAGGATATGCTAAGAGCCGTAGTGCTCGACCGAGGCGGAAGTTGGGAGACCGCACTACCGCTAATTGAATTTGCTTACAACAACAGTTTCCAAGCAACGATTAACATGGCGCCGTATGAAGCCTTATATGGAAGAAGGTGTAGATCACCGCTCTACTGGGATGATGTTGGCGAACGAAGGGTACTTGGACTCGACGCAGTCGAGTAGATGATAGAAATTGTTCGACAAATCCGTGTGAGAATGAAAGAAGCCCAAGACAGACAAAAGTCTTACGCTGATGTCCGACGGACCGACTTGCAATTTCAAACCGGCGACAAGGTTTTTCTCAAGGTATCCCCGTCGAAAGGGATAACGCATTTTGGTGTTAAAGCAAAGTTGAAACCACGTTTTATCGGTCCTTATGAAATTCTTGAAGAAGTTGGACCCGTAGCCTATCGATTAGCGCTACCGCCAAACCTTGGGAATGAACACAACGTCTTTCATGTGTCGCAGTTGCGGAAGTACGTGTTCGACCCGAAACACGCGATTCACTATGAGGAATTTGCTTTGAATCCAGATTTGAGTTACGAGGAGCGACCTCAGATGATCTTGGACCGTAAAGTTCAAATCATGAGGAACAAATCTATTGCTAGCGTGAAAGTACTTTGGAGAAACCACGAATACGAGGAAACCACGTGGGAGCTCGAGGATAAGATGATGGAACTGTACCCGGAACTCTTTCCATGAAGGTACCAAATTTCGGGACCACAAGAGATTGAAATACTTTTTCGAGCAGAAGGACTTAAAGATGAGACAACGAAGATGACTCGAACTAGTGAAGGACTACGATTGTGGTATCAGTTACCACCCCGGCAAAGCAAATGTGGTGGAAGATGCTTTGAGCCGAAAAGACCATTCGCAACTAGCTTCCCTGACGGAAGAAGAAAGTTTGATACGAGAGTTTAGTAAATTGCGATTAGAAGTGATAAGGGCACCTGAAACGGTGGAAGGACGAATCGCCACCTTAGTGGTGGAACCAGATTTGAAAACAAGAATCTTTGCAGCGCAACGAATGGATGCGAAACTCGAAGAGATTCGAGTGGAAGTGAGAACGGGCAAATCGGGAAATTTTAGTGAGGAATCCGATAATGCTCTCATGTTTGAAGGAAGACTATGCGTGCCTGACAACGAGGAACTCAAGAACGAGATCATGAGTGAAGCTCATGAGACTCCATACACTGCTCACCCTGGAAGCACGAAGATGTACCAAGACTTGAAGAAGCCATTTTGGTGGAATGGCATGAAGAGGGATATCGTGGCATTTGTGGAGCATTGCTTAGCCTGCCAACAGGTGAAGGCCTTACATCAACGTCCGTACAGAAAATTACAACCGTTGGAAGTACCAGAGTGGAAGTGGGATCACATCACCATGGATTTCGTGACGGCCTTGCCAAAGACTCTCAAAGGAAACACCGCCATTTGGGTGATTGTAGACCGACTCACCAAATGTGCGCATTTCCTACCGATTCCGATAACTCATGGATCGGACAGACTAGCGCGTATCTACATGAAAGAAATCGTGCGATTGCATGGAGTCCCAGTGACGATTACGTCTGATCGTGACCCGAAGTTCACTTCAAAATTTTGGACTAGTCTACAGCGCGAGCTTGGAACACGATTGAACTTTAGCACGGCGTTTCACCCGCAGTCTGATGGGCAATCCGAGAGGACGATACAAACTCTCGAGGATATGCTAAGAGCCGTAGTGCTCGACCGAGGCGGAAGTTGGGAGACCGCACTACCGCTAATTGAATTTGCTTACAACAACAGTTTCCAAGCAACGATTAACATGGCGCCGTATGAAGCCTTATATGGAAGAAGGTGTAGATCACCGCTCTACTGGGATGATGTTGGCGAACGAAGGGTACTTGGACTCGACGCAGTCGAGTAGATGATAGAAATTGTTCGACAAATCCGTGTGAGAATGAAAGAAGCCCAGGACAGACAAAAGTCTTACGCTGATGTCCGACGGACCGACTTGCAATTTCAAACCGGCGACAAGGTTTTTCTCAAGGTATCCCCGTCGAAAGGGATAACGCATTTTGGTGTTAAAGCAAAGTTGAAACCACGTTTTATCGGTCCTTATGAAATTCTTGAAGAAGTTGGACCCGTAGCCTATCGATTAGCGCTACCGCCAAACCTTGGGAATGAACACAACGTCTTTCATGTGTCGCAGTTGCGGAAGTACGTGTTCGACCCGAAACACGCGATTCACTATGAGGAATTTGCTTTGAATCCAGATTTGAGTTACGAGGAGCGACCTCAGATGATCTTGGACCGTAAAGTTCAAATCATGAGGAACAAATCTATTGCTAGCGTGAAAGTACTTTGGAGAAACCACGAATACGAGGAAACCACGTGGGAGCTCGAGGATAAGATGATGGAACTGTACCCGGAACTCTTTCCATGAAGGTACCAAATTTCGGGACCACAAGAGATTGAAATACTTTTTCGAGCAGAAGGACTTAAAGATGAGACAACGAAGATGACTCGAACTAGTGAAGGACTACGATTGTGGTATCAGTTACCACCCCGGCAAAGCAAATGTGGTGGAAGATGCTTTGAGCCGAAAAGACCATTCGCAACTAGCTTCCCTGACGAAAGAAGAAAGTTTGATACGAGAGTTTAGTAAATTGCGATTAGAAGTGATAAGGGCACCTGAAACGGTGGAAGGACGAATCGCCACCTTAGTGGTGGAACCAGATTTGAAAACAAGAATCGTTGCAGCGCAACGAATGGATGCGAAACTCGAAGAGATTCGAGTGGAAGTGAGAACGGGCAAATGGGGAAATTTTAGTGAGGAGTCCGATAATGCCCTCATGTTTGAAGGAAGACTATGCGTGCCTGACAACGAGGAACTCAAGAACGAGATCATGAGTGAAGCTCATGAGACTCCATACACTGCTCACCCTGGAAGCACGAAGATGTACCAAGACTTGAAGAAGCCATTTTGGTGGAATGGCATGAAGAGGGATATCGTGGCATTTGTGGAGCATTGCTTAGCCTGCCAACAGGTGAAGGCCTTACATCAACGTCCGTACAGAAAATTACAACCGTTGGAAGTACCAGAGTGGAAGTGGGATCACATCACCATGGATTTCGTGACGGCCTTGCCAAAGACTCTCAAAGGAAACACCGCCATTTGGGTGATTGTAGACCGACTCCCCAAATGTGCGCATTTCCTACCGATTCCGATAACTCATGGATCGGACAGACTAGCGCGTATCTACATGAAAGAAATCGTGCGATTGCATGGAGTCCCAGTGACGATTACGTCTGATCGTGACCCGAAGTTCACTTCAAAATTTTGGATTAGTCTACAGCGCGAGCTTGGAACACGATCGAACTTTAGCACGGCGTTTCACCCGCAGTCCGATGGGCAATCCGAGAGGACGATACAAACTCTCGAGGATATGCTAAGAGCCGTAGTGCTCGACCGAGGCAGAAGTTGGGAGACCGCACTACCGCTAATTGAATTTGCTTACAACAACAGTTTCCAAGCAACGATTAACATGGCGCCGTATGAAGCCTTATATGGAAGAAGGTGTAGATCACCGCTCTACTGGGATGAAGTTGGCGAACGAAGGGTACTTGGACCCGACGCAGTCGAGTAGATGATAGAAATTGTTCGACAAATCCGTGTGAGAATGAAAGAAGCCCAAGACAGACAAAAGTCTTACGCTGATGTCCGACGGACCGACTTGCAATTTCAAACCGGCGACAAGGTTTTTCTCAAGGTATCCCCGTCGAAAGGGATAACGCGTTTTGGTGTTAAAGGAAAGTTGAAACCACGTTTTATCGGTCCTTATGAAATTGTTGAAGAAGTTGGACCCTAGCCTATCGATTAGCGCTACCGCCAAACCTTGGGAACGAACACATTGTCTTTCATGTGTCGCAGTTGCGGAAGTACGTGTTCGACCCGAAACACGCGATTCACTATGAGGAATTTGCTTTGAATCCAGATTTGAGTTACGAGGAGCGACCTCAGATGATCTTGGACCGTAAAGTTCAAATCTTGAGGAACAAATCTATTGCTAGCGTGAAAGTACTTTGGAGAAACCACGAATACGAGGAAACCACGTGGGAGCTCGAGGATAAGATGATGGAACTATACCCGGAACTCTTTCCATGAAGGTACCAAATTTCGGGACCACAAGAGATTGAAATACTTTTTCGAGCAGAAGGACTTAAAGATGAGACAACGAAGATGATCTGAACTAGTGAAGGATTACGATTGTGGTATCAGTTACCACCCCGGCAAAGCAAATGTGGTGGAAGATGCTTTGAGCCGAAAAGACCATTCGCAACTAGCTTCCCTGACGGAAGAAGAAAGTTTGATACGAGAGTTTAGTAAATTGCGATTAGAAGTGATAAGGGCACCTGAAACGGTGGAAGGACGAATCGCCACCTTAGTGGTGGAACCAGATTTGAAAACAAGAATCGTTGCAGCGCAACGAATGGATGCGAAACTCGAAGAGATTCGAGTGGAAGTGAGAACGGGCAAATCGGGAAATTTTAGTGAGGAATCCGATAATGCTCTCATGTTTGAAGGAAGACTATGCGTGCCTGACAACGAGGAACTCAAGAACGAGATCATGAGTGAAGCTCATGAGACTCCATACACTGCTCACCTTGGAAGCACGAAGATGTACCAAGACTTGAAGAAGTCATTTTGGTGGAATGGCATGAAGAGGGATATCGTGGCATTTGTGGAGCATTGCTTAGCCTGCCAACAGGTGAAGGCCTTACATCAACGTCCGTACAGAAAATTACAACCGTTGGAAGTACCAGAGTGGAAGTGGGATCACATCACCATGGATTTCGTGATGGCCTTGCCAAAGACTCTCAAAGGAAACACCGCCATTTGGGTGATTGTAGACCGACTCCCCAAATGGGCGCATTTCCTACCGATTCCGATAACTCATGGATCGGACAGACTAGCGCGTATCTACATGAAAGAAATCGTGCGATTGCATGGAGTCCCAGTGACGATTACGTCTGATCGTGACCCGAAGTTCACTTCAAAATTTTGGATTAGTCTACAGCGCGAGCTTGGAACACGATTGAACTTTAGCACGGCGTTTCACCCGCAGTCCGATGGGCAATCCGAGAGGACGATACAAACTCTCGAGGATATGCTAAGAGCCGTAGTGCTCGACCGAGGCGGAAGTTGGGAGACCGCACTACCGCGAATTGAATTTGCTTACAACAACAGTTTCCAAGCAACCATTAACATGGCGCCGTATGAAGCCTTATATGGAAGAAGGTGTAGATCACCGCTCTACTGGGATGAAGTTGGCGAACGAAGGGTACTTGGACCCGACGCAGTCGAGTAGATGATTGAAATTGTTCGACAAATCCGTGTGAGAATGAAAGAAGCCCAAGACAGACAAAAGTCTTACGCTGATGTCCGACGGACCGACTTGCAATTTCAAACCGGCGACAAGGTTTTTCTCAAGGTATCCCCGTCGAAAGGGATAACGCGTTTTGGTGTTAAAGGAATGTTGAAACCACGTTTTATCGGTCCTTATGAAATTCTTGAAGAAGTTGGACCCGTAGCCTATCGATTAGCGCTACCGCCAAACCTTGGGAACGAACACAACGTCTTTCATGTGTCGCAGTTGCGGAAGTACGTGTTCGACCCGAAACACGCGATTCACTATGAGGAATTTGCTTTGAATCCAGATTTGAGTTACGAGGAGCGACCTCAGATGATCTTGGACCGTAAAGTTCAAATCTTGAGGAACAAATCTATTGCTAGCGTGAAAGTACTTTGGAGAAACCACGAATACGAGGAAACCACGTGGGAGCTCGAGGATAAGATGATGGAACTGTACCCGGAACTCTTTCCATGAAGGTACCAAATTTCGGGACCACAAGAGCTTGAAATACTTTTTCGAGCAGAAGGACTTAAAGATGAGACAACGAAGATGACTCGAACTAGTGAAGGACTACGATTGTGGTATCAGTTACCACCCCGGCAAAGCAAATGTGGTGGAAGATGCTTTGATCCGAAAAGACCATTCGCAACTAGCTTCCCTGACGGAAGAAGAAAGTTTGATACGAGAGTTTAGTAAATTGCGATTAGAAGTGATAAGGGCACCTGAAACGGTGGAAGGACGAATCGCCACCTTAGTGGTGGAACCAGATTTGAAAACAAGAATCGTTGCAGCGCAACGAATGGATGCGAAACTCGAAGAGATTCGAGTGGAAGTGAGAACGGGGAAATCGGGAAATTTTAGTGAGGAGTCCGATAATGCTCTCATGTTTGAAGGAAGACTATGCGTGCCTGACAACGAGGAACTCAAGAACGAGATCATGAGTGAAGCTCATGAGACTCCATACACTGCTCACCCTGGAAGCACGAAGATGTACCAAGACTTGAAGAAGTCATTTTGGTGGAATGGCATGAAGAGGGATATCGTGGCATTTGTGGAGCATTGCTTAGCCTGCCAACAGGTGAAGGCCTTACATCAACGTCCGTACAGAAAATTACAACCGTTGGAAGTACCAGAGTGGAAGTGGGATCACATCACCATGGATTTCGTGACGGCCTTGCCAAAGACTCTCAAAGGAAACACCGCCATTTGGGTGATTGTAGACCGACTCCCCAAATGTGCGCATTTCCTACCGATTCCGATAACTCATGGATCGGACAAACTAGCGCGTATCTACATGAAAGAAATCGTGCGATTGCATGGAGTCCCAGTGTCGATTACGTCTGATCGTGACCCGAAGTTCACTTCAAAATTTTGGATTAGTCTACAGCGCGAGCTTGGAACACGATTGAACTTTAGCACGGCGTTTCACCCGCAGTCCGATGGGCAATCCGAGAGGACGATACAAACTCTCGAGGATATGCTAAGAGCCGTAGTGCTCGACCGAGGCGGAAGTTGGGAGACCGCACTACCGCTAATTGAATTTGCTTACAACAACAGTTTCCAAGCAACGATTAACATGGCGCCGTATGAAGCCTTATATGGAAAAAGGTGTAGATCACCGCTCTACTGGGATGAAGTTGGCGAACGAAGGGTACTTGGACCCGACGCAGTCGAGTAGATGATAGAAATTGTTCGACAAATCCGTGTGAGAATGAAAGAAGCCCAAGACAGACAAAAGTCTTACGCTGATGTCCGACGGACCGACTTGTAATTTCAAACCGGCGACAAGGTTTTTCTCAAGGTATCCCCGTCGAAAGGGATAACGCGTTTTGGTGTTAAAGGAAAGTTGAAACCACGTTTTATCGGTCCTTATGAAATTCTTGAAGAAGTTGGACCCGTAGCCTATCGATTAGCGATACCGCCAAACCTTGGGAATGAACACAACGTCTTTCATGTGTCGCAGTTGCGGAAGTACGTGTTCGACCCGAAACACGCGATTCACTATAAGGAATTTGCTTTGAATCCAGATTTGAGTTACGAGGAGCGACCTCAGATGATCTTGGACCGTAAAGTTCAAATCTTGAGGAACAAATCTATTGCTAGCGTGAAAGTACTTTGGAGAAACCACGAACACGAGGAAACCACGTGGGAGCTCGAGGATAAGATGATGGAACTGTACCCGGAACTCTTTCCATGAAGGTACCAAATTTCGGGACCACAAGAGCTTGAAATACTTTTTCGAGCAGAAGGACTTAAAGATGAGACAACGAAGATGACTCGAACTACTGAAGGACTACGATTGTGGTATCAGTTACCACCCCGGCAAAGCAAATGTGGTGGCAGATGCTTTGAGCCGAAAAGACCATTCGCAACTAGCTTCCCTGACGGAAGAAGAAAGTTTGATACGAGAGTTTAGTAAATTGCGATTAGAAGTGATAAGGGCACCTGAAACGGTGGAAGGACGAATCGCCACCTTAGTGGTGGAACCAGATTTGAAAACAAGAATCGTTGCAGCGCAACGAATGGATGCGAAACTCGAAGAGATTCGAGTGGAAGTGAGAACGGGCAAATCGGGAAATTTTAGTGAGGAATCCGATAATGCTCTCATGTTTGAAGGAAGACTATGCGTGCCTGACAACGAGGAACTCAAGAACGAGATCATGAGTGAAGCTCATGAGACTCCATACACTGCTCACCTTGGAAGCACGAAGATGTACCAAGACTTGAAGAAGTCATTTTGGTGGAATGGCATGAAGAGGGATATCGTGGCATTTGTGGAGCATTGCTTAGCCTGCCAATAGGTGAAGGCCTTACATCAACGTCCGTACAGAAAATTACAACCGTTGGAAGTACCAGAGTGGAAGTGGGATCACATCACCATGGATTTCGTGATGGCCTTGCCAAAGACTCTCAAAGGAAACACCGCCATTTGGGTGATTGTAGACCGACTCCCCAAATGTGCGCATTTCCTACCGATTCCGATAACTCATGGATCGGACAGACTAGCGCGTATCTACATGAAAGAAATCGTGCGATTGCATGGAGTCCCAGTGACGATTACGTCTGATCGTGACCCGAAGTTCACTTCAAAATTTTGGATTAGTCTACAGCGCGAGCTTGGAACACGATTGAACTTTAGCACGGCGTTTCACCCGCAGTCCGATGGGCAATCCGAGAGGACGATACAAACTCTCGAGGATATGCTAAGAGCCGTAGTGCTCGACCGAGGCGGAAGTTGGGAGACCGCACTACCGCTAATTGAATTTGCTTACAACAACAGTTTCCAAGCAACGATTAACATGGCGCCGTATGAAGCCTTATATGGAAGAAGGTGTAGATCACCGCTCTACTGGGATGAAGTTGGCGAACGAAGGGTACTTGGACCCGACGCAGTCGAGTAGATGATAGAAATTGTTCGACAAATCCGTGTGAGAATGAAAGAAGCCCAAGACAGACAAAAGTCTTACGCTGATGTCCGACGGACCGACTTGCAATTTCAAACCGGCGACAAGGTTTTTCTCAAGGTATCCCCGTCGAAAGGGATAACGCGTTTTGGTGTTAAAGGAAAGTTGAAACCACGTTTTATCGGTCCTTATGAAATTCTTGAAGAAGTTGGACCCGTAGCCTATCGATTAGCGCTACCGCCAAACCTTGGGAACGAACACAACGTCTTTCATGTGTCGCAGTTGCGGAAGTACGTGTTCGACCCGAAACACGCGATTCACTATGAGGAATTTGCTTTGAATCCAGATTTGAGTTACGAGGAGCGACCTCAGATGATCTTGGACCGTAAAGTTCAAATCTTGAGGAACAAATCTATTGCTAGCGTGAAAGTACTTTGGAGAAACCACGAATACGAGGAAACCACGTGGGAGCTCGAGGATAAGATGATGGAACTGTACCCGGAACTCTTTCCATGAAGGTACCAAATTTCGGGACCACAAGAGCTTGAAATACTTTTTCGAGCAGAAGGACTTAAAGATGAGACAACGAAGATGACTCGAACTAGTGAAGGACTACGATTGTGGTATCAGTTACCACCCCGGCAAAGCAAATGTGGTGGAAGATGCTTTGATCCGAAAAGACCATTCGCAACTAGCTTCCCTGACGGAAGAAGAAAGTTTGATACGAGAGTTTAGTAAATTGCGATTAGAAGTGATAAGGGCACCTGAAACGGTGGAAGGACGAATCGCCACCTTAGTGGTGGAACCAGATTTGAAAACAAGAATCGTTGCAGCGCAACGAATGGATGCGAAACTCGAAGAGATTCGAGTGGAAGTGAGAACGGGCAAATCGGGAAATTTTAGTGAGGAGTCCGATAATGCCCTCATGTTTGAAGGAAGACTATGCCTGCCTGACAACGAGGAACTCAAGAACGAGATCATGAGTGATGCTCATGAGACTCCATACACTGCTCACCCTGGAAGCACGAAGATGTACCAAGACTTGAAGAAGTCATTTTGGTGGAATGGCATGAAGAGGGATATCGTGGCATTTGTGGAGCATTGCTTAGCCTGCCAACAGGTGAAGGCCTTACATCAACGTCCGTACAGAAAATTACTACCGTTGGAAGTACCAGAGTTGAAGTGGGATCACATCACCATGGATTTCGTGATGGCCTTGCCAAAGACTCTCAAAGGAAACACCGCCATTTGGGTGATTGTAGACCGACTCCCCAAATGTGCGCATTTCCTACCGATTCCGATAACTCATGGATCGGACAAACTAGCGCGTATCTACATGAAAGAAATCGTGCGATTGCATGGAGTCCCAGTGTCGATTACGTCTGATCGTGACCCGAAGTTCACTTCAAAATTTTGGATTAGTCTACAGCGCGAGCTTGGAACACGATTGAACTTTAGCACGGCGTTTCACCCGCAGTCCGATGGGCAATCCGAGAGGACGATACAAACTCTCGAGGATATGCTAAGAGCCGTAGTGCTCGACCGAGGCGGAAGTTGGGAGACCGCACTACCGCTAATTGAATTTGCTTACAACAACAGTTTCCAAGCAACGATTAACATGGCGCCGTATGAAGCCTTATATGGAAGAAGGTGTAGATCACCGCTCTACTGGGATGAAGTTGGCGAACGAAGGGTACTTGGACCCGACGCAGTCGAGTAGATGATAGAAATTGTTCGACAAATCCGTGTGAGAATGAAAGAAGCCCAAGACAGACAAAAGTCTTACGCTGATGTCCGACGGACCGACTTGCAATTTCAAACCGGCGACAAGGTTTTTCTCAAGGTATCCCCGTCGAAAGGGATAACGCGTTTTGGTGTTAAAGTAAAGTTGAAACCACGTTTTATCGGTCCTTATGAAATTCTTGAAGAAGTTGGACCCGTAGCCTATCGATTAGCGCTACCGCCAAACCTTGGGAACGAACACAACGTCTTTCATGTGTCGCAGTTGCGGAAGTACGTGTTCGACCCGAAACACGCAATTCACTATGAGGAATTTGCTTTGAATCCAGATTTGAGTTACGAGGAGCGACCTCAGATGATCTTGGACCGTAAAGTTCAAATCTTGAGGAACAAATCTATTGCTAGCGTGAAAGTACTTTGGAGAAACCACGAATACGAAGAAACCACGTGGGAGCTCGAGGATAAGATGATGGAACTGTACCCGGAACTCTTTCCATGAAGGTACCAAATTTCGGGACCACAAGAGATTGAAATACTTTTTCGAGCAGAAGGACTTAAAGATGAGACAACGAAGATGACTCGAACTAGTGAAGGACTACGATTGTGGTATCAGTTACCACCCCGGCAATGCAAATGTGGTGGAAGATGCTTTGAGCCGAAAAGACCATTCGCAACTAGCTTCCCTGACGGAAGAAGAAAGTTTGATACGAGAGTTTAGTAAATTGCGATTAGAAGTGATAAGGGCACCTGAAACGGTGGAAGGACGAATCGCCACCTTAGTGGTGGAACCAGATTTGAAAACAAGAATCGTTGCAGCGCAACGAATGGATGCGAAACTCGAAGAGATTCGAGTGGAAGTGAGAACGGGCAAATCGGGAAATTTTAGTGAGGAGTCCGATAATGCCCTCATGTTTGAAGGAAGACTATGCCTGCCTGACAACGAGGAACTCAAGAACGAGATCATGAGTGATGCTCATGAGACTCCATACACTGCTCACCCTGGAAGCACGAAGATGTACCAAGACTTGAAGAAGTCATTTTGGTGGAATGGCATGAAGAGGGATATCGTGGCATTTGTGGAGCATTGCTTAGCCTGCCAACAGGTGAAGGCCTTACATCAACGTCCGTACAGAAAATTACAACCGTTGGAAGTACCAGAGTGGAAGTGGGATCACATCACCATGGATTTCGTGACGGCCTTGCCAAAGACTCTCAAAGGAAACACCGCCATTTGGGTGATTGTAGACCGACTCCCCAAATGTGCGCATTTCCTATCGATTCCGATAACTCATGGATCGGACAGACTAGCGCGTATCTACATGAAAGAAATCGTGCGATTGCATGGAGTCCCAGTGTCGATTACGTCTGATCGTGACCCGAAGTTCACTTCAAAATTTTGGATTAGTCTACAGCGCGAGCTTGGAACACGATTGAACTTTAGCACGGCGTTTCACCCGCAGTCCGATGGGCAATCCGAGAGGACGATACAAACTCTCGAGGATATGCTAAGAGCCGTAGTGCTCGACCGAGGCGGAAGTTGGGAGACCGCACTACCGCTAATTGAATTTGCTTACAACAACAGTTTCCAAGCAACGATTAACATGGCGCCGTATGAAGCCTTATATGGAAAAAGGTGTAGATCACCGCTCTACTGGGATGAAGTTGGCGAACGAAGAGTACTTGGACCCGACGCAGTCGAGTAGATGATAGAAATTGTTCGACAAATCCGTGTGAGAATGAAAGAAGCCCAAGACAGACAAAAGTCTTACGCTGATGTCCGACGGACCGACTTGTAATTTCAAACCGGCGACAAGGTTTTTCTCAAGGTATCCCCGTCGAAAGGGATAAAGCGTTTTGGTGTTAAAGGAAAGTTGAAACCACGTTTTATCGGTCCTTATGAAATTCTTGAAGAAGTTGGACCCGTAGCCTATCGATTAGCGATACCGCCAAACCTTGGGAATGAACACAACGTCTTTCATGTGTCGCAGTTGCGGAAGTACGTGTTCGACCCGAAACACGCGATTCACTATAAGGAATTTGCTTTGAATCCAGATTTGAGTTACGAGGAGCGACCTCAGATGATCTTGGACCGTAAAGTTCAAATCTTGAGGAACAAATCTATTGCTAGCGTGAAAGTACTTTGGAGAAACCACGAACACGAGGAAACCACGTGGGAGCTCGAGGATAAGATGATGGAACTGTACCCGGAACTCTTTTCATGAAGGTACCAAATTTCGGGACCACAAGAGCTTGAAATACTTTTTCGAGCAGAAGGACTTAAAGATGAGACAACGAAGATGACTCGAACTACTGAAGGACTACGATTGTGGTATCAGTTACCACCCCGGCAAAGCAAATGTGGTGGCAGATGCTTTGAGCCGAAAAGACCATTCGCAACTAGCTTCCCTGACGGAAGAAGAAAGTTTGATACGAGAGTTTAGTAAATTGCGATTAGAAGTGATAAGGGCACCTGAAACGGTGGAAGGACGAATCGCCACCTTAGTGGTGGAACCAGATTTGAAAACAAGAATCGTTGCAGCGCAACGAATGGATGCGAAACTCGAAGAGATTCGAGTGGAAGTGAGAACGGGCAAATCGGGAAATTTTAGTGAGGAGTCCGATAATGCCCTCATGTTTGAAGGAAGACTATGCGTGCCTGACAACGAGGAACTCAAGAACGAGATCATGAGTGAAGCTCATGAGACTCCATACACTGCTCACCCTGGAAGCACGATATATTTGTGAAAGCTATAAATGAATTTCGCCAGATTGCATTTTTGTTATATGCAGATTGAATTTTTTATCGTTGAGTTTTGCATTTTCACATAAATTGCATTTTATAATAAGACGGATTGCATTTATACATGTGAAAATGCAAAACTCAACAATATAAAATGCAATTTATGTGAAAATGCAAAACTCAACATTATAAAATGTAATTTACCTACAACTAAAATGCAATCTGCGGAAATGCATATACAACTAGATTGCATTTTTGTGTCTAAAATACTGCATGTTTTGTGCCACATGGCAGCACCAGATTGGATGTACGTTGTTACTCTAACTAAGGGGGCACCCTAGTGCTCCCCTATATATATATGTATATATAGGGGTGCGTTAAAATGACAACACTCTTAAAATGACACTGTGACACCACGCTAGACTGCAATATTATATATGCTAGACTGCAATAGTATAAACGCTAGACTGCAATCTATAGATTGCAGTGTAGCGTATTGGATATTGCAGTCGGGAAAAATTGCAGTTTAGTGTATTGGATATTGCAGTCCGTGAAAATTTATCCTTGAGCAATTTTTATGATTGCCACATGGCAGCTTATTATTCGTCCACATGTATAAATGATTGGCTAGCCATGGTGGTATGGTGTTACTTTAAGAGGTGTTGTCATTTTAACACAATCCTGTATATATATATATATATATATATATATATATATGGGTGCGTTAGGCTCCTTTGCACCCTAAGTGTCCTATTTCCTTCTTAATCTCAGCCCTTGGATCCTTAAATTGGATGGTTGTGATCAATGCATTATTAGTCTATGATGTTGCATTATTAGCCGCTGTGCATTAGTAGAATGAAAATGTGCATTATTAGTCTATAATGTTGCATTATTAGCCGCTGTGCATTATTAGAATGAAAATGTGCATTATTAAATGACACGTGGCATTAATCAATTTGTGAATCAATTTGTGATTTGGAGATGATAGTAATTTTCTAAGTTCATCGATTGAATTAAATATTTTATCTTCCCTTGGAGGCGATTGATTGAATCAATTCTTCAATTCATGTCATATGGTAATGGGGACGATCATCAATTGTGATTTGGAGATGAGTAATTTTGCAGAAGGTAAACAATTCCTTAATTTTGTTGATTTTGTAATATTTGTGATTGAGTAAATTCCTTGCTATGCGAATTGAGTAATCCTCGACATTGATTCCATATTTCGTCATTGATTCAGTTTGTCGTCCGCTTTGTATGTGTTTGGATGATTATTGGTTGATTTCATAAGAAACTTCCTATTTGGTTTCTCTCAAACTTAGTCTGCGATTATTGTTAGATTTTAGCCTTTTTTTTGTTGATGAACCTACTGATTCTATTTAAATTCACATTTATTCCAATTCTACTCAGTTATTTTGTCTATACCTTGCTCTTTACTAGATTGTTGTATTATGTATTGAAAGTTGCTGGCCACATAATGTGTAATTGCATTATATTGCAATTCAACTATAAAGAGGAAACATTTTTTTCTATACCTTGCTCTTTACCAGATTGTTGTATTATGTATTCAAAGTTGCTGGACACATAATAAGTAATTGTATTATATTGAAATTCAACTATGAAGGGAAGCATTTTGGCTATACCTTGCTCTTTACCAGATTGTTGTATTATGTATTGAAAGTTGCTGGACACATAATGTGTAATTGCATTATATTGCAATTCAACTATGAAGGGGAAGCATTTTGGCTATACCATGCTCTTTACCAGATTGTTGTATTATGTATTGAAAGTTGTTGGCCACATAATGTGTAATTGCATTATATTGCAGTTCAACTATGAAGGCGAAGCATTTACCAGATTGTTGTATTGTGTATTGGAAGTTGCTGGCCACATAATGTGTAATTGCATTATATTGCAATTCAAATATGAAGGGGAAGCAGTTTTGCAAGGAGAGGACTGTGAGGTTGAACAACATACCATTGTGTCGGTATGGAAAATGTAGAGAACTGTGTCACCATGCCAATGGTGGCAAACAAAAGGAAAAGGAGATCAATTAGTTCATCTAGCAGTATTTCAATCTTTTAGCCGTACTACTTCTTACATAATACATTGCAGTGTTATTCATTAAATATTGCAGTGTTATTCATTGGATATTGCAGCGTTACCACGTAGTTTATGCAGTTATATGGAGTATTACTTTATTTTATTTTTTGTTGTTGTAGTTTATCGAAACGATTGCAGATTTGTTCTCAAAGTATTGCTTACTATTGCTTTCTGGTTTGCTTACTTCATTGAAATACTTTACTACTTTCATAGTACACTACAATTAATTGGTAATGTGGAGTACTATTATTCTCAGATTGCATTCCCTTTCATTGGTTATTGCCTCTTAATGAGATCAATTTTTGCATGTGCACCGTTTCACATATTGCAGTACAAAACATAAAGTATTGTTGTATAATTTTTGATGTATTCCCTAACTACATTTCATATTAAGCACACAAACATTATAGAATTAGCAGACATTAAACAACTAAGGGACAAAGACAATTCAAATTACGCCACCAACATTGTCTACACCAAAATAAAATCGTCATATTTTTTTAGTACAAGGAATAACCAAAACAAAACATCATCTACATCAAAAAACACCACTGAAACTAAACTTAATATTTGCAGCAAAAAAATGTTCATTAGTTAGTCACGGTTTGTGGTGGTCTACGACCATCTTCTCATCGTCTATCGATCCCTTCTTTTTCCCCTCCTCTTGATGCAATACTCATAACGGAGTCAATGTCCATGTTATCGTTTCTATACAGCATTGTTGTATAGAATATGCCACAAAGCAGCAGGAAGGACTTCGACTTCTTGTTTCTTAGGTCGCATTTCCAATCGATGATGTATGTTACTCTGCAAGATAGTGTACGATGCATTCACATGTATGTTACTCTGCAAGATAGTGTACAATGCAATGCAAGATAGCAAGTGGTGTGCATTTCAAATACCTTAAATTATTCTTTTTCTCAAATGCAAATAATATTACTATGTCCAGCAAAGTAGACTACAATGCACTGCAATATATACGGCATAATCAACAAAACAGAGGACAACCGAAACAATTCACTACATTGCATTCACATGTACATTAATATGCAATCACCAATACTTTATAATGCAATGCAGAGTTATGTATGATATCAGAAATAAAAAACCAGGTACTACGAACAAATTTGCATATAACAACAACAAATCAAAAATCAACATAACAAAATCGCAATAAAATTGGAAGAAATCATCATACAATTGCAAAAATCACCAATACATGGAGCAAAATCACCATACAATTGCAAAAATCACCAATACATGGAGCAAAATCTCCATACAATTGCAAAAGTTACCAATACACCGAGCAAAATAGCTATACAATTGCGAAAATTACCAAAATCACCAATTAAAAATTCTCCAAAAAACTGAAAGCAAAAATAAAACATAATGAAGCAAAATTTTACCGATGGGGAGTCCCAGAAACCGCGCCGACAACCGCAAGCCACAATCGCTTCTTTTCACAGCCAAAATTCGCTAATAATCGCCGATTTTAGATTAAAACTCGATTGCTAGGGAATCAACAAAACCTAATAAAGCAAAAAACGATCCGAGCATAACAATTAGAGATAGATGAATGCAATCAAAATCAAGAGATATATTAAAGCAATCGACCCCTAACTAAACTCGTGATTCTGAAAAAAACATCATATCACCACTGTATCTCTGAATATCTTTGTCAACTGTGATTCGACTTCGCCGTCGTAAACATTGCTTCCAATTCGCTGTCGAAGAGAAAATGAATCGCCCGTTAGGGTTCCAAATTGGGAGAGAGAGATTAATGGTGTAGTATGAAGAGAGAGCGTCGGTTTTTTGGTAGAAGAGAGATTAATGGTGTAGTGGGAAGAAGCGACAGCGTTTATTTAATTCAAATCTGTGTAGGTTTCAATTTAGGTAATTGACCAAATTACCCCTACACAGCAATATCCCCTGCATTATCCAGCAATTCAGACTCTATTTCAATAAATTGATCTCAAGCGTCCATATATCAAATCTGACGGATCAAATTAGTGGTAGGATGTCACTCTAACTATGGTGGCACCCTAATGATCCCCTATATATATATATATATATATATATATGTTTGTGTTAAAATGACAACCCCTCTTAAAGTGACACCGTGACACTACTTATACAACAATATTCAATACGGTAGACAGCAATCTAGCGTGTTGGATATTGTTGTTCAAGAAAAAATTTTGTATAAGGTATTAAATATTGCTGCCCGTCTTTTTTTATCCTTGAAAAAAAATTGTCCACGTGGCAGCTTATTATTCGTCCACGTATACAAATGATTGGCTAGGAATGGTGGTATGGTGTTATTTTAAGGGGTGGTGGCACCCTAACATGCCCCTATATATATAACCCTCTTTATTGTAACACCATACCACCATTTTAGGCCATTGGATCTGAAAATCGTGTGCTTGTCATGCTGCCACGTGTAAAAACACGGAGGGGTAAAATAGGAAATTTCTAATTTTACGTTACCAGATTGCAGTGTTGTTCATTAAATATTGCAGTCTTACCACAGCAATATTGCATTTTACCACGACTGCAATATCTAATACAGTAGACTGCAATATCTAATACTGTACACTGCAAACCTGTGTTTTTTCTCGAAACTTAATCTTAGGTGTCCATAAACGAGATCTAACGGACTATATTGGTGGTATGGTGTTATCCTATCTATGGTGGCACCCTAGTGCACCCCTATATATATATATATATTAGTGATAAAATGCAAACTTATATATTGTACAAACTCAAAACTCCTCAACACAGCTTCAACACTATTTCAATACAATATCAACACAGTGTAAAATTTCAAGATTTTAATGTCAACATAGTATCAACAAAACATCAATCATTGACTACTGTTGAAATTCTATTGACATTTTTTTGTTGATGCTTTTTTGTGATCTGTTGACATTGTTCAATGGTCCAGATCATAGTTTTAAGTTTGTACAGTATTTAGAGTTTTCATTTGATCACATTCCTATATATATATATATATATATATATATAGGGATGTATTCACATCCTTTTTCCATTTTTTGTTCTTTTTCCTTCTCAATCTCCACCCTCCATTTTCAAGATCTGATGGCCGAAAATTAAGCTTGTTTTCATTATTTATATTATTAAATTAATTGGAAAAGGGCATTGTTGGGAGTGATTTTTTGCACGGTTATTTCATTTCCTTAATTCTCTCCATTAAGTTTGGTAGTTATATTTTCTAATTTATTTTCCATATTTAATTCTTCTTCTTCTCTCCTCCATCTTTACGGTTTACATTGCTGCACATCACAAAATTCAAATTCCATTCCTCTGCCATAATTTTGAGCATCTTCTATCGATTTCCTTCATAAGTTTTGGTGTTTTCAATTATGGAAGAAAGTTTTTTAGTTTGTTTTTATTTCATATTCCTTCATAATTTCTCTTTCTTCTCTGACATAACTGACTCAATTTTCTACGTTGAACACGTCTGGTGGTGTAGTTTCTCGCCTAAACCCGAATTCTGGAAGTATTCCTCGATTGGTTTCGTTTTTTCAACAATAAGAAAGTAATTTAATTAATCCGTTCATTGATTTACAGATTTTCGTTTAATCGTAAGTTATAGTTTTTAAACTTTCGACAAATAATGTAATATATTAAGTATATAATGCAGATTGTATTAATGTACGATTATAGTTGTATAATGTATACGCCGTCTTTGAATAATGTACATTACAATGAGTTTAATGTGTGATAGAAGTTAAATCCATTCCCCAAATGGTTTAGCAATCCATGGGGCTAGGGTGTAGTACCGACTCACTAACAAAACCTTGACTATGGGAAGGGAGTTAGAGCCATTCCCATAGGGTTTAGCAATCCATAGGGCTAGGGCATATTACTAAACCATACATCAAAATTTACGGATTGAAGAACTAAATAATGTTTATTCACTTGTTGTACATTCAGTGAATAAATGTTTAGGCTAAGTAGAACTAAATAATATACGCCAAGGGCAGTGAATAATGTACAGATTGAAGAGAATAATGTACTTGTGTAAGTATTTAATGTTTGGCGAGTAAATAATATTATCTAATAATGTGCACGGATCAATGCATAATGTACAAATTGAATAGAATAATGTTGACAGAAAATTGAATTCATGCCCTTTGGATTTAGCAATCCATGGGGCTAGGTTTTAGTACCCACTCACAAACGAAACCATCACAAAGGGCAGAGAGTTTGAATCATTCCCCTTGGGTTTAGCAACCCATGGAGCTATGGTATAGTACCACCACATGAATTAAATTTCGTTTTTAATGTTTGATTCAGATTTGGTATAGTGAATAATGTACCAATAGTATCTAGTAATGTACATTCGTAACAATGAATAATGTACATATTGCAGAGAATAATGTTACAGGGAACTTGAATTTATGCCCTTTGGGTTTACCAATCCATGGGTCAAACGTATATAGTAAACTTATGGCATAATAATAGTAGAGATAAAATTATAAAGTAGGACAACTCCAAAACAATGTAATACTTAACTACTAAATAATGTACGTCTTAAAGCAAGTATAAAAAACAATATATCTGGAAAACAAACTAAAAAATGTCAATATTTTCTCTTCCACGTATGCTTCTCCTTGTCATTCTCTATCTCTTTCAGTGTTGTAGAGTTTCTCAAATCATGGTGGCCCATCTTATCACAAACAAAATCAGAAAAACATACATTAAAATACTATATTCGTACATTACTCAGTAAGAAATATACATTAAATAACTATAGTCGTACATTACAATTATAATAAACAGGATTATTAGACACGACAATTACAATAATGTACAAAAGCAAGCAAATAATGTAAGAAAGCAATCGAATAAAGCAATTGAAAGCAATCGAATAAAGCACAATAAGATTTCCTCTAAAAAATCGAGCAATACCCTATTGTAAAGCAGTAATTAACTATTAACTTCAATACAACCAAGTTGAAGTAGATGATTCAAGGAAAAACATAAAAAATGTATCAAATGCTATTACATTTTTCATGCAAATTAGTTATGTACCAACAAGTCCATATGATGTAGCATAAATTAAATCTACAACAATGGCAGACCTAAATGATGCAGCAGATAGAATTCAATAATGTAACAAACGGTATATATAATGAATTTGTTACAACATAGAAGAAAAAACCAATTGAAAAACCTAAAATCAGGAACACTACCTTGTTGTTGATTGCAAGTCTTCCACCGATTAAAACGCTGTTGCGTCAAGCGAGTGAACAAAATCCGGAAAAATTCGTCTTCTCAGTATAGTTGCTCCGATTAGCAAACCAATCAATCAGTAATGAAGAAAACCCAATTGAAAAATCCAAAATCAGGAACCCTACCTTGTTGTTGATTGCAAGTCTTCCACCGATTAAAACGTTGCTGCGTCGAGCGAGTGAGAAAAAAATTGGCAGAAGTCATCTTCTCTGTGTAGTTACTCCAATTTAGCAAACCAATCAATTAATAATGAAGAAAAACTCAATTGAAAAATCCAAAATCAGGAACCCTACCTTGTTGTTGATTGCAAGTCTTCCACCGATTAAAACGTTGCTGCGTCGAGCGAGTGAGCAAAATCCGGCAGAATTCGTCTTCTCTGTGTAGTTGTTGATTTCCGGTGGCTTGGAGTGGCGGCTAAGGTTTGGAAATTGGGGGGAGGGGGGGGGGGGGGATTCGGGGAGACGATGTTGAATCGTGGGTTTGAGGAGTGAGAGAGAGAGTGAGTAGATGGAAGGTCTATGAAAATCTCGCTGAAATCTCGCTCCTTCCGTTTTAATTCATTGTTGTTTTACAATTATACCCGTATAATGCACAAAATGAGACTAATAATGCAACACGGGATGATTTTGTGATGCTTCATCTAGTCCGTCCGTCCTACTAATCTAATGGTTGATATTAAGAAGGAAAAAGACACTAAGGGGGTAATAGTACCCTAATACTCCCATATATATATATATATATAGGGGCATGTTAGGGTGCCACCACCCCTTAAAATAACACCATACCACCATTCCTAGCCAATCATTTGTACACGTGGACGAATAATAAGCTGACACGTGGCAAAAAAAAAAAAAAAAAACGCCAAAAAAGACGGGCAGCAATATGCTGGCCTTTAAACAGCAATTTTTCTTGAACAGCAATATCCAACACGTTAGACAGCAATCTATAAATTGCTGTCTAACGTGTTGGATATTACTGTGTAACGTTTATAATATTGCTGTATAAGCGTTGTCACGTTGTCATTTTAAGAGGGGTTGTCATTTTAACACAAACCTATATATATATATATATTGCATGTGTCATTATCAAGGAAGTATCAGTTAGAACCTTCTTATATTCTTTCGACTAATTAATAGAGATACTACCTGATTTGACCTATGAGTAATAACCTGGAGTTTAGAATTGAGAGAAAGAAGATAAAGAACTTAGAAATAGAAAGATACTAGACATAGTGTTGTGACAAAGTCATAAACTAGAAGAACCACGTGGGAGCCTGAGTATATGGTGTGACAACGATACTCCTTCTTTTTTTAATCAGGTATCATTTCGAGCACGAAATTCTCTAAGTGGGGGTGAGTTGTAATACCCCAAATTTACAAAATAGAAATAAAAATAAATATAAGAATTAGAAGTTGCAATATTCCAACTTTAGAGGATTAGAAATTAGAAATTAAAATTAGAGGAATTATACAAGCTTTTACTTATTTAGATTAGAAGTAAAAGTAAATAGAAAATTTGAAAAGAAGATAAATATGTGATAAAGAAAAAGAGAAAGAAAAAGAATAAATAGTTGAGGTGGAATGTGGAGTGATACGTTTAATGTGGGGAAGAAAATTAGAGAAAGGTTTGGGAATAGAAATAAAATTAGAGGGATCTCTCCCTTTCACCCTCTACGTCCCTCTCTATAATCTTCACCACAGCCTTGTTCTCTCTCCGTTCAGCTGCATACCGGCACATCGAAATCGCCGGCGAAGTCACGGGAAGGCCGAAAGCGCACACAGCTTACCCAAGTCCCAATTCCCATAAGTTTATCTCCATGTCAGGAATTGAGATTCAAACCCACATCAACCTAATATTCAAAATAGATGTTATGGAAGTAGACTCCTTTCAACCTCCATAGCCAAGAACTTGCTCCCTCATTTATTCGGCTTGTTCGTCGGCAATCGGAGATTTAATCGCATAAAACATGGCAAATCAAGTAAGGGCTTTCTCCTATACTACTTTTATAACAAGAAATTCAATATATACTGAGGTTAGAAATCTGAAAATTTCGAGCTACATAGGTGTTGATACATAAATGGTTTTATGTTTGATTAATGTAGCATATTGATATCCTATGTCATGTTTTGATGATTAATTTCAAAGTTAAAGATGTTATGGTATCATGGTGATATTGAAATTGAGATTAGGGATCTTTGATCCTGAATTGGGTTTACTAATTGGTTGAAATGGAGGTGTATATAGGTTATATGATTTTCAAGAATCGAATAATGAAAGAGAGTCAAACCCTAAGGTAAGTATTACATAGTGACTGAAATATTAATATATAGGAACCTGATATTGTGATTTTTTATTTTAATAAATATTGTGTTGGAATTGGAATCTAGATAATTAACGATGTGTAAATTGAAATTATCGGAATTTATTGATGATGATAACTTGGTTTTCAAATTTAGAGAATTTTCACTAAGACAGTATGAACATCTAATTATGATTAGAGGTATGGAATAAGTTGAGGGATGTGATTAGAACTGATAGTTGAAGTATAATTGGATAATTAGTAATAACTGCATAGATTGAAGGAGAGGTTGAACTAATATAGTAGATGTGACTATTCTTATGCTTCAGACTCCAGTTATAAAAATATGATCATGGTTAAATATAAGTGTTAGTGTAAATACATGAGAATGTTATGAGAATGCCTAGTATTTCTTAAAACAACGATTTCACCTAAAATTATATTATGTGAATAGTAACAAGTAGGTTTGTTGAATTATTTAGATGGCTTAATGACATAAAATAAGTATAATCTTGATATATATTGTGTGTCACAATATAAGCAGAGTATAAAATTTGGATTGGAATTAATTGAGTTAGTAATTTGATGTTATTAAGAAATCTTTGGAAATAACCCATGAATAGTATCTCGGGAATAGTAACATCATATGTAGAAATTACGGGAATAGTAACATCATATGTATAAATTAGAATGAGATAAGGTGTTGGATGAGTGGATTATGATGTTAATGCATACTTAAGAGTGGAAATTAAGAGTAATGAGAAATTATGGATTTTTAGACTAAGGACGAGAGCCGAAAACTGGAGCATTAGAGAATATGAAGTTGAGAAGGAAGTTGTTACTTTAGAATATAATTACTGAATATGAGTTACTAATAGTTATAATATTTATAGTACGCAAATCAAGCAAAGGAGCCTATCGTGAAAATCGAAGCGTCCAGGTGAAATAGCCTCATCATGGTCATAAGCCTACGAGGTAGAGTATCCTCTCTATGGTGTTTGATCTTTTAGTTAAGATAATGTGTGTTAAATTGTAAACTATAGATGAAAGAGACGCTTAATTATGATTCCTAATCATGCTTATAATGTGAACGATATGAACTGTTATGATATTTAATAATCTAATAAGAATGTGCTGTGAAGAAATAGTATAAATATGAGTTCATGATGAAATTAGAAATAGTGTGTTATGACGTGTAGTAATATATGTGTTGGCATGATAAATGATTAGACAAGTTTGATATGAAAATGAATATGACTCTAGCTGTGAAGATGGTGCGATAAATGTGGAAATGAGCATTGAGGTGAATGTGATAAATGAGATATATTTATGAGATGTATACGAAGATAATTGCATGCGATTATATGTCAGCACCCTAAATGGGTGGTCTATGCGGAGTCCTTTCGATGACAAAATCTACGTCTGCATCGGTTTTCGATTTGGTTCGTCTACCCTGGTCTCGGACACTAAGCACTTAATGAGGCTAGTTGTGTTTTGACATGTGATAACGTTGGCGATCGATATATATGTTTTGAAATGTGATGATATCTACTCCCTCCGTCCCAAGATAAGTGACTTACTTCTTTTGGGCACGGGATTTAAGGAATGGTATTTAAATAAATTAAAGTAGAGAGAGTAAAGTATGAGAGAGAGAAAAGTAGAGGAGAGAAGAGAGAATAAAGTAGGTGGAGAATAAAGTAAGAGAGGTGACTTTTTGGTAAAAATGGAAATAGGTCACTTATAGTGGGACACCCCAAAAAGGTATACAAGTCACTTATCTTGGGACGGAGGGAGTATAATTTATCTGTGTTAGTATGTAGATAAAGAATGTGATGTGTGTGTTCGGGATGATTGAGGATTCAGATGTAATGTAAAATTATATAAGATACAAAATTAAGTGATTTAGTGTTAATTGAAAGAAAAATGATGATTTGTGGTGCAATATACTGGTAACAAGATAATTATACAGTAATTTTGAAATATACGAAATTATAAGTTGCTACATGATGGCGTAACATGATAATAATGAAAGTTAACAATTGTCAGTAGGGGAAAACTAAAGAATATAGAAAACTTTGTTTATAAGAAAAACAAAAGAGTGAAAATACTCAACTTATAAAGAAATTAGGTAAATCCTGATTCATATGTAAAGAATTTTTTTTTTTTTTAAAACCAAGTAACGATTAATATAAATTGTTAATACCTCTTTTCTAAAAGTGCTGATTTTTTTGTAGTGAGGATTTTGTTACTGAGCTAAGCTCACTTTCCCTCTTCTTCCACCCTGCAGGTTAAGTGATAGAGTTTGTATCAGAGTAGCATATCAGTTACATCCTTGATGAATCACTAGTCAATTGTGGAAGTCTATAACATGGTGGCATGTTTCTGTAAAGCTTTTGATAGTATAATTCCACTGCAAAGTTCGTTATGTAATAGTTGGTGAAGTATATTTTATTAAACAATTAAATATATAATTTTTATGAATAGTAACATCTGTAACACCCCCCCCCCCCTCCAAAACATTTCCTATCATTTTAGTTGAACTTGTAAGGATGTCGAATGGGTATTCGATTTTTTTTCGTTTAATCTTCGTTTTTTTTCGACAATCTAAAAGAGTTGATTTAAAGAAGTGTAAGTCTTGATGAGCCATTTGAACGACGCATCTCCGAGTAACAACATAATACTCTTTTCGTTTCCTACACGTACAAAATGAAATAAAATATAGATTCCTAAATATGTATACATGCACGAAAGAAACAAGAAAAAGAAAATGAAATTCATTCTTTTCATAATATCCATTCTTTATAGGAGAGAGAAAATATGTAATCTTTCCCCTAATCCTCATTTATACACTTTGGTGTTATTATTTCCAAAAGGCTAGCTCTACGAGCAAGTTAAGGTCGGAGTATGGAAATCCGAGATAAAGAAATTAAACGAACGAGGTGAACTTTTCTATCCTACATACTAATGTGGATAAAATGTCAAATATTTTGAGATGATATTTAGTTATACAAATAATGTTGTCTTGCCATAAATGATTTCTTTTATGTTTATGAAGCCTATCTGTTTGGTTGGAACGTAAGAATCGACTTCGGGTCCGAGTGAGGGTGGTGTCCCTACTCGGATAAGTGTACACAGGTGACCGTTGGAAGGTGGCCACCTTCCACGGCACAAAGATGATATAGTGGAGGCCGTTGGGAGGTGGCCACCTCCCCGGCTGGAGAAAGATGTAGGTGACCGTGGGAGAGCGCCATCTGCACGGCACTTGGTGTTCAGATATGGCAAAAGTACAGAAAGAACTTAGACTGATCAGTCGAACTTTAGCTCACAAAGAATTTAGTAAGCTCGGGCCTTTTAAGAGAAAACCCTCGAGTGTTACTGTGATGGCATGACAATATTTTCATTTTATGTATGTATATTTCGGCAATGTGTTCACTGAGTATTTTTATACTCAACCCTGCATATATTTCTAAATGTGCAGGTTGAGCAGTGACGGTGGCAGAGTTGATGATTCCTTTTTATTTTAAGTAGAGACTCTCGGAGGTGCATGTCTTCATACATGTGACCGCATCCATTCCGCTGTGTATTGTTCTTCTATACTCTGATAAATAATTATTGAATAGTAAGATTTCGATTCAAGTTTTTTTGGTTAAAAGTTAATCTGAAATTGTCTTTCCTTTTATTTCTAAGTGAATATTCAGTCATTGTTATCCCCTTTCTATTCCCCTCTTCTTATTCCCCACCCCTAGTCACGGTTTCCCGGCTTTGCTATTCTTAGCAAAGTGCGGTCGTGACAACTTAAATCAATCGGTGCATTATTAAACTTTTAGTTTAAAATATATCTATATCTCACAAGGATGATTTTATCATATCACAATTTATCTAATTCATAATTTGGAATATTATCTTTCTACCAAACAAATGATTAAAAAAACAATATCTACCAACTATCTTGATTTCGGCCCGCATTTATTTTCCTAAGTTATTTATAATACTCCCTCCGTCTCACTTTAGGAGTCCCAGTCACTTTTGCACACTCATTTTGTAAAAATTATAAAAAATAGTTAAAGGGAATAAATAGTAAAGTAACATAGAAAATAATGTAGATAAGACTTTTTTCCATATTATTATCTCTTTCACTTTATTATTTTTCTACTTTAACTATTTATTATAATTTTTATAAAACGGATGTGTAAAAGTGGTGGGGAAGATCAGGAAGATCTTATTGTTTTTCATTAATGACAAAAATCAAAAAGTCTGACATGGCAATCAAAGTTTATTCTGGTCTATTCAAATAGTGCCACTTTTTACTAGTGTTTGATATGGTTTTCATACTTACCCCTTTATATACCTTCTCTTTCCTCTCTGCGAGACTCTTTCTCCTCTCACCCTTATTTGGTGAAAAATAGAGAAGAATTATGTGTTTGGCGGAGTCTCTAACTAACAAATTGTTTGAATGTTCAAGTAGTATGTTTAGATTTTATTCTACTATGTTACTCCCTTTTTTCACCAGATGTTGTCCTTATTTGATTCGGTGCGGGTTTTAAGACAAGTGAAGAAAAGATGAAATGTGAATCTCACTTTTATACACTCCCCTCCAGTCTCAGCTAAGTTGAGTCAAAACTTTTAAGCACGAAGATTAAAAAATTGTATTGAAAAATAGGAGAAAAGAATAAAGTTGAAAAGATAAAGGAGAGGGTAAACGAGGTGATGGAATAAAATAAGAGTGATTGAATGTTTTGTTTTTTTTTTTGTCAAAAATAAAAAATGACTCAACTAAGTTGAGACATCCCTAAAAGGAATACGACTCAACTTAGTTGGGATGGAGAGAATATTAGTTATAATGTGATTATAATGAGTCAGTGGAAAGTGAAATCTACTTATCAAAAATGATTAAAAAAAAGGCAAAATGGACGATATTTTGTGAATGAACCGAAATGACAAATATAGTCAACATTTGGTGAACCGAGGGAGCATGTAAATCAGTATGTTTCTAGCATGCAACTTGTATGAATTGATTTTAAGCAGACTCATGTTTATCAATGTATTTAATTTGCAATCTTTACTGCAAAATCCTAACACTATTTTGGTTGAGTTTAAATAGATTCACGTCTATTAAATTATTTAATTTGCAATCTCTGCAAAATTCTATAACACTATTTTGGTAAGAATCATGAACAATCATTATGTAGAATATTGGTCTTACTTCTTTCATTTGTGTCGTATGTTCCACGAATCCAATGTGTACATGTCTATCAATTCATATACGTCTACTTTTTTACGTCATAGCTTGTTAAGGAAGTAGATGTTCAACCTCTGTTGCTTGTTGACAATTTCACTAGCTCCTCTGTAGATGGTTGCTTATTGACAATTTGACTAACTGATAAGGAAGTAGATGTTCAACCTCTGTTGCTTGTTGACAATTTCACTAGCTCTACCTCTGTAGATGGTTGCTTATTGACAATTTGACTAACTGTCAAATTAAGAGATGCGATGTCCCTAAAAATAAACCATATTTGTCATATTAGGATGTCCCTAAAAAATAAACCAATTCTATTAAGGAAATATTTATCTTTCTCTTAGTGAGTCTCATTCTTCACTAACAATAATCCTATCACTCTTTCTTTCTATATCTTTCTTACTTCGCCAATTGACATTAAACTTGTGTCATTTCAAAAACTATCTATTTTTCAGGGACGAAGAGAGTACTTAATTCTATAAATCAAGACTCCTGTAACTGCATCTATTATGGGGGCTATTAAAAACGCTAACATGTTTTTCCTTTCAGCTCATTGCAATTGATCAAAAACTCTTGCACATAAATTTTAATTTATCTACTCAAACTGTCTGTTAGGGATTACAAAGATTACAAGAAAATATAACAATGGTATCACAACCCACACCCCACAACTTGGACATCAAAAATCGTGTATTTTGGATGGAGAGGGATGACGACGACTGCACATTTTCCACAAGAATCAGTCTCCAACTCCTCAGTTCACTCTTCTATGCCCCCCAAAAGCCCAGATCTGTAACAGGTATAAAGTTAATAGTAGGATCCACAATTCTTATCTAATGACTAATAGTAGCATATATTCTTTCATATATGCTTTTGTGGGTAGCTACAAGGAGTTTTGACTGCATAATGCAAAAAATAAGCAGACTAGCATGCACTAATTGGTAACAAATTAAGACTAACCTTGAGGTTTGAGTCCCAACTTCCTGTACATAAGGCACTGCCATCAGCAGACAGTCCCAAACAGCTGATCCGACTATCGTGAGAATTTTGAAGCTTTCCCAAGTCCAACACAACCTATTTACAGGGCAATCGGGTTGAAAGTTGAGCTTGAGCACCATATCTAATTTTCAATCAATCCATCACAAATGGAGGCTCAACAGACTAGAGCATGTATACTTATACCTCTGCCAATAGAGTATCCCAGACATAGCAATCTCCGTTGGTGTATCCAGCAAACAGAAGTCGGCCAGATGTGGAGAATGCAATTGAAGTTACATGAGGAGCCTCATTATCATCGTGTTGTTGATTGTACTCTTGTAGCTGGTGGCCGGTTCTAATGTCAAACAATCTGCAAGTTCCATCATCTGAACCAGATCCAAATCTATGCCCATCAGGGAAGAACTTCACTGTATTAACATCTCCCTCGTGACCATGAAAAGTACGAACAGCTCGACTGGCAACACGAGTATCCCACAGACGAACAGTTGAATCACAAGAGCCAGATATGAACAATCTAGAGTTGGATCCATTAATAGAAACACTGAACAAGAAAAAGCATTATTACAGTCACTAACAATAGAAATAGATAAGCTCCAAAGAAAAAAGTTCATGTAAGCACTAACAAGATAACCAGTACCTTAAAACGTCAGCAGTATGCCCAGACTGGAATTCACCTCCAAACATAGACGTCCTTAAGCCAGTAGTTATATCCCATAGAACACATGTTTGGTCACCGGAAGCAGTTATAAGGTGTGTATCCTCATCTGGAACATACTGGCATGACGATACATAACCCTTGTGCCCACTAAGCACTCTTGATACTGGAAGATTCCCATCCTTGTCAGTTTGAGAGTTCAGATTAAAGATAGAGCACATACTATCTAGGCCACCACAGGCAACAGATTGCCCACTGGGAGAGAAGGCACAAGTCATGACCCATGCACAAGGTAGCTTAATTGCGTGAGTCTTCTGGCTAGTGAGAGCATTCCAAACTATTAATCTTCCATCTTGAGATGCACTGACTATACGATTCCTTTCTGGGGTCCAATCCAGCGAATACACCTAAGAAACATTTGAGATTTTGCTTACAAAAATGAACTCAAGATATAGATAATAATTTGTCAAAATCATCTCTTTGGGCAGACAGTTTCTTTCTATGCGGATGCATAAATTGGGAAGTCAAGCTGACATGTTTGGCATCACAGCAAAGACGGACAAAAGTGATAATGGGATTGATTTCAAGCTGACATATTACTAATGGGATTGCACAAAAATAAGGGTTTGTTACATTCACTCTAGAGCTAAACAGAACCATCAGTCCATGACTTTTATCTGAACGAGTTGACCTTTCTTTTGTTCCGCGTGAGAAAACCTAAGAAAATGGTGCTATTTAGTATTCCCTCCGTCCAAACAAAGATGACCTATTTGTAAAATAGATGTACATTTATCTATTTCTAAAAGTAGATACACATTATGTAAGACAGAACACAAGAGTCTGGGTAAATTCTTGGATGAATTTATGCATTTGGTTCAACATCTATTCATGGTTTTTATGATATAGTATGATCAATTATAGGAAAAAATTTCTAGGTAACTCACCAAGCAATGCCATAAGAGAAGATAAAACTATGACAATCTTGCTTTCTAAATGAATAATGATTTTATGGTGACAATAGGATTGAAGGTTTTCTCCAGAAAATATGGAAGGGAATGCACATCCATGATCACCTTAGGTTTCTTATAAAAATAAAACTGAAGCAACCTAATCCAGGGCAACATACATAATGATATACTACAAATTAACTCATTAAATTACACTCCTACTAATTTTGATTGAAGGGATCATTTCACTCATTGCCAAATGGGGAGCTAATACTTGATTACCAAGAATAATTGATAATAACAGATGAGGTGATTGAAATTAGGGAAATGTCGAAGATACAAATTAGGTGATTAAAAGTGGGCGATTGCATTTGAAAAGTAAAGGATTACCTTTCCGGTGTGGCCCTGAAGAGTCCGGCAACAAACCAGATCAGTGGGGCCAAAACTTACCCGTGTTTGACCCTGAGAGCGGGCGTAGCGGGCAACTGAAACAGCAGCAGAAGAATTAGAATTGGAATTAGAGTTAGAATTAGATCTGCTTAGTAATAGATAGAGATAGAGGGAGAGAAATAAATTAATTGCAAACCATCGGTGTCGAGAAGGAGGAGGCGCTTCTGCTTTAATCTCTCCTTGAGGGAATTCACGGTTTCGGCCGCCGCCAAATGCCGCTCCTTCAGCTCAGCAACGGACATATCTTCTTTTTCAATTGGAAGAATTCAGCTTCATTTCAACTCTAACTTTGCAATTTCACACAATTGAGAATCGAAGAGGATTAAGGAATTGAAGGGGATTTGGGGGGGCGGGGGGGAGATGGAGATGTGGAGATGGAGGAGGTGAGAAATGAGTTGCACTTCTCAGACTTGCTACTTTACAGAGGAGAGAGAATCATTTCTTTAATATTTAATATTATAAATTATATTTTAGTTAAAAAGGTTTTATAAATATCAAATTCAATATCTATTTTCACTATTCTACTTTTTAAGCTTTTGAGGTGTATATTTATCTATTTTATTCAATTTGAAGACTTAACTTGTGATTTTATAATATTTATGTACTCCCTCAGTTTTATTAAAGATGATCCACTTTCCTTTCTGATTTGTTTCAATTAAGATGACTCATTATTTAAAATGGAAATACTTTTATCTATACTTTATTCACTCTTTCTTACTTTACTCTCTCCTCTTAACACACAAAATATAACTGCATAAAATCCCGTGCTGTTCAAGAAATGGGTCATCTTCCTTGGGACGGAGGAAGTACTTATTTTTAATAATTTTTGAATTACTAAAATTTTTTATGATATTATTAAATTTTTATATATTATCTCAAAATAAATTATTTAAATCTTTATAATGTTATCGAAAAATGGATTATTTAAATTGTTGTAATATTATTTATATTATTATATTACAATCGTGAAATTAATACTCCACGTATTTGTAGTATTATTTTAAAAATATTGAATTTATTTCTTATTTAATATTCAATGTTTAACTAAACATTAAATGCAACATTAGATTGAAAGAATGAAATAGGAGTATTAAGTACTAGTATAAAGTTTATAAAAAAAAAATTCACCAAAAAATAACATTCATCATAATTGATTGATTTCGTTATTGTCCATTAGAGTATCTCTAAGGAAGAAAGGTAAATTGAGAAGGTATATTTTTTATTTATTTTTTCTCAAAAAGGTAATTATACCTTCTTAAAAAATAATGTACTCCAAGGAAAGAAGATAAATTAAAAAGGCAAATAAAAATAACTAATATTTTACCCATTCTACCAAAAAGAGGTAAAGATACCTTCTAACAATCAAAGAATGTATAATACCTCCCCATATACCCTTTCCATTGGAGCATAAATTTTTATGAAGAAAAGCATAAATACTCTTACAATTGATTGATTTTCAAGTTTTTAACTAAAAATACAATATTTATCTTTTACTTTACTCTCTCTTATATCTTAATTTTTTTTATATCTTTTATTTTATCCTTTCTTCTATTTTATTCTCTCCACATAATTCAATTGATATCATTTGTTAAATTTTGTGCCTAAAAATATCAATCACTTGCAATGTACTGAAGCGAGGAGAATATGGAGGATTATTCAAATAATATACTCGTTTTACAGAGTCATTTCATTTTCTACACTCGTTTTGAAAAAAATGATACTCCCTCCGTCCATAAAAAATAGAGCAATTGGTGTATGACACGAGTTTTAATGTAGAATTGTTAAAGTAAGAGATAAGGAAAAAAAATAAGAGAGAAAGAGAAAAAGTAAGTGAGAAGTAGTGTTAGTGGAATGATGTGTAGGGTTTATTATTTATTGAAAACTTTCCATAAATGAATGTGCTCTATTTCTTGTAGATGGCAAAAACGGTAAATGTGCTCTATTTTTTGTAGACGGATGGAGTAATAAATAGTTAAAGTGGAGAGAGAGAGAAAGAGTAAAGTAAGAGAGAGAGTAATAGAGAAGAGTCTTATCTACAATATTCTTTCTCTTACTTTACTTTTTCTCCATTTTAACTATTTATAATTATTTTTTCAAAATGAGTGTCAAATATGAAATGATTCTACTACTATATAACGGATGGAGTATTATACAACCATATAGATTACTCGAACTTATCTTTAAATACAGTATAATTAATAATTCTAATTTAAGTATAAATATTTTCTCGAGTTTTAACAATAAGAAACTTTTAAAATGATATGAATTTTAATTTATATTTAGTAAATTAAGAGAGAGATAAAAAGAAAAAAATGATTAAAGTAAAGATTAATGGAGAATAAGGATCTCAACTGATTAGAAAAAAAAATTTATTTCTAAATTGAAAGTTTATAGTATTTTTTAGTGGGATAAATCAAATGAAAAATAGTTTATATTTTTAAAAGAGAAAGGGAGTACTATTTAACTATTCTATTTTAATAATTAATTAATAGTAATATAAATTTTAAATTATTTAATATTTTTATAGGCAAGTGGAACCCGACATCATTCCACTTTGGACACAACCATTTAGCTTTATATCAAGCTCGATCAAGCTTTTAGTTTTACCAAAAGTTAAATCATTCAAGACGTATGCTCGTCAAACTATCAACTTTTAAAAAGTGATAGCAATTGCATAACTCGAGTCATTAGGACTAAATTTTGATAGACCAAGGAAAATGCGAAGATGAAACTACCTGTTGTAGGTGTAGACTGGAGAGGGACTACCTCCGTCTTTTAAAATATAAATTATTTTTATTTTGGTATTCCCTCCGTTCCAAGGAAGTTAGGACATACTTACTCCCTTCGTTCCATGTTAATATAGTCATTTTTCTATTTTTGGGAAGTTCCAAGTTAATTGAGTCATTTTTATCTTTTGTCAAAAAGTAATTCTTTTTTTACTTTATTCTCTGTTCATCTCTCTTACTCTACTCTTTCTTACTTTTTCCACCATCCATTTAATACACTATTCATAAACTCCGTGTCTAAAAAAAATGTCTCTATTAACAAATAATGGATGAAGTATCTTTTGTGAATGAGATTTAAGAAATTGATTTTTTTTTTAAGTTAAAGCAAAGAGAATAGAGTTTTTAGGGAATAAGATAAGAGATATGAAGAGAGAGAAAATAGAATAAGTGAGATGAAGAGAGAGTAAAGTAAAAGAAAGAATAAAGTTTTTATCAAAAAAGGAAATGATCCTAAAACCTTGGGACAAAAAAAAAATACGACTCAACTACCTTGGGACGGAGGGAGTATGTTCCTTAAAAATAATACTCATTCCGTTCCACAATATAAATTCTATTTGGTTTGGGCACAAATTATGAGAAATTTATAGAAAAGTGAGTTAAACAAGTTAATAGAATGTGGGTCTCACTTATATACTCTCTCCGTCTAAATAAATATGCAACATTTGGGTTCTGGCACGAGATTTTAGTAAAGTAAGAGAAGAAAAGTAGAGTTAGTACTGTTTCCATTTTAGGAAATGTTTCATTTTTATTAGGACAATCCAAAAAGGAAAACGTTTCATTTCTAATGGGAAAGAGGAGTATATATTAGTTTTATAATAAAACGAAATAAGTTGATGAAATGTGAGGTTTGCTTACCATTTATAAGACTACTTCTCACATATTTCCGATATATTTATATGCACTAATAAAAATATTGAAATGTTTTAGACTAATGTTTTAAATTATTATTGTTGATAAATAATTAGTATTAATTGTGATATCCCTAACCCGAAACCTGCATCTGCATCATTTTGCACAATTACATATTTTCATTGTCATTCTAGGACTAATTGTTATATCATTCTTAATAGTTAAATTAATAGCATATGGTATATATATTTTTATTATTACATAGTATAATGCAACCTAATATATATATAGGAGATATTTGACTAATAAAACCTACGGGTATATATGCATTCATGATATCATGCATTTATAATATATTTAAATATATGTTGTGTGAGGGTGTCATATTAGAAAAAGTATAAAAAGAGATAATGCATAAAAATAAAAATAAAAACTAATGACATGGCAAATGTGAAAAAGGAAAATAAAAGGAAATTTTTAGTAGTGACATGTAGATGAACGTGTCACATACTTACTTCATTTGATGATTAGTGTATTTAAAAGAAAGTTTGGATATTAAATCATTCATCCATTAAATCGGCTATAGTGTTGGAAAAAAAAAAAAGAAAGATATATATAAAACAAAGGGGTGAACTCCTTCGTAAGAAAAATAGTCTGATACTATTTTTGTTGAAGGACCAAGTGCTATAGATCGAGAAACAGGAACAAGTGCTCAACCGGATTATCTATCTTAATCAGGTGTGTATAAATCACACTTTTAATTTTACATGTCTTATGTGCTTCTTTGCTAGGTATTTATATAAAGTGAATAATTGGACTATATAATGTGATCCTGATATGATTATGTGTTATTTGATATCAATGGTAGAATATGATAGAAATATGTAATTGATGCAATTGATATGTTTTCCACATGGTTTTGGAATTATTTGAATCATTGGATTAAAAAGGATCTGTGACAGTCATTCCCTGGGTCTGATATCAATGGCAATGGACCTACGGGTCATATATATACAATGGCAATGGACCTTCGGGTCATATATATGTATACAATGGCAATGGGACCTCCGGGTCATATTATACAATGGCAATGGACCTTCGGGTCATATATATATGTACAAAGGCAATGGGACCTTCGGGTCATATACAATGGAATCCCGGGCAGATACCAGGCTTGATTTGTCACAGAATAATAAGTTGAACAAAGTGGCATCTGCATATGCATATGAATTTGTTTTATTATTAATTGGTTATTGTTATATATATATATATATATATATATATATATATATATATATTGGTTAAAGAATATGCGCGTCGATTTTGGGATATGGAATTAAAGGTAAGATTTATATACACTGAGTTGTGGCTCATATAAACCACTAATATTTTTCAGGAATAAGATATCACTGAAGTTTTTGGTTGACGTGGGTCGTAGGAACTGCACGTGTTATCAAGTTCGGCGGCTGACGCGTTTTGGCAACCTTCTCCTCCTCATCATTTTTGCATGTAGATAAATGTGTAGTATATAGAGTGGTGAGAGGGTCCCACTACGGTTTAGAATGTTTTGAAATATAGACTTGATAAATGTTGGTATTCGAAATTATATAATATGTGTTTTATTTGCTGGACGTGTGGATTGTTTATTTTAAATTTTGAATTTATTTATAGTAAGTGTATAAGTCATAAGGGTTGTGGTGTGACATTAATTATATTTTTTATGCAATTTTTTTTAAATATTTCTATGCACTAATAAAAAATATTGAAATGTTTTAAATTATTACTGTTGATAAATAAATTATTTTAGTGGTTATATAATTAGTATTAATAATATTTTTATATTGAAATTTTTTTGATATAATTTTATGCACTAATAAAAAATATTGAAATGTTTTAAATTATTACTGTTGATAAATAAAATTATTATTGTGGTTACTTTTTCTCCTCCTCTCTTACTTTTTTCCCTTCTCTCTTAATTTACCAATTCTACATTAAAATCCGTACCATACACAAATTGCTCTATTTTTTGTGGACGAAGGGAGTATTAATTATATTTTTTATGCAAATTTTCCGAGATTTTTCTATGCACTAATAAAAAATATTGAAATATTTTAATTATTATTGTTGATAAATAAATTTATTATTGTTGATAAATAATTAGTATTAATTATATTTTTTTATGCAAATTTTCCGAAATGTTTCTATGCACTATTAAAAATATTGAAATGTTTTAAATTATTATTGTTGATAAATAAAATTATAATTGTTGATATATAATTAGTATTAATTATATTTTTTATGCAAATTTATCGAGATGTTTCTATACACTAACAAAAAAGATTAAGATGTTTTAAATTGTTATTGTAGATAAATAAAATTATTATTGTTGATAAACAATAAGTATTAATTATATTTTTTTATGAAAATTTTCCAAGATATTTCTATGTGTTAGTATGCCTTGAATTTGTATAGGATTAGGTTTCCTAATTGGGATAGGATTATATTTCCTAGGCCCAGTCTGTCTAATGTGTGCCTATATATATGGGAGTAGAGCACATAATCTGTATCTGAAAACTGCAGTTATAATACAATTTGTTCTCCGTTTTTGCCCGTGGACGTAGCCAACACAACGTTGGTGAACCACGTAAATTCTGTGTCTCTTTACGTTCTTTTGTTTCTCGATTCACAATTGCCCTATTTGTCATAACAAACTGGTATCTAGAGCCTTGGTTTTCGAACTAGGGTTTTGAATTCCGCTGCGAGGGTTTTGTCCGGTAAATCGAGATGTCTGCTCTGAACGTGAAGGTTGACAAATTCACCGGGAGAAATAGTTTTGGTTTATGGCAGATCAAGATGCGATCTCTGCTGAAGCAGCAGGGTTTGTGGGAGCCGCTCAAAACAAAGAAGGCTACGGAGGATGATAAGGAGTGGACAACCCTAGACGAAAAGGCCCACTCGACCATCATATTGAGCCTGTCTGACGATGTTATCATCGAAGTTGCGGATCAGGAGACGGCTGCTGCTCTTTGGGCGAAGTTGGAGAGTCTATACATGACGAAGTCTCTAACCAACAAGTTTCTGTTGAAGCAACGTTTGTTTCGGTTACGCATGCAGGAAGGTACGCCCCTTCGGGATCATCTGGAAAATTTGAATAAAATTTTGCTAGATTTGCGTAATGTTGAAGTTAAAGTAGAAGACGAGGATGCTGCTTTAATTTTGCTTGTGTCTCTGCCTGAATCTTACGAAAATTTTGTTGAGTCTTCTTTTATGACTGGCAAGGAAACTCTTTCGTTGGAGGATGTTCGATCTGCTCTCCACATCAGAGAGGATCGTCAACAGGCAACGAGTTCAGCCACAGAAGATCTGCCATCGGGATTATCTGTTACGGGTAAAGGACAGAAGAAATTCAGACAAAAGAAGCAGAACTCAAAAGGTTCAAAAGGTCCTAAAGGCCCTAAGCCAGATGACATCTGCAGATATTGTAAAGAACCAGGGCATTGGAAGGCTGATTGTCCAAGGATAAAGAAGAAATTGGGCAAGAAGGAAGATGCTAACGGTTCTGCGACTGTGGCAGAAGCTGATGACACAAATTCGGAAGAAGAATTGGCCTTGGTTGCGGATGAACAGCCACACTGTAATGATGTGTGGATTTTGGATTTTGGAGCGTCATATCATCTCTGTCCTCACAGGGAGTATTTCAACACTTATGAGCAGATAGATGGAGGCAATGTTACCATGGCCAACAGTGCTGTCTGCAAGGTGGTTGGCATCGGCTCAATCAAGATTAAGACTCATGATGGGGTCTTCTGCACCTTGAACGATGTTAGGCATGTTCCACAGATGACGAAGAATCTGATATCCCTGAGTACATTGATAGTAAGGGGTTCAGTTTCAAAGGTGAAGGTGGAGTAATGCGTATTTTGAAAGGTTCGAAGGTGGTTCTGACAGCTTTGAAACGGCGTACCTTGTATGTTCTGAGAGGTTCCATCGTAGCAAATTCTGCTGATATTGCATCATCCGAGGTTGCAACCAAGGATATGACCAAGCTGTGGCATATGAGGCTCGGTCATATGGGAGAACGTGGCATGAGAATCATGTCGAATCGTGATTTTCTTTTGGGCCATAAGGTGCAGAAACTTGATTTCTGCGAACATTGTGTGTTGGGAAGCTTCATCGCAGCAAGTTTCCAAAGAAAGGTGTTCATCGAACGAAGGGGACACTTGACTACATTCATATGGATTGTTGGGGTCCCTCACGTGTTGAGTCTATTGGAGGACACAAGTATTTTGTGTCGATGATTGATGACTACTCGAGAATGACTTGGGTGTTTATGATGAAGCATAAAGGTGAGGCATTCAAGAAGTTCAAAGAGTGGAAGACTCTAATTGAAAACCAGACTGGGAAGAAGATCAAGCGATTGAGAGCAGATAACGGTCTGGAATTTTGTTCGTCTGAGTTCGATGAGTTTTGTAGGAGTGAAGGGATCGTTCGCCATCACACCGTTAGACATACACCACAGCAGAATGGTGTGGCAGAACGCATGAATCAGACGTTGTTGGAGAGAGCAAGATGCATGCTCTTCCAAGCCGATTTGACTAGGAAGTTTTGTGCAGAGGCAGTAAACACGACTTGTTATCTGATCAACCGTGGACCTCACACTGGCATTGACTGCAAGACACCGTACGAGGTATGGTCTGATTTACCTGCAGATTACTCTATGTTGAGAGTTTTTGGGAGTACTGTTTACTATCATGTGAGTGAAGGTAAATTGGAGCCAAGAGCTAAGAAGGGAGTATTTGTTGGTTATGGAGATGGAGTTAAGGGGTACAGAATTTGGTCATCTTCATAGGGTAGAATTATTCTCAGTCGGAATGTGGTATTTGATGAAAATTCTATGCTTAACTCTACTGTGAAGTCTATCGCTACAAAGGATTTGGATGGTGTTGATGAACAGGTGGAGCTGCAAGTCACTCACGATGTGAGTGAATCACAACTCCAAGGTGGAGAAGATCAACACACTACTGTTGAAGTCGCCGATACTTCTAGTTCGGATGTTCATCCACAAGCTCGTCAGAGAAGCATTGCTATTGACAGAGCTAGGAGGACAAATGTGAAGCCTCCGTTGAGGTATGGTTTTGAGGATATGATGGCATATGCATTGCAGGTTGCCAATGAGGTCGAAGATGAGCCTTCGGCAGATGAACCACCTACCTACAAGGAAGCTATTTCAGGCAGTGAGCGTGCCAAGTGGCTCGCTGCAATGCAAGAAGAGATAGAATCACTTTTGAAGAACCTGACATGGGAATTGATTCCACGGCCTAAGGGGAGAAAGATTGTTACTTGCAAATGGATTTTCAAGAAGAAGGAAGGCACTACACCAGATGAGGGCATTAGATACAAGGCTCGTCTAGTTGCAAGAGGGTTCACGCAAAAGGAGGGGGTTGACTATAATGAGATATTCTCACCAGTGGTCAGACATACTTCCATCAGAGTGTTACTTGCGATAGTTGCACATTATGATTTGGAGCTGGAGCAACTAGATGTGAAGACGGCTTTCCTACACGGATTGCTTGAGGAGGATATCTACATGACTCAGCCAGAGGAATTTGTGGTTCCGGGCAAGGAGGATTATGTGTGCAAGTTGAAGAAGTCCTTGTATGGACTAAAGCAGTCTCCGAGGCAATGGTATAAGAGGTTTGACAGTTACATGATCAAGCTGGGATTCAACAGGAGTCCGTATGATTGTTGTGTCTATCACAACAAAGCTGACGATGGTTCTATGGTCTATCTTGTTCTATATGTGGATGATATGCTCATAGCTGCGAAGTCGAAGTCTGAAGTACAGAAGTTGAAAGCTCAGCTTAGTGTTGAGTTTGATATGAAGGGTTTGGGTGTTGCGAAGAAAATTCTGGGCATGGAGATTTCTAGAGATAGAGAAAAGAAAAAGCTTTCTCTGTCACAGAAGAGCTACATTGAGAAGATTTTGTCAAGATTTGGCATGTCTGCATCTAAGGCTATTGATACTCCAAGTGCCACAAACATTCATTTGTCATCTGATCTTGCACCGAAATCCGAAGTTGAGGAGGAGTACATGTCTCGAGTCCCGTACTCTAATGCAGTAGGGAGTTTGATGTACGCCATGGTCTGTACTAGGCCAGATATAGCGCATGCTGTCAGCGTTGTTAGCAGGTTCATGGGAAATCCTGGAAAGGAGCACTGGCAGGCTGTGAAGAGGATTTTTCGTTACTTGAGAGGTACGTCTGATGTTGGTCTCATTTATGGAGGTGATACTCACTGTTTAGTGACTGGTTTTTCTGATTTTGACTACGCTGGAGATGTCGATAGTAGAAGATCTATGACCGGTTATGTTTTCACTCTTAGTGGTTCTGTTGTTAGTTGGAAAGCAACTTTGCAGGCTGCAGTTACTTTGTCTACTACTGAAGCAGAGTATATGGCATTGACAGAAGCTGCTAAAGAGGGAATATGGTTGCATGGGCTAGTTGGTGATCTTGGTTTACATCAAGATCAAGCTGTTGTGTTCTGTGACAGTCAGAGCGCTATTTGTTTAGCCAAGGATCAAGTCCATCATGAAAGGACTAAGCATATTGATGTGAGGTATCATTTTCTAAGAGATGAGAAGAGAATTGAGGTGAAGAAAGTAGGTACTGCTGATAATCCTGCTGATATGTTCACCAAGTCAGTCCCGTAGAGCAAGTTCCAACATTGTTTGGACTTGCTTAATGTCATGAGCTGTTAGTTGCCCGTGGAGGGAAAATCTGAGGCAAGAATGAAGAAGTTTGTTCGTCTGGTGTTATGATGATGCGTCTGCAAGGGAGAATTCAAGTCAAGGTGGAGATTTGTTAGTATGCCTTGAATTTGTATAGGATTAGGTTTCCTAATTGGGATAGGATTATATTTCCTAGGCCCGGTCTGTCTAATGTGTGCCTATATATATGGGAGTAGAGCACATAATCTGTATCTGAAAACTGCAGTCATAATACAATTTTTTCTCCGTTTTTGCCCGTGGACGTAGCCAACACAACTTGGTGAACCACGTAAATTCTGTGTCTCTTTACGTTCTTTTGTTTCTCGATTCACAATTGCCCTATTTGTCATAACACTATGCACTAATAAAAAATATAGAAATATTTTAAATTATTATTGTTCATAAATAAAATTAATATTGTTGATAAATAATTAGTATTAATTATATTATTTTATGCAAACTTTTGAAGATTTTTCTATGCACTAATAAAAAATATTGAAATATTTTAAATTATTACTGTTGATAAATAATATTATTATTGTGTTTAAATAATTAGTATTAATAATATTTTTATATTGAAATTTCTTTGAGATAATTCTATGCACTAATAAAAAATATTGAAATTATTTAAATTATTATTGTTGATAAATAAAATTATAATTGTTGATAAATAATTAGTACTCCCTCCGTCCTCAAAAAATTGAGCACAATTACCATTTTTGTCCGTCCACAAAAAATAGATCATATTAATTTATGGAAAGTTTTCAACAAATAATAACCCTAGACATCATTCCACTAACACTACTTCTCACATACTTTTTCTCCTTCTCTTATGAATGAAATAAGACTCTTATTGTGAGACAGACAGAAAAGACAAAATAGGACTCTTACGTGGGACGAAAAGAGTAACATTTTAAATTTTCTATTTTAGGAAGTGAACCTCGCAATCCACTAACTCTATTTCCATTCATTTTTCTCTTCCTTTTTATTACTTTATTCATTTTTCTTCCTATCTCTCTTATTTTACCAATTGTACATTAAAACTAATGTTGTTTCAAAATATTCTATTTTCAAAGACAGAAATATATACTTCTTCCGTCCGTGAAAAATATGAACTTTCTAATTTTTGAATAGTTAAGCAACACATTACCCTCACACATAATTTTATTTACAACTTATACCATTATAATACACTATTAATGATGTGGAGTTCACTCTACAGTAACACTACTTACGCTACATATTTGATCTCTTTTACTTTACTAATTATACATTAAAACTCGCACTGAATCAAATGTTTCTACTTTTTAAGGATGGGAAAGTTTTAAGTTGCCAAGCTATATAGACCTGGAGATATAATTACTCCCTTTGTCCAGGAAAGTTGAGTCACTTCTTTTTTTGCACTCTTTTTGAAAAAAAAAAATTACTCCCTCCGTCCCTAATAATTTGTCACCATTTGACCTGACACGGGTTTTAAGAAATGTAATAGAAAGTGGGTTGAAAAAGTTGGTGGCATGTGGGTCCTATTTTTATATTGATTTTATAATAAAATGTGAGTGTGAATGAGTTTGTGGAATGTAGGGACCACTACCAAAAATGGTAAAAGTGAAAGGTGACAAATTTTAAGGGACCGACGGAAATGGAAATAAGTGACATATTTTCAAGGACGGAGGAAGTAAAATAAAAGTAAGAATAATGTAGAGAAAAGTCTTATCAACATTATTCTCACTTTTAATTTACTATATATCCACTTTAACTATTTATTACAATTTTTTTAAAACGATGTAAAAAAGAAGTGACTCAACTTAATTGGAACGGAGGGAGTAATATAATTAAATTTACCTTTTAGATGGAACTAAACCTTAAAATGTTAAAATTACCACAATCTTTTATTGATGACCAAATAGTGTTATTTTGGAAATACAAGATCTAAGGCTAAACTATGTTATGTGGTTCCAATACAATTTGTATATTTGTGTGATAACCAAAAGTATATGATTGAGGAGTTGAATGAATATTTTGCAATCATCGTGACATTGGAATACATTCTTTTTTCGTGTGTCCGAGAGAGACAGGTGCATCAAAGGATCATGATGTTGGGAGGCATCTTTTGACATATTTCACCACACTTTCTTCAATCATTGCCAAGTTGAAATAATAGGAATACCCAGCGACTAATTTGCCCTAAATGCAATAACTTCCAACCGTAAAAAATCAATACTCAAACTTTACTACCAAAATAAATGGCAGTACTTAATAAAAACATCATCAACATACACATTATTTTGTTGATGTTGATAAATTGTCCAATTCCAAGCCCTGAAAATAACATATACTACACACTTATTAATAGAATTAATTACCTCAATAGCTACACCACAGGCCCTCATCCTCGAGCTTCGAAATAATATCGGGTCGTGTCGTGTTCGTGTTGCCTTCATGTGCTCCCAACAGGGTAGACACAAGAACCATAGCCTGCAAATCCCACAAGACACGGTCTCAATATCTCATACATAAGATTTAAAAGGAAACGAGAGGCTGCGTGTGATAACTTACTAGGATTAGTAGACGTGACTGCTGCCGTCTGCATGAAGTCGCAGTCACCGGAATTCCTGCTCGAAGATTGATAAAAAAGATTCATAGCGTAGGCAGCGTGAGATGCAACAGTTGCAGGTTCAAAACATGCACCACCAGGCTGAATCGGTCCGCAGTCGATGCCCTGTCCGCAAGCATAATCGAGATTTGCTTGCAGTTGAGCATCAGAAACGCCAGGTCTAGGCAAGCACCAACCAGCTAAGACTGGGCTTGGTACTGGATTAGTTGTGGGAGCTGGGTTCGTGGGTCTGGTCGGAGTCTAAACAAATCAACACCATCCCACGTGTTAGATCAAAATCGTTCAATCCATCATAAATTATTACTAATTTATACTCCATCTGTCTCTTAAAAGTACCCCCCCCCGCCCACGAAAAATAGTCTCATTTTACCATTTTGGGATGTCCACAAAAAATAGTCCTATTTCTATAAATGGAACTCTCCCTCTCATATTTTACCCACTTTTTCTCATTTCTCATAGACCTACTTTTTCTCCACATCTCTGTTACTGTACCTACTTTTTTTCTTTCTCTCTTACGTTACCAAATTTCTTATTAAACCCGTGACATCCACAAATGAGAATATTTTTTTTTTGACGGAGGGAGTATGAACATTTTCCATTTTACTCCATCCTTTAAAATGATACATTCTCTATTTCACGAAACTTTTTTCTCATTCTAATGAGGTGAAACCCATTACCCACTAACAATACTTGGAACATTTTTACTTTCTATCTCACCTTCAAAAGTTCATATAGGGAGTACTAAATTTATCTATCTAAGCTATAATTCAAAGTAAACAACTCTATAGAATGTTACGGCCCACCTGTGTGGTTTTTGCGAGGTTAACATCGTAGGTCGCTGAAAGGTCGGGCTTGAATAGTCCGAACGAGCGCTCCGAGGCAGGGCCAGGTTTCAAATCCTCGTCGTAGAGCGCAAATATGTAGGTATCAATGGATTTCCCCGGCATGAGGGGTGTCCCGACCTTCGACCTGAGGCGGTTTATTAAGTTCCCGTTATAGGCTTTTGCATTTTCCAAATTTGTACCAACTTCATTGGAATCTCCTTTATAAGGCCAACCTGTCTCAGCTACTACAATCTCGACGTCTTTGAACCCCGACGCCTTGAGGGCCGAGTGGATCGCATCAACCTAAGAACAACAAATCAGTAGGAAATTCCCACAAAAAAACAATTACTAATTTTAGCTGTGTTCAATGAGCAAAAGGCATCACATGCAACAAAATTCGAACTAAATTATAGGGAACAACTGTCTAAATACCAGATGGAGACCAGAAATGATATTTCACATATTAGATGGTTTGGAAGTAATCATGAATGAAGATATTTCAAGAAAATGAGCAACACATCAAGGCATAAACAATGTAAGAAAATGAACCTGAGCATCCCACATGTTCATGTACTTGATGCCCGTGTTGGAGTCAAGACGGCCAGCATTGGGTTGGAACAAACAGAAGGCCTTGGTCTCAGGGCGGGGGTCATCCCGGTATGCAAAGAAGGGGTAAGGATTGATCATCAAAGGGGCGCCATTCGTGCTGAGGAATTGTAGCAACCCTTTCATTGTGTCACCATATCCAAAAGCCCCTGCAGATGGGGGCTCCGACTGGCTGAGCACCGCCATTGAATGGACCGTCGACACCTTGATCTTCCCACCCAATGATGCTGTTTCAGATCATCAATTATAAATCTTATACTATGTCTTCTCTTCATCAAGAAAAACACATTCAAAATGCTAATAATTGAACAACCTATACTAAATAAATAGGAGTTTTAAACTATTTAGAATCACAAATACCTGCATTGAGGGCATTTTGGACATTTTGCATCGCCGGAACCAGCTGCGATGCTAGATTCTGATCGGGCAGCGTGACGACCTCGTTTCCGACGGTGACGACGATGATCTTGCTGGCCGGGTAGAAGGCCAGGACGTTGGAATTGACCCAATTTCCGGCGAAATTCGGGTCGGAGGCGAGGGCCGGAATGTCGCCGTTGGATGCGCCGATGACTATCCCGATGCCGGTGTTGGCGAGCGCCTTGATGATCGCCGGGTCGGCGCCGTACAGCCGGACCTTCTCGATGCTCGTCGACTGCAGGAGCTTCGCAGTCGCATCCGCCGGCGGCAGGTTGTCCGCCACCTGCCCGTAATTCACTCCGATGAACGACTCAGAATCTGATTTTATTGTGTACAAAAATCGATAAATTTAATCAAATGATTCTAAGATAAAAATTAAAAGAAATCTGATTGGATCTTGACAAATGCAGCTGAAAATGGAAGAGAGACAAGTGGACTCACTTGCAGAGTGAAATGAGACAAGTAAAAAGAAGAAAATTATTGCATAATTTGTGTGATAGTCTGACGCCATGGCCGTTTCTTAGCTGGGAATGAGGAGAACCGAATTTGACATAATAGAAACGCCAGGGGTATAACGGGATAGATGATACTAGAACAAAGAAAATATGTCTGGTTTTCTTCATCAAAGTCAATCTCACTCGCTCGTACTCCTTTCAGTTAAAAAATATTGATTTCCACTATTCAAAGTCTCATTTATTTTAAATCTCATTTATATTTTCCAATAGATAAATGGATCCTACCGTTCACCTCAATTATTACTACTATTCTATTATAAAATTAATATTTCATAAATTCCATAGAAATACGTCATATTTCTTTTTTCCTCCGTCCCACATAAATAGTACATATCCATTTATGACAACATTTTTCTCATTTTTTACTTTATTGTTTATGGACTCCATTATCTGCTACACAATTTCAACTATTTTTCCTCATTCTCTCTTACTTTACCAATTATGCATTAAAACTCGTGTCCATACCAATGGCATATTCTATAGAACGAAGGAAGTATATAAAAGTTGGATTCACATTCTATTAACCATTACCCATTTTTCTTTACAAAGTCAAACAATTTTTTAAAATCCATGATGAGATAGAATGAGACTATCATTGCACACGGAGAGTGTATCAATCTTCCTAATTCAATTTATACTTCATGTATATATCATATCACCATTTCCTACAATTTCTTTATCAATTCACAACTCTTTACTGCCACATATATATAGGAATGTGATCAAATGTAAACTCTAAATATTGTACAAACTCCAAACTATGATCTAAACCGTTAGAAAATATGAACGTGATCAGATAATAGCAACATATACATTGAATTTCGCATTTTTACGTGTTTTGGATTTCCAACAGTAATTAATATACGAAAATTGACATTTAATGTACATGCGTCATACTAAATGATGTACCTGTGTACATGCCTAACAATGAATAATATACAAAAGTAATCGTATAGTGTATATGATGCACTTTTTATTAGCATTAAATAAACCTGCAAGTATACAGAGTATATATAGTATAACTAAAGGTTAGTACCGGATATCGAACACGGGGAAGACGAACACAATGTGTCTATCTTCTACTAAGACTCAAATACTATCTGGAAAAACAATTGGGTTTTGAAAACTTTTGAAAAACTAAAAACAATAGAAAGCACAGATCAACTAAAACCAGATAAATCAAGAGGAAGACAATAGAGATAAGGGAATCCCAGGGATGTGTGTTCACAGTTATGGTTATACAAAATTCCAACTACAATACCCTAGCACAGTTTATACTTTGAAAGGACGAGTCACCTGCTTATACTCATGCGATACAAATGTTGATTACAAGATTAGGATTGTCAATCCTAACACGTAACTCCAAAAAGCTCCTAAGACCCTTGAAAAGTCCTCACTCTCAATTAACAGTGCCGTTTTAAGTGAATCTAACTCGCTAGAACTCTGTCATAGTTATGAAGCAAGTTATATTAAATCATACACGATTGTGTCACTCAATCATGCAGCATCAAAACTACTTAGGGAATAAACAAAGTAAAAACAAAACGGATATTAAATAGAAAAAGGAATTTGTATAACCAAAGTCGTTACTAACACATCCCTAGAATCCTATGAGTTTAGTTACACATAATTGAATAAACTAAAAACATAGATTGAAGGGAAGACAATTTGAATATAAAACTAAAGCAAATAAAACCCGTGGGTTGAATCCTTGTCGTTCTTGATGTTCTTGAAATCCTTCTCCAACTCCTTGCACCAATGAAGTACTCTAGGTCTTGATCTCTATGAAGTATTTTGCAATTAGAAGTTCTCTCTTTTTGATGAAGCTTGAGGCCTTATTTATAGGGAAAAGCCATGCCTTGTTGTAGAAGGAAAAAATCTCCAAAATATGGTAAAACTGGGTGCAAATCTAGGGCTTCTCGGATTCGCCGCCTTTCTCCGGCGGGCCGCCGCACCTTGGCCGGCGGTCGCCGCGTTGGAGTCCAGAGAGTCTGTTCTCTCGGCGGCGGACCGCCGCACATCTTCCGGCGGTCGCCGGACGAGACTTCTCTTCCAAGCACATTTTTCCGAGGCGGACCGCTGCATTTATCTGCCCGCCGGGCGCCGGCTGTCGCCGGTCGCCGTCTGACTCCAGATTCCCAAACTTGGATTTTTGGCTCCCTTTTTCGGCTCAATTATGCACATTTCTCACAAAACACGTCAAAATACCAAAATAGACAAAATATGCAAATAATGGACGTGTAGAGTGACTTTGACATAAAAAACGGACCATATAATGGCCTTAAAACAGTGCATAATCCGAGCGTATCAACTCCCCTAACTTACATTTTTGTTTGTCCTCGAACAAAACAATAAAGACACAAGAATAGACGCACGGAATGCACAAGGACTAGATGTCATAATTGCCTCAAAAGATGGAAGAACAGTTTAAACATGTATTAACACAATCAAATCAAGCAAGGCTCATTAGTGCACTTTCATTACTAACTCGTGGAACACCTTGAATTCAAGCCCTCGCACGTGGCAAACTTCCAAAGACGGGAAGTGTTCTCTTACTCTCAAAGTGTATAAGGATAATGTGTACATAAGCACTCAAATCATACATCATGCAAAGTTTACCATAGGCTTGCTCAAAGTCTACTCCCTCCTCTACTAAATGTGATTAAACTTCAAAAGTCCGAAATGTCTTTATCTTTGGTTGTAATGTAGGCTCTTTGGTAAGTGAGGAATATTTGGCTAAAAAGTGACTAAAAATAAAAATATCCCAAGTAGAGTAATGATAATTCCACTTTTCTAAACCCAAGACACTTTTATCACTTTATCTATCTCCTTCAACTCACTTTCCAATCCTTTGATTTTCTTTAGTTTTCACAACCTTTCACACATTTTTTTCTTTTTTTTTTCTTTCTTACACATCCTTTTTTTTTTCTAAGATCAAGCACATATTTGGAATTTTTCTCAATTTCACAAATTGTACTTTCTTTATATGAAGCACACTACTTTTTATACTTTCCTCCTTATCTCTCCAATTCCTTTACAAAATAAGATAGCAAAAACTAACTAACCCAAGGAATTGCCCCCATTATTTTGGCTTCCAAAGAATAGGCTTAAAGGCTCAAACTTGGCTTCAAAGGGAAAAATTTTGAATTTTTGAGAGGGTCAAAATTTTGGATAAAAGTAGGCTAAGAAAAGATGGCCAATCATCCTCCTAAATCAACTTAAACACTATGTAAACTTAGGCAAGACTAGGAGCAAGTTCTAGAAACAAATATATGAATGCAGATAAATCACACAAGAATGAAATAATAGGCTCAAGTCCTCACAAGGTATAAGCATGATTCAAGGCGAACAAGCAATTCACTAATTATGCACCTTTTCACCAAACCATCAAATCAACACGTTAAGCCACACTTAAACATAGATGGGATGTAATATCATCGGCAACTCAATCTAAAGTGTGTCCCTAAGCATGCGTGTTTCTAAGTTCTTCATGTTAAGTTCACGACATGGATTCAAGAAAACATTTTTTTGAACACAAAATTCACCTACGGGGTTATTGAAACAAAAACTTAAAGCTTTAAAACAAAAACCTAAACTCACGGTCCACCACTTCATTCCCCCAAACTTATTTACAACAAAGTGTAAAATAAGTTTGTAGAGTCGGTAGGGACGTGAGTGAACTACTAAAAAGAAAACATACCTTGAAAAATTTCGCGTAGAGGTTGACGGGGCGAAAATTCGAAAAATCGCGCTGGAAACTGTGCTCAGGTGGGGGACCGCCGCGGCCTGTCCGGCGGTCGCCGCACATCGTCAGATTGTTCCAGCGAGCTGGTGGAGGACCGCCGCAGCGCTTGCGGCGGTCGTCACGTAAGGGTCAGAACCTGCGAAAAATTTTCAAAGCATAAAACGAAACAAAAACCAAAATATACTCAAAAACTGGAAATAAATGGTTGGGTTGCCTCCCAACAAGCGCTTATTTTTCGTCTTTAGCTTGACGTTCTTTGAAGCTCATGTTATCCCCCATCGTGAGGATTCCTTTGGGATGCCTTTGTACCTACAAATTCGCAATGTGAGCATAGAATGAAGAAAATTATAGTAGGATACAACACATAGTATTTGGCAATCCCCCAAACTTGAACCAAATCAAGGTGTAAACATAATTACATGCAAGACCAAGTAATCCACCTTGATTCAAAAATCATCCCCCATCAAGATCTCTATCCCCCAATAATTTGCAAGAATTTTCAACCATAGACCAAGAACATGCAAAACAATATAAGCTCAAGAATCTACACAAGTCATGCAAGATAAAATAGCCTCACAATGCTATGAACATGAACTATGCGTATCAACAATCAAAACAACGAGGAATTCAAATTTCATCCACGACAAGAAGCTAATTCAAGCATACCCAACAATGATTAACTCCAAAAAAAATCCAACTCACAAATTCACCAACAAATTATCAAAAGAATATCATCCCCCATCAAACTCCATGGTAAACTACCAAAATATATACCAACAACAAAGTCATCCAATGAAAGTATTCAAGATCAAAGCTCAGAAATTATAAGAAGAACGTACATTGCGTTGGTTGACAATTGAGCACAAGAACAATTCGGTAGAATCCAAAGAACTTAATTGAATGATGTCAATTTGGAGTGTGGGTGTGTGAATAATGTGGAGAAATAGAATTTAGAAAGAGGGGAGAAAGTGGATGCTAGGGTTAGAAAGAAAAAGAATGAAAGAAGGAAAGAAGAAACATACCTTATGTGAGAATCTCGCGTCTAACACGCTGCGGCGGTCGCTGAATGCAGTTCAGCGGACCACCGTGGATGGTCTATCCTTACTGTTCTTCTTTCGGCGGGCCGCGGCAACTAACGCGGCGACCGCCAACCCTGCTCCAGAATATTTTTTTTTGTTTAGAGAAAAACGAAAATGAAAAAAATAAAATAAAATAAAAAATAAAAGAAAATAATTAAATCAACGAAAAACTGGGTTGCCTCCCAACAAGCGCTTTTGTTTTTAGTCGTTAGCTCGACTTGAAGTGGCCCACTAATTGGGCGGATCAGCGATCCTAGTGTTGAAAATGGGCATAGGGAGCAACTTGGTCCCTAGCTTCTTCCACCACTTGTATTTCCCCTTATTTGTTTTGATAACATAAATCTCGGGGTCCTCATTGGTTGCCTTCTTCCTCTTTAGCTTCTTTTTCTGCGGGATAGAGGTGGAGAGGTTAGTATCGTCCTTTTTGGGAGAACGTCTTACCTCGTTGACAATGTAGATAGTGGAGGTAGTAGGATCCTCCACTTCAAAGGGGTCTTGAGGTTTGGTCAAATCCGTGACCATGATTGCCTTACACTGCCGTTCCATCTTTGCCTGCTTAGCTTCCTCAAACTTGAGCATCTCGCTTTCGATCTTATAGGTGGATTGGCTATGGTTATCGCTAATTGTGATCTCGCCACGACCTACATCAATCAAAGCTTTGCAAGTAGCGAGAAAATCTCTCCCTAAGATTAGAGGGACATTCTTGTCTACTTTCATGTCAAGCACAATAAAATCGGCGAAAAAAATGAAATCATCTATTTTCACTAAGACATCCTCAATCATACCAAACGTTTTTATGGTCGAGTTATCGGCCAACCTGAGTGTTACATCTGAAGTTTTGAGTGGCCCAATGTTGAGCTTTTCGTAGTACTTCAGCGGCATGAGATTGATGGAAGATCCTAGATCGCATAGGGCCTTGTCAACCTTTCCATCTCCAATCCGGCATCGGATAATGAATTGGCCCGGATCTCTCTGCTTCACTGCCTTCTCCTTTTGGATGATCTCGCTGCAATGATGTGGTAGCTTAAGGTCGGCTTTTGTCGGCTTTCTCTTTCTTATCACTGCCTCCCTTAATAGCTTCGCATATTTAGGTATTTCCTGCAACGATTCAACTAGAGGAATGTTAGTATGAACTTTACAAAACATGTTCAGAAAGTGTTTGAACTGCTCTTCGAGCTTAAACTTCCTCTTTGGCTGGAAAGGTAGCACAATCCCATTGTGCCGCACGAGTCCCTGCTGGGCGGGTGCTTCTGCCTTCTCGATGGCGGCTCGCCGCGTAGAGTCCAGCGGTCTGCCGGCGGCTGGGCAGACTGCATTCTGGGCTTCAGTGATGGCCCGTCGCGTGCTGTGCGGCGGCCCGCCGGCGTCTTGGCAGTCCCCAGTTTGCTGCTTTGCCACCCACTTTTTGTTGACGTCGTCCACTAGTGCGGCTGCCTTTGCCCTATCCTCATCCAATTTCTTTTGGATTTGCTCCATTTGTGTGTTGATGTTGGCTATGCTATGGCTGTTGAGATCGTGTTCATTCCCTGCTCGAGGTTGTTTATCCTAGCTTCGACCACTCCGATCTTGGTGTCATTAACCTTCCTGTCTTGTGCGATTACTCCAAGATCCTTGTGATCCCTTGTTCATACTTTTCCTCATTCTTGAGTGTGTCAACTACTCCTCCCTTGCTAAAATTAAATCATGCGGGGTATTGCAAGTAATTATTGTTAGAATAAGAGAGATTAGGGTGAGGTCGGTTTCCATTATAATTATTGAAATTACCGCCCCCTGGTTTGGGCGATAGTTGTTGTTGTAATTTCTATTGGAGCCGCCTCCTTGCATGTAGTTGATTTCTTCCACTGTCGGGGTAAGAGTTTCAGGCTTAGAGACTGCAATAATGGAGGTTGGTGGAATCGGGTTCTCCTTCCTTGATGAATCCATTTGGTCCACCCTAACTCGAAGCTCGGCCAATTTCTTTGCAAAGGAGCTTTCCTCGGCTTCTTCAACTGCAACTATCCTTTTTAGGTCTATGCCTTTCTTTCGACCACCCCCTGCTGTTGGTGGCGAATTCCTCTATCATTGCCATGGCTTCCTCACCTGACTTCCTTAAGAACCCTCCATTTGCACCTGAATCAAGCATATCACAAATTTTTTCGTTAAACCCATTATAGAGAATCTCTACCTGGTGGTCCACGGTGAAACCATGGTTAGGGCACTTTCGGAGAAGGGCTTTGAAACGAGAAAACGCCTCATAGAGGGGTTCGTCCTGGCCTTGGATGAATTGGAAGATCTCGCTTTTGAGCTTCAAAATTGTGCCCGGCGGATAATACTTGTCGAGGAAGGCAGCTACAATGTCTTTCCATGTGGAGACCTTTTCTCTGGGCATACATTCAAACCACTCTTTAGCAGAATCAGTTAATGAAAAGGGGAAGAGTCTTACCCTTATGGCATCATCGTCGACACCGTTCAGTTTGAGAGTGTTTGCGATCTCCACAAATTTGGAGAGATGGCGGTAGCATCCTCTGTAGCCCTACCTGCAAAAGGAGTTTGCTCGACCCTTTGAATAAGGGGCATGCGTAACTCAAAATTATTAGCGTCAATACGAGGTCCTTCGGGAAAGGTAATCATATTCCCATGATTGAACATGTTCATCACGGGTTGTATCTCCTGATTCTTCTTGTTTAGAGCCTCTCGGACCGCCCTTTCCGCATCTCTCTCATCCATCAGTAGCTTCACCATTTCCTGCAGTTTTTCGATGTCCATTCGGTCACCCATTGTTCCTGATCCTTTTTCACTTCTTATTTTCCTACGAGTTCTCTCAAGTTCTAAATCGAACGGTTCTAGGTTGTCCTTCCCAGAGCGCGTTCGCATACAAAACCTGCAAGAAGCAAAAACAAAAACGATTTAAAAACTAAGATTAAAAACTGAAAGAAATTAAAGTCCAAAGTAGCAATATTATCCGTTTGAAGATATCACTCCAATTCCCCGACAACGGCGCCAAAAACTTGATGCACTTTTTATTAGCACTAAATAAACCTGCAAGTATACAGAGTATATATAGTATAGCTAAAGGTTAGTACCGGATATCGAACACGGGGAAGACGAACACAATGTGAATCTAACCCGCTAGAACTCTGTCATAGTTATGAAGCAAGTTATATTAAATCATACACGATTGTGTCACTCAATCATGCAGCATCAAAACTACTTAGGGAAGAAACAAAGTAAAAACAAAACGGATATTAAATAGAAAAAGGAATTTGTATAACCAAAGTCATTACTAACACATCCCTAGAATCCTATGAGTTTAGTTACACATAATTGAATAAGCTAAAAACATAGATTGAAGGGAAGACAATTTGAACATAAAACTAAAGCAAATAAAACCCGTGGGTTGAATCCTTGTCGTTCTTTATGTTCTTGAAATCCTTCTCCAACTCCTTGCACCAATGAAGTACTCTAGGTCTTGATCTCTATGAAGTATTTTGCAATTAGAAGTTCTCTCTTTTTGATGAAGCTTGAGGCCTTATTTATAGGGAAAAGCCATGCCTTGTTGTAGAAGGAAAAAATCTCCAAAATATGGTAAAACTGGGTGCAAATCTAGGGCTTCTCGGATTCGCCGCCTTTCTCCCGCGGGCCGCCGCACCTTGGCCGACGGTCGCCGCGTTGGATTCCAGAGAGTCTGTTCTCTCGGCGGCGGACCGCCGCACATCTTCCGGCGGTCGCCGGACGAGACTTCTCTTCCAAGCACATTTTTCCGAGGCGGACTGCTGCATTGATCTGCCCGCCGGGCGCCGGCGTTCGCCGGTCACCGTCTGACTCCAGATTTCCAAACTTGGCATTTTGGCTCCCTTTTTCGGCTCAATTATGCACATTTCTCACAAAACACGTCAAAATACCAAAATAGACAAAATATGCAAATAATGGACGTGTAGAGTGACTTTGACATAAAAAACGGACCAAATAATGGCCTTAAAACAGTACAAAATCCGAGCGTATCAGTATACTATTTTGGATTCTGTTTGGTAACAATTATATTAGTTTTTTGTGTACAGGGGGTGCGTTAAAATACTAACTTTTCTTAAATTGCTAACTTGCTAACTTATCAACGTAGTGTATTTAAAATGTTAACACGAGCACATTAAAATGTCAACACATATTTGTGTTGACATTTAAATATCAATGTCAACACAATGTATTAAAATATCAACTTATGTTTATGTTGACATTTCAGTTTCATCGTGTTGATATTTTTAATATACTACGTTGATGGTTAGCAAGTTAGCAACTTAAGAAAACTAAGCAAGGGGATCACACCCCTTGTGTACACATGCTAGTCTTAGATCTCCCAAAGGGAAAAGGCTATAAAGGAGGCGAGCAGACTGCTTCAAAAGTGTAGGACATGTGGTGCGGTGTGCCATCATGATTCGAGATCATGTCCACAAAAATATACGGATATAGGCAAAGAGAAACGTAAAGGGATCAAGACATGTTGATATTTATCGTTTGTTTCCCAAACTTATTTTTTTTACAACAACTTTGACATCTAAATTATTTACTACTGAAGGATTACATTATTAATGAGTTTTCGTACATTATTCACTAGTGAATGAGTACATTAGTTATGTATTTTATACACATCGTTCGTTTAGGCAATGAATGACTACATCATTTACTATTGAATGACATTATTATTAATAATGAGTTCTCGTACATTATTTATAAGGGAATTACTTGTAGGTACATCTTCCAATTATTCTATTACAATGGTACATTACTATGTTATAATACGTTATATTATTGTTCCCTACATGTACATTACCAACAAACTTGATAAATAATGTACGCATTTTTATACAATTAATGTATTGTTCATACCGTAAATAGTGTATAATTGTTTAATGCACACAATCCTATCATTAATGTACTAAAGTCAAATTGTACATTAAAACATAAATATTATAAACAATGTAAACGTTTTGGCGCGGAAGTACGCCAGCCTCCCTATCCACATGCATTTCCTCTAGAAATTGATATAAATGATAAGGGGATGTCTTCTTCAAAGTCATCATCGAAGTTGGCCAATCTAATTCTAATAAGACAAGCGTACATTTATTAGTCTAGATGTAAATTGAATGTCTAATAACACAGCGTATTAATGTAGAATAAGGATTGAACATATCGAAATAATCGATGTAATATGATGCTTCAATTAGAAGACTTGATGTACACGTAAGATTGAATAATGTATCAATGCATAAGTAATTGATGCACAACAAAATTAAAATTCAATGCATGTGGTGGTACCATGGATTGCTAAATTCTAGGGGAATGATTCAAACTCCCTATCTGTAACGCCCCACTTTTTGAACCCTAAATTTCGAACCATAAAATTTTTGCATTAAATGCTTTTAATGCCGTGAACTATGTGGATTAAATGATGAGTGAATTAATTGCATGATTCTTTGTGACCTAATTGCGATTTGGAGTTGAGATTTATTTGAGTATATGACGTGACTGTTGAATAGTCAAATATGTGGAATATATGACGTGGCTGTTGAAAGGTCAATGTGTTGAGAATATGAGGTGAAAGTGGTAATGATTGAAATTTATGACGTGATTGCGTAAATATTTTGATGCGGGGTGAAATATATTGTGGCGAATTAATTTCTAAGGGATGAGTGAGATTAAATGGGATTTTCATAAATATCATACACATTATTTGGAATTTTCAACCCCCATGATTTATTGGAGAGGAGTCCAATTATTTCTTATTTTTCCATGAGAAAAATCGATACCCATGTTTATTCCAAGGAGATTTCGAAAATCTTCTATTTATGGGAGAAGGAATTATTTTACTATACTATTTGATCCCTTATTTATTCTCTTCCATGAATAAATATAAATATTCTAGCATATCTTACCATATCTAAAGAGATCTTGCCATATCCTATTTAATTTAGGAATTTAATTAAATTCCTTGTGAGAGGAGCTAAAAAAATCGCCTACTCCATATTTTACTGGGAGAATTTATTATTTTATTCTGCTCCGTGATATTTTATTCTACTTCGTAAAATACCAAATAAAATCATAGGCTAATTAAATAGCCTAGATTTCGAAATTTCCTCCTTATTCTCTACCAAAAATCACGCCAACTCCCTCCTCCAAATCTTCTCAAATCTTTAATTTATTTAATTAAAGATATTATATTTTGCACTCTATAAATAAGAGTGAAACCCTAAACCTAGAATCAAAATACACGCCTCCCACTCTCTCTCAATCCACGCCACTTTCTCTCCCACTCTCTCTCAATTTTCTTCTATTTTTCTCCAAGAGTTCTTCACCTTTTGTAAAGAGTTCAAGTTGAAGCCTCAAGAATTATTGAAGAATCAAGATTTTACTTTGTTTCTACCGATCGTTTTATTCAAGAAGAGGTATTTGATCTATATTTTCTCATCTATCCGATTAATAGGTGTTCTTGAACCCTCATGCATATAGATTGAGTGAAAATGGAAAAAAATTGATGAACATGAAGTGATGTGCACGCGTGTGTGTGCGCATCGGTATGTGTGCGTGTGTGTTTATGTGTGTGCGTGTGAGATGTGTTGAAGGACACTCATGCGTGACATGTTTTGATGATAGATCTGGAGTTGTGGTGTGAATAAAATTGATATGATGAGCATGTCTTGATTTTTGAATGATAATATAAAATTAATCGATGGGAAAAAGGGAAACGTTGTGAACATGCATGATTTTGAGTAGGTGATTGAGACTTACTTGTGATACACATAATTTAAAGGTGATAACTCGCGCTCTCGGCGTGATAGCAAGGGTAAGAGCGTACTTGAGATCTAAGGAGTCGAGGTGGGCTTTATTTAGTAAACTCTTTTATTACCAAAATAATGATTATGGTGTTATAAGGGTGGTTTAAAACGTTATGCCATGCCTATGATTGTTTTGATGATGTTGTGTGCCTGATGCCTAGTTTGTGAGTTCGCTCCATTAGGCTATAGGGCTATATAAACGAATTCGGGTCTGAGTAGGGCCGCAAACCCTATCAGGCTAGTGTACACAGTTGGGATCGGGAGCCGTCCTTGCTAGTCGGCCAGTCTCGTGGGCGAATAGTGTGGCCACATTTTCGTCGCACTATGGAATTGATGTGAATTGTGGATTGTTAAGAAAATGGGAAAAATTGTTTGACTGACCAGTCTATGAAATTATTTTGTGATACTCGATGATATTCTTTTATAACTGCAAACTCGAGTTCACTATGGTAAGGATGACATATGTATTAAAATGTTTTGGCATGAGTCAACTGAGTATGTTTAAAGTACTCAGCCCTGCATGTGTTTTCCCTATATGCAGGTTGAGCGGCGATGAGCGGTTGGCGGTGTTGAGCAAATTAATTGAATAATAATATGATCATTTTGAAACATCGAGTGGAGCTGTGTCTTCATACATGACTTCACTTTTCTCTTGGATGCTTCCGCTGAAACATGGGCTTCTTATCGTTTGATTGAGTTTGAACTTATTCCATTTTGTTTAGAATATCGAGACATGATACATTTTGGATTATATTAAACCCTTGTCGTTTTCAGCATAAATTGTGATATATATTCTTCATTGGATTTCATTGGTAAGCCGTCGCCTTATTGTTTTATTGTTCATTAATTACGTTGGTCAAACCCTTTTAATGAAACCCTAGCCTACGTTCTTGTCGCATTTAAGTCCGCCCAGGTCGCGATCGTCACATTTATTATACCCTAGAAGGGCGGTCATGACAGTTTGGTATCAGAGCCTCAGTTCTTTCTGCTCTGGACCCAAGAGTCTTATTGAGTCAAAAATCTATTCTTGTGTTAATTGGTTAAGTGAATAAACATCGATGGCTCAGCACCACGACTCGTCTCCGCTCAACCACGAAGAATGAGGTAACAAGTACCTTGATGAATATTGATTCATGAAATGTCGGGAATTGCAATGAAATGGAAGTTAATGTGACGTTTTGAGATTTTGCTTGGAGCATGAAATGATGAATATACATGAATGTGAAAGTTCTTAATGCGACCATGCCGAATATAATGAATATTGTTATGCACGAAAATTTGTATTTGTGCTCGATAGAGAATTTTCAGCGAATATATGTTGAACTGCTATGAGTTTGGATAGATATAATTCTATATGATCGGGGATGCATAATTATTGTGAAACGTGAGGCATGATTGTGATTACTTGGCTGCTACGAAGCAACTCCTACGGGAAATGTGTAGTAAAAAATACTATGGCTTTTAAAAAATGTGGTGAAGTTATGAAACTGGAGACACTATGCGAATGTGTAATTGCTTTTGTTTAATAATGAGGCATGATGTATCACATATTGAAGTATGATTGTGAACACGTGTGGCTTGATGTTGAGATTTGTTATTACATGTTCAAACTGCAAATTTAACTTGAAGGACGTACATGTTGATTACTGGGAAGACGAAAATTATAATGCATATTTGGTTGAAATTATATGATTTTGAAAATGTGAAGGCGAAGTATGACGCGTGTGGTTGCAATTATGTGATTGTGAAATAGATGGCATGAACTGCATGAAGTTGGAAATGCGATTTTGTGGATGATGCATTGACTAAGTGTTAATCTTTGCATATATTAATATACGATGGATGTTATGCTATGGAACGCCATATGACTTATGGGGATAAACATGCTTGATTGTGCTATGTCTGAATGAAGTTTCATGTGGTGATAATCTATGACCGATGAAGTACAAGGTATCGTATAGAATCACTATGATAGTGAAATGTGAAATTTTTGAACTCTGTTGCGAACGTGGAAGCCCTATGAAGCTTGAATAATATTTAAGTAATGATCGAATATATGTTGAAGTATGAGACTTCAAGCTATGCTTGAAATTGTCAAGTGCCTAAGAAGTAGGCTAGAACTTAGTTGTATGAGGACAATCGCAATATCACTTTCCTGAGTGATAGAACCAACGAAAAAATATATATTTCGAACTTTGGTGTATCCTTACAATGGTAAGATCATACCTAAGATCTAATAAAACTATGCAGTCATGTATACCATGCCAAAGTGGCGACGCGACTCAAATACGACGATGTTTATGACACATTAAGACCACGTGTATAATGGCAATCGAAAATGACTATGTGGCATGACAAGAAGAAGACTTTGAAGATGCGACCACCAAAAATAGTTATTAATTTCGACGATACAATGAATCTCAACTTGGAATCCACGGTTTCATAGAACGACGTTTCCATGTTCAGGCTCGGGAAAAATGTGCGAGGGAGTGCGACCCTTGTAGCTAGAATGAACGATTCTTTTTAGTCTACAATACTTACTTGGATCCTAAGAAATTTTTTCAAAACCTCTCGATTAACAGTGAGCCCTTATTTATCTAAGACCTTGTTGGACTCACAATTTGCAAGTAATACCCATTATTTCTTTTCCTATATCGAGTCATGAGTCACTTGTCTCGAAAGTTGGTGTTTGCCTTTGTAACTTTGGATATCTTGATTGACTAGTCTCCTTTGATTCATCATAAGGACGATACTTTGATTTTATGAGCTTCCGTCATTGAACTTTAATCCTAAAAGTTGTTTGCAGTTATGACCTTCAGTATGATAACATCTCCAGACATATTTTCTTCAAAGGATGGAATATTCTTCTTGGAACTTTGGTTCACCCCTTTATTTTGTAACCATGCTTGTGGCAAGCTCTTTCTGGCAGAAGTGAAATTCTTTTTAGCTCGTATATTGTTTCATACTCAATGATTTTTCTTTCTTCAACACTAAGTTAAGGCTATCATGTTCTCTTCTTCCTTAACGGGTCGATCGTATTAAATTTCTGAAAAGTTCCATTCACTTTGAGTTGCCTTTAACAAACCGCAAATCCATTGATGTGATTCCATTTTTTTTCAAGAACATGATGTCGTTGAACCATTTTAGTGCTACTTCATGACATTATGTCTATGTTTCTAAATCCTGCCACGACTGATTATTCTAGGCCTCGACATGTTTGAACGATATCATTCATTGCTGTCCAGAATTTTTTTCCAAATTTTGATTGGGCACTCTGCTATGGAATTTTTGAGATTTATTGTAGTTTCATCCTGTTTTCATGACCTATCTCATGTTCTTCGAGCTGTCGCCAGAAGTAAATTCTCATGCTCTATGGGTTTTATTTGATACATGTAAACCATTTAATCCTCAAAATGGACGGGTTAAGTTCAATGGAACTTAGTCCTTGCTTTATTTCGAACCAATTGTCAATTATGAGATTTGAAAGTGTCGAGCTAGAAATGTTGTTCTTGTTTCCTTGATTAAGTTTGAGCCTTTCCGATTAAAGACATTCTTAGTTGTGCTTCTTCGAGTTGAAATCAATTTCTATCCAAGTAAGGCTGTTTGATCAATATTCGAATTATTGATACTAGACTCAAGGAAATGTTAGAGTTGTACTTTTCGGATACACAGAAGGAATAAGTTCCTATGGCCAATCACGCGTGGAAATTTACACACCAACTAAAAGCGTCGACATAACCAATAAACGAGACGTTAGATATTCTGCAACAACGAACTACCTGCCACAAGCTGCTAGAAGATAGAACTTAAGCAATAAACTCTTGATAAATGAAATATGCTTACGAGTAGCTGATGATCAATGCATGAATAACAAAGTGGAGAATTTAGATATTTGTTATAATCGAATGCTTGGAGAAAAGATGATGGAATAGTTTCTTGTTAGCACCAGACTCAAGATCAACACCGTTATAAGAGGCGATATGGAAACTTTGAGGAAAAAGTGTGAGTTTGAAGAAAATGGTTGAAAATAGATGCGAAATGTTATTTAGTTACTTGCTTATTCTGAAGTATGCATGACTTTTAATGTGATAATTGTTGATCGATAAGATGTTAGTGTCTTCACCAGTGGCTGGGACAATATAAATATCCCGAACATGCTCGAACGTAGAAATTGTATTAGGAGAGCTTAAGTTAGTCGCTCACGACCTGCAAGTTATGGCGATGGGAGATATCAATGTAATCCTAGGAATCGATTGGTTGACCGCGAATTTTGCGACGAGTCATTGTAAAGAGAGACAAATATTCCTACAAGCTCTGGGAAAGGAACCCACCGTATACCATGGAATCTCGAGGAACCAGCGAACCGCCATAATCTCCGCGCTCCAAGCTACTACAATGATGAGAAAAGGGCGTCTTGCATATCTCGTCTATCTCCACGGAGGTGAGAAAGAGGAAAGAAAAGTGGAAGACGTCTTTGTCGTATGAGAATTTCCAGACGTTTTTCCCGAAGTGCTACCTGGACAGCCGCCAGATCGGCAATTGGAGTTCACCATTGACCTTGAACCAGGAGCCGCACCTGTATCCAATGCACCGTATCGAATGGCGCCCAAAGAGTTGTAGGAACTCAAGATACAACTTCAAGAGCTCATGGACCTAGGTTTGGTTAGGCCTAATGTCTCGCCATGGGGCGCACCAGTGCTTTTCGTTAAAAAGAAGGATGGGTCGATGAGAATGTGTATCGACTATAGAGAGTTGAACAAATTGACCCTCAAGAAAAAATATCCACTGCCAAGGAGAGATGACTTGTTTGATCAACTTCGAGGAGCCGGCGTGTTCTCAAAGATGGACTTGAGGTCCGGATATCACCAACTAAGAGTTCGAAGGGAGGACATGTTGGGGATAATCGCAGCGGAAATTGCAAGATTAAATAAATCCACAAAAGAATCTATCTAGGTGATTATGTGGGTCGATTCAATTTCATGCTTGAACATGTAGAGACATATTATTGCGCAATTAATCACATAATTTAGAATTAAATTATGATGTTGAATACTTACAATTATGATTCTCCAAAGAATCGAAGTGGCTCGCTACTTCTCCACGTGTAGATCTTGAAGCTTGATGTTGATTGCAAGACCAAAGATCTTCTAACCTATGACCCTTGACAAAATAGATCTAAATTCCTTGTGGGAGGAATCTCTTAGAAATTATAAGGATCTTGAAGGAGAAGACAAGAAAAACCAATTGCACACACTATGCAAATTTCGAAATCTCCTATTAGTGAGGAGCTCGAAAATTGCAAGCTTGGAGGCTAGGTTTAGGTTTTTGTGTAATGTATATTGTCTCCTCTCCTTACATCCTTATTTATAGAGTTTATGATGGGCTAGGTTAGGGATCTATGGGGCTTGGATTGGGCCTCCCCAATTGGACCTTCTTTACTAATTAAATTATAACCCATAATTCAATATAAGACCAATGGAATATTTCTTGTGCCACTATCGAAGAAATACTGACCGCCCATCCAATCCGTGATTACAAGCAATCCGGGTTAACCTCTTTAATATATTATTTCCCGTGTCTAACATTTTCTATATCCATTAATTAATTTGTAGTCTTCTATAGACTTTAAATTAATTAATATCTTTTTATTTCCAAGAGTTTGTCTAGTACGAGATGTATATCAAAATATACTTTTCCTTTTCTATTTATTCTTGGATTAAATCCAAACCGGTCGGGTTTCCGAATAATAGAATTTCTCTCGAACACCTCTTGGGGATATAGTCAAACCACGCAGGCACACGATTCAATGTAATAATAAAACTGACACCATACTAGTTATTAATTACTACTACTCAAGATATCAAGAAAATTGGGTTACGAAAAACCCGCACCTATTGATAAATAAAAGCAGCGTATGATTAAATAACGTGTGTCCTATATTATTACAAAGATTAGGAAATATTAAATCTCCAAGACATCGTCTTACAGTAGATAGCGACAAAGACGTGTCTATACTTTAGATCCATTGAATGCTATACCACACCAGTGTCACTAGTCATTCTCAAGGTAAAGACGACTTTCGGATGGACACTGCAACCTTTCACGATAGGTAGCCAAAGCCTATCTAGGTTGTGAAAAAGTTTTACTTCTACAAGGTACCGGTTGGGCCACCTACTGTGATGACCTATTCCACGACCCAACCTTCAATGTAGAAGACTTAGACTGATTTTACTTTCCGGCTCTTTAATTATATAATTTAATATATAATTAAATACGGTCAATACCCATTAAAGTAAAATACACAGTGTGAAGAAAACATTTATTATTCTCATTAAATGAAGAGTGTTTACAATATACAAGCAATTTATCAAATTCAAAATGAACTCGAAAAATGCTTTTTAGTATATATGTTCCAACAGGACATACCGAAGACTGCGTTTCGCACAAGATATGGACACTACGAGTTCGTTGTGATGCCGTTCGGACTAACCAATGCATCTGCAGTATTCATGGACCTGATGAATCGAGTATTCCACCCATTCTTCGATAAATTCGTTTTAGTCTTCATAGATGACGTTCTAGTATACTCGAAGAACGAGAAGGAGCGCGAGGAGCATCTACGAATCGTTTTGGAGACATTGAGGACCGAGAAGCTATACGCCAAATTCAGCAAGTGTGAATTTTGGCTGAACGATGTAAACTTTCTTGGACACATTGTATCGACAGAAGGAATCCGACTGGACCCCGCCAAAGTGGAAGCCGTGCAACAATGGAAGTCCCCATTCACACCGAACGAGATTCGGAGTTTTCTAGGTTTGGTAGGATACTACCGAAGGTTCATAGAAGGGTTCTCCAAGATAGCGAGACCAATGACCCAACAACTCAAGAAGGGAGTCAAGGTAAATTGGACCCCGGAGTTTGAAGTGAGCTTTCAACTCTTGAAGGATAAATTGACCACCGCACCTGTATTAACTGTGCCAGAGCCTGGAGTGAACTACGTAGTCTACACCGACGCTTCGAAGGTTGGACTAGGATGCGTGTTGATGCAGAACAACAAAGTAATCGCATACGCGTCATGACAATTGAGACCACATGAGCTGCACTACCCAACCCACGATTTGGAGTTAGCAGCAGTAGTACATGCCCTAAAGATTTGAAGGCATCATCTCTACGGAGTTTAATGTGAAATTTTTACAGAGGGCGGTCGTGACACTATCCTTAGTGATGGTTTCCTTTTGTAAGTGGGTACCTAATAACTACATGAGCTCCCACTATGTATTTCTTTTTTCTAGATCATATACTCTCCCGACTCCTTCCCCTTCCTTATTTTTTTTTCCCTATTTCTTCAACTATACTACTCTCTAATATAGAAGGTGTCCTCAAAAAGCTTAGTCACTAGCTTTAAATTAGTCCAGCTAATCAAAAATAATGCATACATAGCTTCTCCAACTCTCACGTATTATCCCATTTCATACACATATTTTTATTAATATGCTATGGCGGCTAATGTTTTATCACTTTAATAATTTTCTTAATTTGGGCGTACCCCATATGTACGTACAATATGTATAATAAAAAAGAAATTATCTATAAAATATTAAAGAAGATCACTAATTGTAAAAACTATTAAAGTTGCACTAACACATGCACACGCATACTTATACGTGCATGTACAATTATATTAATTTTACATAATTTACTAAACGCATTATTATATAGCAACCTACTCAAAACTCTACAGTTGTAATAAAAATATATCAATATACAAAATGATGCATGTTTTAGATTAGGGATTGTCACAATTTTTTCCCTCTTTAAGAATTTTGTCCTCAAAATTTATTATCCATTTAAGCTCATACATCCAATAAAGTTATTGAGCGAGCACAAGCGAATAAGCTTTTTAAGCCTTTTTCTTTTCAGTTTCTCATATTGTTTACACGTATCCATAATAAGTTCTTAACACTTTTATTATAACATCTATTTTTTTTAGGATATTATGAATCTCTTTTTTTCATATTATGACATAGAATTATTTTATAAGCAATTGAAGTCACTTTATTTTTAGTAAGATCACAAAAGTATTGAATCATATTAATTATTTTGATGTTGTCATATGATTCTTCGTATTAATACATTCTTCATTATAACATCACAAATCCCTTATAATTTACCTTATTCATTATAAGAACTTAATATACACATCTCTTTAATTCTTATACATATACCAACTACCCGTTATATTTGAGCTAGTTTTCTTTCACTACCAAAAATTTAATTTCTATAAGAGCAATAGCTTCTAAGTCTCCTATTTTTACCCTTAATCAAATCAATCAACTATCACTAGCTATGTGCCAACGTCTCTATCAATTCTATCACATATATAAACTTTTAACACGTCGTTAAGATATCTGATAAGGCCAATTTCATGCATCGGTTATAAGGGTAAATTCAATGAGTTCCTGGGTCTAACACATGTTTTAAGTCAGGTTGTGTAGAGAAAATCGTCAGGCCGAGGAGATAAGAGAAGAAATCTTCCGGGCGAAGGAAAGAAGCGAAAAAGGAGCAAAAGAGCAACAATTCACAAGACGGAGGGAGCGTCAAAGACAAAGGAAAAAATAGAGAATACAAGGAAGGATCTAGAAGCCGTCTGCCTATAAATATTGGAAGCGCATACAAAATTGGAGACACATTTTTTTACGCTCCAGTTCATAGTTCCTAGCTCACTTCTTCAAAATTTCTCTACACACACTGGACTATGGGGTAATTCTGGAAGGTTCGCGTCTTGATAATTAGTTTCAGTTGTGTACCACCGTCCTCACGTAGGGTGAAGAAACAATCCTTTTAATTTCTGCTGTTTTCGTTGTTTTTGCGCCGAGTCTTCGCTGTTTGAAGCTCGGCTACTATTGAAACCTCGTTGAATCTTGGACAATTCTGCTATGGAAGTTTAATTTTCTGTTTTCGTTCGTGATTCATGTTGATTTCTGTTTTTCGTTCACTTTTGGATGCTTTTCGCACTTGATCTGTTGGATTGAAGTTAAATTGTTGTTGGATCGCGGTGAATTGTCTGAATCAAAGTGATCAGAGATGGAATTTGCTGTTGTTTGTTGTGGATTGCTTGGATCCGGAGTGGATAAAGCATCCGAGGTTTAGATCTGTTGAAATTCTGCATGGGAATCGATGTTTAGCTTCTGTTTCTTTATTTACCTTGTCGAGTGATTGTAGATCTGCTTAACTTTCCTGTTAATCATAGGTTTTAATGTCTCGATATAGCATGCTCTGTTCCGATTTGATGTATTACTCTGTTTTCTGCATATGTGATCATGGATCGTTGGAAGAGATGAAGTTAGTTGTTAGTTAGAACCAGATTTGCATCGTCGCAGCTTTATTTTCGTACTATTTCTGTTTTGGGAAAATGGTCCCCACTGCATGTGTTTCCTCTGTCTAGCCGTTTAGGGAAAGTTGTTCACTAGGTCTGGTAAAATTTAGCTGTTCTGTTTCCTTGAATCTCACCATGAATGCTTGCATAATGTTTTCTATTTCCTAGGTCTAGCTATTAGGTAATTATACAATTCCCGAGTCTAGTAGTTAAAATTCTCAACTCAAGTTGCGTGGCAGCAACCAACCCCATTCCCAAGTCCTCTAGCTCTTATCTTCGCTTCATTCCTCTCTATACTAATTAATAGTGTATTGGGTTGAGGTATTTTTATTGATCGCTGACTGAGAGTGAGTCCGACGACCGTAATCTTCACTGGTATTGACATCTCCTAGACCCTGTGATCTAGTGAATTCTCTGGACCTGAAGGTTTTGAACACCCTGATATGTACTGTGCTCTCAGCCTGCACATCAAATGGCTCCGTTGCCGGGGAGGGATGGTGTACTTTTCATTCGAGTTTAGAGTGATTTGGCGTATATAGTTTTTGATTTGTTTGTTTTTGTTTTCTTTTCAGTTTATGAGCAGAGGCTTCAGGTTTGGCAGGTGGAACCAAGACCTGAGTGGAAGGAATCACGACTTATTTGGCAGCCGAAGGAAACCCTCGCCCTTGTCACCACCAGGTCGGGACTACAACTGGAGGCTCAGCTCATTTGAGCTCAGAAAGTGACGAGGTCTCAACCTCGAAAGTTAAAGAGGAACTCGGATCAACATCTGAAGCATAGGAAGGAACCGTTGGAGATATGGCCAACCCAGTTGAAGATGACCCAGAGATCGGCTCGCTCACCGCCCATCTGCATGGCGAGCCTGCTCAAGCAATTGTCACAGAATTTCTCTGGGCGTAGGAATGAGTGCCCATATGAATTCTTAAACGAATTCAACAAGTTGTGTAGCATCCAGAAGAAACCAAATGATGCAACAGAGGAGGACTATCGCCTGCGTTCGATCCCCTTTGCATTGAAGGGGCCAACACTTGGCTACTGAGGTTACCACCTAATTCTATCCATACCTGGGGAGATTTCAAACTAGTCTTCTTAGACTATTTCTTTCCTTCGAACAAAACCTATGCCCTCAAGAAGAAAATTCTAGAGTGCAAGCAGGATTATGATGAGTGTATGAGTCAGTATTGGTTGCGTTTTAAGGGATTGCTCGATGCCTGCCCCAACCATAGGATGATTGAAGCTGAAACTTACTACCTATTTTACAAGGGGGCAAACCCAGATTGTAAGGATCTGATGAATACCTCGAGTGGGGGAAATTTTACCAAGAAGAAGGTGAGTGAGGCCAGAGAAATCCTGGGACGGCTGATTGACGCAAAGAAAGCGTACGTACGATCACCCACGAACCATTCTAAGAAGGGGATCAGCGAAAGCAGTGCAAGAGCAGGGAGAAGAAAGAGTAGAGGCCAGGATAGACAGATTGGAGAAAGCGCTCCTGAATGCGATCGAGAAGAATAACTCCCCTGTTTCGCAAGAGAAGGAGAAGTCACCCGGTCCAGAGGAAAATCAACTCCAACTCTACTATGGACAGTCAGGGGATGGAGAATACCAAGCCCAGGTGAATGTTATGGAAGGATGGAATCAGAATTATCAGAACACGAACTGGAATCAATGGAAGATTAAGGGAACTCCATGGAGGGACAACCCCTGTTTTAGATGCAGTGATGGAAATCAGCAACCTCCACCCCAACATCCTAATCCATTGGAGAATCAACAGATTGGCCCAACCGAAACCAAGAAGGGCCAAACAACCATTCTAACTAGTCAGGGAGGAATCAAGAAGGATCAAGCTTCCAGCAGAACAGCTGTGGGAATAGAAACCAGGGTAACTGGGTCAACAGGAACCAAAATCAACCACCGAACAACTACGTTCCACCCCACCAGAGGAATATGGGGAACCAAGGACCACAACCAGGTCAAGGAAATCAGAAGCAAGGTACTTAATCCAGTCAGCCATATGCAAAGCAACAGAGGACCACTGATGACATGATAGGATATCTACTGTCATCACAACAACACTTTCAGAACAATATGCAGGCCAACAATGACTTGGTCCACAAGTTGCAAGACACTCAACAGGAATAGAAGGTTGTAATGGACATGCTCGCCAAGCAGATGTCCCAAATCGCCACCTCCCTGAGTGAGATGAGAGGGAATGAAGGAAAAATTCCTGCCTCGGTCAGACCACCTGACCGGGAAAATGTCAGTCAGATTACCTTGAGATCAGGACTGGAGTACAAAGGGCCGATTATGAAGACTGGTGGAGGAGTGGGTGACTTGACCTAGCAAAAGGAGGATACCAGAACAGGGGAAAGGGAGGATGATCTACAAGTAGGAGATCTTGGAAGACCTTTACATCAGGATCATGACCCATTTTTCCTTGACCCAGTAATTGAGGAGACCAGAGAAGAGGCCACTAAAGATGACCCTATGGATTTCATGGAGATTTTCGGGAGGCTGGAGATAAACTTGCCTTTTCTCCAAGCATTGAAGCTACCCACGTTCATCAAGGAGTTCATAGCTGGGAAAACTAAACCAGAAGGGAAGATTATGATCGGCAAAAAATTTTCGGTCGTGATTCACAAGAGGAGGCTACCATCCAAGAAAAATGATCCAGGTATGTTTACACTACCTGTTGAGATAGGAAATTTGAAGGTGGAATATGCTATGTGTGATCTTGGTGTTTCCATAAACGTTTTACCCCTATCTCTTTATAAAGGGCTTGTAGGGGTAAGGTTAGCCGAAACAAAAGTAGTGATCCAACTTGCTGACAGGTCATGCATACATCCAGTAGTTGTGTTAGAGAATGTGATAGTTAAAGTGCATAATTTCCTGTACCCAGCTGATTTCTATGTGATTAAGATGAATGAGACTGAAACTACTGGGTCTAGTGGAGTCCTCTTAGGAAGACCATTCTTACGCACTGCCAAAACAATAATTGATGTGTTTGGAATGATATGCTTGGATTGTCATGGGGAGAAATATACATTCAACATTGATGATGCTATGAAACAACCATTGGATATGGAATATTTGCATATTGTGGATGTTATTAACCCCCTGGTCCAGGAATATCTTGAGACTGAATTAATGCAGGAGCAGATTAAGAATTCAGAGATAGTCAAGCTGTGGAAAGAGAAGTTGCAGGGTGGTGTGAAACTCTACTGACTCGGCATGACGGACGAGCAGATCAATGAAGTGATCATGGCATTCTGCCACAAACCGTTCTCAATCAAATCAACTTGCTCTGTTCAAACAAAAGGCTCAGAAGAGGCAACTGACATTGGGGAATTGGCTACCAAAATCATGGAGAAAAACCCCCTGCCCCAGGAAGCCATCACACCCAAAAAGGAGTTGAAGAAACTGCCCGAGAGTCTAAAGTATGCCTACCTTGGAGAAGATAAAACTTTCCCAGTCCATTTGATGGAGAAGCAGGAGGAAGAATTGCTAGAGGTGTGCTTAGGAAAAACAAGAAAGCTATAGGTTGGACCTTATCTGACCTTGTGGGAATTAGCACAAATCTTTCAATGCATCACATCCGATTGGAAGAAGGAGCAAAAGCTCACCGAGATCCACAGAGGAAGCTGATACGCTCAGATTTTGCACTATTTTAAAGCCATTATTTGGTCCATTTTCAATGTCAAAGTCACTCTACACATCTATTATTTGCATATTTTGTCTATTTTGGTATTTTAACGTGTTTTGTGAGAAATGTGCATAATTGAGCCAAAAAAGGGAGCCAAAACGCAAAGTCTAGAAATCTGGAGTCAGACGGCGACCGGCGACCGCCGGCGCCCCGACGGGCAGATCAATACAGCGGTCCGCCTCAAAAAAACACGCTTGGAAGAGAAGTCTCGCCCGGCGACCGGCGGAAGCCATCCGACGATCCGCCGCCGGAGAAACAGACTCTCTGGACTCCAACGCGGCGACCGCCGCGGCGGCCCGCCGGAGAAAGGAGGAGAATCCAAGATGCCCTAGATTTGCTCCAAGATTTACCATATTTTGAAGATCTTTTCCTTCTACAATATGGAATGGCTTTTCCCTATAAATAAGACCTCAAGATTCATAAAAAAAGAGAGAGCTTCTACTTGCAAAATATTTCATAGAGATCATAAGCTAGAGTACTTCAATTGTGCAAGGAGTTGGAGAAGGATTTCAAGAACATCAAGAACGACAAGGATTCAACCTACGGGTTTTATTTGCTTTAGTTTTATGTTCAAATTGTCTTCCCTTCAATCTATGTGTTTAGCTTATTTCATCATGTGTAACTAAACTCATAGGATTCTAGGGATGGGTTAGTAACGACTTTGGTTATACGATTCCTTTTTCTATTTAATATCCAGTTTGTTTTTACTTTGTTTCTTCCCTAAGTAGTTTTGATGCTGCATGATTGAGTGACACAATCTTGCATGATTTAATATAACCTGCTTCATAACTGTGAGAGAGTTCTAACGAGTTAGATTCACTTAGTAGACGCTACAGTTAGCTTCCCTTAAAACGACAATGTTAATTGAGACAAGACTTTTCAAGGGTCTTAGGAGCTTTATAGATTTACGTGTTAGGATTGACAACCCTAATCTTGTAATCAACGTTTGCATCGCATGAGCATAAGCTAGGTGACTCGTCCTTTCAAAGTATAAACTGTGCCAGGGTACTATAGTTTGGAAATTGTATAACCATAACTGTGAACGCACATCCTTGGGATTCCTTTATCTCTATCAATTGTCTCTGTATTTTGCTTGCATTTAGTTGTTATATGCTTTATATTGTTTTCTATTTTCAAAAAGTTTTCAAAAACCTTCCGTTCTTTCAAATAGTAATTGAGTCTTAGTAGAGGATAGACACTTTGTGTTTGCCTTTAGCTATACTATATATACTCTGTATACTTGCAGGTTTATTTAGTGCTGATACAAAGTGCATCAAGTTTTTGGCGGCGTTGCCGGGGATGACAATTCACTTTGGAGTGATATCGTCAAACGGATAATTTTGCTAATTTGGAATTTAATTGCTTTCAGTTTTAATTTTAGTTTTTAATTTGTTTTTGTTTTTGATTCTTGCAGGTTATGTATGCGAACGCGTTCTGGGAAGGACAGCCTAGAACCGCTCGATTAGGAACTTGAAACAACACGTAGGAAAATAAGGAGTGAAAAAGGATCAGGATCGATGGCTGACAAAACAGAACTCGAAAAATTGCAGGAGATGGTCAAGATGTTGATGGACGAGAGAGATGTGGAAAGGGCAGCCTGAGAGGCGTTGGAGAATACTGTTACTTTTCCTGAATGCCCTCGTATTGATGCTAATAACTTTGAGTTACGCATGACCCTTATACAAAGGGTCGAGCAAACTCCTTTTTCAGGTAGGGCCACCGAGGACGCTAACCGCCATCTCTTCAAATTTGTGGAAATAGCGAACACGCTCAAGTTAAATGGTGTCGACGACGATGCCATAAGGGTAAGACTCTTTCCCTTTTCGTTAACTGATTATGCTAAAGCATGGTTTGAGTGTATGCCCCTAGAGAAGGTTTCCACATGGAAGGACATCGTAGCTGCCTTCCTCGACAAATACTATCCGCCAGGCACAATCCTGAAGCTGAAAAGCGAAATCATTCAGTTCATCCAAGGCCACGACGAGCCCCTCTATGAGGCGTTTGCTTGTTTCAAAGCTCTCCTCCGAAAGTGCCCTAACCACGGTTTCACCGTGGACCATCAGGTAGGAATCCTCTATAACAGATTTAATGAAAAAATTTGTGCTATGTTGGATTCAGGGGTAAACGGAGGCTTTTTGAGATCTGGTGAAGATTCCATGGCAGTGATCGAGGAATTCGCCGCCAACAGCAGGGGGTAGTCGAAAGAAAGGAACATCATGAAGACGATAGCTGCAATTGAACAGGCCGATGAAAGTTCTTTTGTGAAGGAATGGGCCGAGCTCAGAGTTAGGGTGGACCAAATGGACACATCGAGGATGGAGGATCCGATTCCACCGACCTCCATCATAGCGGTCTGTAAACCCAAAACTCCTGCCCCGATAGTGGAGGAAATCAAATACATGCAAGGAAGAAGTTCCAACAGAAACTACAACAACAATTATTGCCCTAATCGGGGGGGGGGGGTAATTTCAATAATTATAATGGAAACCGACCTCATCCTAATGTCTCATATTCTAACACTAATTTCTTGCAATCCCCTGCATGATTTAGCGTTGACAAAGGAGGAGTAGATGAAACAACCAAAAAGGAGGAGAAGTATGACCAAGGGATCACAAGGATCTTGGAAGTAATCACACAAGACAGGAAGGTTAATGAACCAAGACCGGAGTGGTTGAAGCTAAGATAAACAACCTCGAGCAAGGAATGAACACAATCTCAACTGTCATAGCCAACATCAACACTCAAATGGAGCAAATCCAAAAGAAGTTAGATGAGGATAGGGCAAAGGCAGCCGCACAAGTGGATGACATCAACAAGAAGTGGGTGGCAAAGTAGAAAACTGGGGACTGCCCAGCCGCCGGCAGACTGCTGCCAACACCGCAGTGGGCCGCCGCTGAATCATCGAATGGAGTGTGCCCAGCCGCCGGCGGACCGCCGCAGACCCGCGGCGGGCCGCCACTGAGATGGCAGAACCACCTACTCAACAGGGACTCGTGCGGCACAATGGGATTGTGCTACCTTTCCAACCAAAGAGGAAGTTTAAGCTCGAAGAGCAGTTCAAACATTTTTTGAACATGTTTTGTAAAGTTCATACTAACATTCCTCTAGTTGAATCATTGCAGGAGATACCTAAATATGCCAAGTTACTAAGGGAGACGGTGGTGAAGAAGAAAAATCCAACAAAAGCCAACCTTAAGCTATCACATCATTGCAGCGAGATCATCCAAAAGGAAAGGACAGTGAAGCAGAGAGATCCGGGCCAGTTCATTGTCAGATGCCGGATTGGAGAGGGAAAGGTTGACAAGGCCCTATGCGATTTAGAATCTTCCATCAATCTCATGCCACTGAAGTATTACGAAAAGCTCCACATTGGGTCGCTCAAAACTTCAAATGTGACACTAAGGTTGGCCGATAAATCGTCCATAAAAACTGTAGGTATGATTGAGGACGTCTTAGTTAAAGTTGATGATTTCATTTTCCCTGCCGATTTTATTGTGCTTGACATGAAGGTAGATAAGAACGTCCCTCTAATCTTAGGGAGAGATTTTCTTGCTACTCGCAAAGCTTTGATTGATGTAAGTCGTGGAGAGATCACAATTAGCGATAACTATAGCCAATCCACCTATAAGATCGAGAGCGAGATGCTCAAGTTTTAGGAGGCAAAGCGGGCGAAGATGGAACGACAGTGTAGGGCAGTCATGGTCACGGATTCGACCAAACCCCAAGACCCCATTGAAGTGGAGGATCCTACTACCTCCATTATCTACATTGTCAACGAGGTATGACGTTCTCCCAAAAAGGACGACGCTAACTCCTCTACATCTGTTCCGCAAAAGAAGAAGTAAAAGAAGAAGAAAGCACCCAAGGAGGACCCCGAGATATATGTTATCAAAACCAATAAGGAGAAATACAAGTGGTGGAAGAAGCTAGGGACCAAGTTGCTCCCTATGCCAATTTTCAACACTCGGGTCGCTGATCCGCCCAATTAGTGGGCCACTTCAAGTCGAGCTAACGATTAAAAATAAAAGCGCTTGTTGGGAGGCAACCCAATTTCTTTAAGTTTTGTTCTTTTTATTATTTTTCATTTTTCTGTTTTATTTAAAAAAAAATTGACGAGTGGCGGTCGCTACACTTAACACGACGGTCGACACACGTTTGAACCAATGTGCAGGATAGGTCGGGCCTAGGGCGGGCTTAGGGCGGGCTGAGGATACCGCTGGATGGGCCGCGGCGGTCCGCCAGGATGCGCAGTTTTTAAAGGCCCATGCGGCGGCCCGCCACGCTTCATGCGGCGACCGCCGCGTGCAGTTTAGAAACGGGAATGGCTTATTTAAGGTATGTTTTCCATTCTTTTTCCCATTCCTTCTCAAATTCCTTCCTTGCACACGACCCCTACCTTTATAAATCACCAAAATCACACACCCACACTCTCATTCTCTCAATTCTTTCAAAATATAGAGCTCTTCTTCTACAATTCTTATCAACACAAGGTATGAATCATATCTCAATTTCTGAGCTTTGTTTCAATTCTTTCATGGATTTTGGTTTATTTTGGATGGATTGTTCAGTAGAAACTCTTATTATGTGATGGGGGATGATTGTGTGTGCTTATTTTCATATTTCCTTGGTCAATTTGTGTTTTGGTGGTAACTTGAAGCTTGGTGAATAGTGAATTCCTCTTGTTTATACTTATTAATATGTTGCAATCATGTTTATAGCATTGTGAGGCTATTATTACTTCCATGAATTACAATACTTATGATTTCTAAGAGATTGTTGATATGTTTTGATTTATTGTTGATACGTCTCTGCATGGGGGATGAATTTTTGTTTCCTAGTTTGGATGATTATGCTCTACATGTTTACATGCTACCATCTAGGATTTTGTGAACCGAAAACTTGCAACTAATTGTTGATTCTTTGTTGTTACTTATACGAGTGCAAGTTTGGGGGAACCTTTGATTGCCCATTAGTTGTTATACTTTTTAGGAATTGTATTCTTCTTTTGTAGGAAAGCCCGAAAACGCGAAGAACTATGACATTAGCCTTGCCTCGGATGAGCAAAAGGCTATGTGGAATAAGTTGTCGGCACGAGAGACGGCGCCCTCGAGGTACCCCCACGATTTCTCCCTCCAAACTTTGGGGATCGCGGATGACTTTTGGGCGTTGTGTGACGTGGGCGACGGGAACGGCCTCTGATACATGTTCGAGAGGATATGACCGTCTTTCAGGAAGTACACTCTTGAGTTCCTGAGCTCGTTGAAGGTCACCAAGGATCCAACTCATGTTTGCTAGGGTCGATGGGGGGAGTGTCTCCCAGACGGAGTTGAATGTGATTTGGTGTCTTCTCAATAAGAAGGGATTCGATTATGGTACCCTTTTTACTATCTATGTGGACCGGATCACAAAGAAGGATGGAGGCATTATATATTGTGGGGGCTTGATCACTACGATTGCCGAGCACTTGGACATATCCTTCGCCGGATTGAAGGAGGATGGCAGGGAGCGCTTTATCACCTATGAGGTGCTCTTTTCGGTGGGACTATTGAAGACCGACTATTGAGGTCAAGGAATTTTCATGGATTTTTCCTACAAGTGGCGGGGGATCACTTCTTCGTTCCCATCCCGCAGTTGACTAAGGTCGATGTTTGGGCAAACTAAGTCAATTGGAAGCTCAACAACCCGACGCACCGAAGAGCCATTGAGGCTAACCCCATCAATGGGGAGTTTAGGAAGAGGAATATACCGGGTCGCATCCCCATCTTTGAGGCCGATGATGACTCCGCCTTCGATGCTATTGATCATTACAATGAAGAAGGGGAGCACTCGCAGGCCCAAGAGAGTCAAGTGCCACCGCCACCGCCGCCCCAACGTCGCCAAGAAGAAGAAGAAGAGGAGGAAGTATGTTTTAAGTGTGAGCAGTTTGATAGTGCTAATTTCATGCATTGGTTAAGGGATAAATTCTGTGATTTCCCGGGTCTAACAAACCTTTTTGAGGCAGGTGTGTAGAGAAAATTGCCAACCCTAGGAAGGAGACAGAGATCACCTGGTGGAGGAAGCCGGCAAGGGAAATGAACTGAACAAGGAAGAGCGCTAGACAAAAGAGCATTGAATTGAAGGGCAAAATGGGCATTGCAAGAACAGTCTAGATGCTCTATCCATTATAAAAAGGGAGCACGCGATCAACATGCATCATCACCTTTCAGCTCCTAGCTTAGTTTTCCACTTTTTCTTTACACACTCACACACTTAGGGGGAAATTTCAGGGGGGTTCTCATTTCATCAGAAGTTTGGGTGAAACACCGTCTCTACGGAGGCGAAGAAACATTTGTCTTTAATTTTCTGTCTACTTTTGGTACTTGCCGAGCCCTCGCTGTTCGAGGCTCGGCCTTGGTGTTGTTTTTATCATTCGATACTTCGTATTTTGCAATGGATATGTCTGTTTATGTTTTGTTTATCTTATCGTGTTGTTTTGGGTTTGATCTTCTGATTATTGTTGCTTGATCTGAGTTTGGAGTTGGTTGGTAAGAAATCTGTTGTCGATTAGTTGGATCTACGTAGACTAGTGAGGATCGGAGGTGGAAATGATGTTTGGTTGTTGTGGATGGCTTGGATCCGGAGTGGAATAAGCGTTCCATGGTTGGATCTGCATGTTTTTGTTTCATTCGATTGTTTAAGTTCTGTATTCTCATTTTACCTCGTCTAGTAGCCGTAGATCTGCTTTAGTTTTAACTGTTCTTCATTTCTGTCGGTTTAATTTCGTCTGCTTTGCTTTGATCTTCGTTCTTGCTCTGTTTTTAACTGGTTGTTTCGTGATAAATGTTGGAGAAGATGATGTCGTTGTTAGTTAGTCCTTTAGTTAGTTATTTTGCAGCTTTTCAATCATACTCTACCTTTTCAGAAAATGGTCCCCACTTTTAGTTGCTTTCCCAGGTCTAGGTTATTTCAGGAAATTGTTCATTCGATCTAGTAATTGTCTCGCTCTCTTTCGTTTAATATGCATGTTTTTATGTTTCGGCCTAGATCTAGCTGTTAGAGTAGCATATTTCAATTACCAAGTCTAGGAATTAAAGCTCAACCCAAAAATTGCGTGGCAGCAGCCAACAAAAAAAATAGTTCACGAGTCTTTGAACATGTTTACTTGCGCATTTATCTCTGTGGATTCGATCCCTACTTCCACGTACAAGTTTTCTTAATTAAAGCGGGTTGAGGTTTTTGAAGAGTGAGTTAAGGTAGTGATTGTGTGCCCAACGACAGGTAGCTCAAGGTTCTCTGAGTTCCTAGACCCTGTGTCTAGCGGATTTCTTGGACCGAGGGTTTTCCTCATTATTTTCGAGAACACGTTTTCGCTCACCATCATTAGCTTCTAAAAACCAGCTCTTCAAATGGCACCATTGTCGGGGATTAGAGGAACTAAGACTGGAGGCATTCGACTCGGCCATGTGGTATAAAGAAAGAACAAAGCTCTGGCATGATAAGAATCTCCGAGTCAAGGAACTTCGCGTAGGGCAGAAAGTACTCCTTTTTTCAATCTCCGAGTCAATGGAGCTATAGAGATTCAAGGAAGCGGCTCAAACTCGGTTCCTTTCTTGGTAAATGTGCACAGAGTGAAGGTATACAGAGATAATACAGATATGCATGTGGTGGAAGAGACGCCACTACATGCATCTGCTATTGTTTCTTATGATGGTCAGGCAAGTGGGGAAATTATAAAATAGTTCAGCTGCTTTCTAAAAAAAAAAACAAGAAAATCCAAACAAATTAAAAAAAGTTTAATCATCCAAAAATATTTTTCGAAGCACCAAACTCCTTGGGGAAATTTCTTTGTCACTCATTATCTCCGACCCAGAATTTGGTGTTTCATATCTTTTGTTCTAAATTGCTAGGGGGAGGAAGAGCCTTGCAGATAGGAGAGAAGGTGGTTGCCTTTTGAAATTCGAATTCCACTTTTCGAGGAACGTACGGTTGCTTGCATCATATGGAAACCGTTCGCCTGCCACTCTGAAAAAGGCTGGAGATATTTGATTTTCAATCAAAATTAATCGTCCATTCTCTCTCTACTCTTATAATTCTCTCTAAATAATTTTCCTCAAAATCGTTTCAAACCCTAACCAAACCTACCCCAGAAATTGTGAGTTGCAGGTAACCATGAAGAAAGTACAAGGAACCACCCTGAAGAAGGGAGACCCAGCCACCAGACCAAAGTCCGGCGAGTCATCCGGACAACCGCCGTTTCAACCAACTTTCTCGGCGCTCGATATTCGCTCAGAATGGAACCCGACTTTTGTGCAAGGTTCATATACCGTCAAAAGTCCCGATGAGGAAGCATTCTTGAAGGAACTAGAAGAGAAGTTCGGAAGTAAAGAAGAGGCCGAGAAACTGTTCTCCCGTTTCTCGATGTTTCGTCAACAAACGCCGGCAATCCCTGAGGAATCAAAGGCGCAACTACCGAGTTCAAACCTAGGGGATTCCAAAACCCTAGATCAAAAATGCAACTTATGACCCACATGTTTCATATGATACACACAAATGCAGATTATCCCAATGAGATCCTATCCCTGCTCTGATACCACCTAAACTGTCACACTCCAACCAACCCTTTTGTCGTATATTCTTATAATTATATAAATATGTGATTTTTAAGCAAATAACCTACACGTAAAATTCATAAAACGCCAATATAAGATAAACTCAGAAATCAACATTTATCTTTTACATATTTCAAAACATTTTGAATTGTATTGAGAGACTCTCTAACCACAATATATGTTATACATTGGTCTACATGCAAAATGACGAGGAAGAGAAAGTTGCTATAATGCGTCAGCCGCCAACCCTGATAGTACGTGGAGTTTCTAAAACTCATATCAACGAAAACATCAGTGATATCTTTGCCTGAAAAATATTAGTGGTTTATATGAGCCACAATTCAGTATATATAAATTTCACCTTTAATTTCACGTCATATAAATATTAAGCATATTCTTTAACTATAATAATACTCTATTTAACTAGAAACAATAAATATTCTTTAACTATAATAATACTCTATTTAACTAGAAACAATAAATATCATAAACAATTTCACATCCATATGCATATACCTTTATGATCCTTTTTAATATTATGTGACTAATCAAGCCTGGTATCGGCCCGAGATTTCCATTATATACAACCCGTAGGTACCTTATATTTATTTGACCATTCCACGAAGGTCCCTCTTTGCTCTTTGTATTGACCCGTAGATCTATTATAATTGTATATGACCCGTAGGTCTATTGTCATTGTATATGACCCGTAAGTCCATTGCCATTGTATATCAGATCCAGAGCAAGACCTTCACATATCCTCTTTAATCCCACGATTTGAACAATTCCAAAATCATACATCTAACATATCTATTACACCAATTTCATATCCATATACTCCTTCAATTAACTCCAATACTATAGATAAACATATCTATTGCACCAATCACATATCCACATCATATTACACCATCAATATCAAATAACACAACCATTTCAGGCTCACATCATATAATTTAAATATTCACTCTAATTTAACACATAGCAATCAATCACATAAAATATGTAAAACTAAAAATGTGATTTATACACGCCTGATTATTACCTCATATTCTAATCGAACCTCATATTCTGTCTCCTAATTCACAACCCTCGGTCCTCTTCATGTAGATAGAAAACTTCTGATCGGTAAAATATATAGATGTACATGTATAAGTGATGTGTGTGATTGTGATCAAAATATAATACACATACCTAATGACTACATTAGCTCCCACTATGTATTTCTTTTTTCTAGATCATATGCTCTCCTGACTCCTTCCCCTTCCTTTTTTTTCCTATTTCTTCAACTATACTCTCTAATATAGAAGGTGTCCTCAAAAAGCTTAGTCACTAGCTTTAAATTAGTCCAGCTAATAAAAAATAATGCATGCATAGCTTCTCCAACTCCCACGTATTATCCCATTTCATACACATATTTTTATTAATATACTATGGCAGCTAATGTTTTATCACTTTAACAATTTTCTTAAATTGGGCGTACCCCATATGTACGTACAATATGTATATTAAAAAAGAAATTATCTATATAATATTAAAGAAGATCACTAATTGTAACAACTATTAAAGTTGTACTAACACATACACACGCATACTTATATGTGCATGTACAATTATATTAAATTTACATAATTTACTAAACGCAATATTATATAGTTAAACATGAAAGAATAAGCTAAAAAACATAGATGGTAGGGAAGTCAAAAAGAAAATAAGAACTAAAACAAATAAAACTCAAAGGTTGAATCCTTGTAGCTCTATGATAATCTCTTGCTTCTTTCTCCAACCCCTTGCACAATGAAGAACTATCAAATTTATGCTATGGAATTAATTGACAAAAAGATGAAGGATAAAAGATTAGGGTTGGAGGAGGAGCTTATGAAAGCTCCCCTTTTTGGGGGTTATGGAAGGGTGAATTCTATGAATGAGGTTATGGTGAATTCCTCCAAGCATTAGGAAAGATGTAATTTTCGTTCCCCATAGTAGAAGGAAAAGATTTGGTTTCACAAAGTAATATCTTCTTTCCTTCTTTAAATTTCCGCCTAGACTGCATTTGACACCTTTGCGCGACTTCGGTAGAACGGCCATAACACTCTCCACAGAATTCCGATTGAGGTGATCTTGGTACCATCTTGAAGATATTTTCAAGACGAAGAGAATGGTGTGTAGAAAACCATGCTAGAACTTCAGGATCGCCAGAAAATTGAGTTTGAACACAGCTGTCGTGCGCTGCGTTTTCCCTGCGGTCGCTGGCAAGGGTGTAGCGACCGCTGGAGAGTGTCAGAGCCTTCTGGAGTCTTTGCAGCGACCGCTGCACTTGTTCCAGCAGCCCGCTGGGCGTCCCTTCAGTTCCAACTTCCAGAAATTCACCTTTTTATGCCCTTTTTCTACTCTAATTTGCACATTTCTCACAAAACACGTCAAAATAACAAAATAGACAAAATATGCAAAATATGGACATGAATTGCGATTTAGACATTGAAAACAGACCAAAAAGGATCTTAAAATAGTGCAAAATCCGAGCGTATCATAAACCCAAAGGGTATGGATTTAACTCTTGCCAAACATTAAATCATCACATATGTACATCATTTAATATTACACATACATTAATGGCTAGTTTGCATACATTATCTACATTATGAAAATCTCAAACACAAAAAATAATGAAAAGAATCCAATGGATGTGTTGGTACTATATCCTAATCCCATGAGTTGTTAAAACCAAGGGGAATGATTCAAACTTCCTACCTTTGGTTATGGTTTCGTTTGTGAGTGGGTACTACTACAACCTAACCCTATAGATTGCTAAACCCAAATGGTATGGGTTCAACACTCATCAAACATTAAATAAGTAAACATGTACATCATTTAGTTCTACGCATGTACATTAAAGGCCAGTTTGTGTATATTATTTACATTATGAAATCTAAAACACAAAAAAAAAAAACGAAATTCAATGGATGTGGTGGTACTATACCCTAGCCCCATGGGTTGCTACACCCAAAGGGTATGATTCAAACTTCCTACCCTTGGTGATGGTTTCATTTGTGAGTCGGTACCACAACCTAACCCCATGGATTGCTAAACACAAAGGGTATGGATTCAACTCACAAACATTTAGTATTACGCATCTATACATATATAAAAGGCAATTTTTGGCCTTATTTCGAAATATTTATAAATTTTGTCCTTATTTTAAAACATGTGTAAGTTATGGAATGAATTTGTGATGCAATTATACAATTCATAATGATTTAACCCATTTTTCTCAATAATTATTGAAACCATTATCCATTAATTAGAATAAGTGAAATTACTATAATATGAATGATCAACCGTTATAAATTTATGATGAGATCAATTGCTTGCATTAACTACAAAAATTAACTTTTGGAACCGAAAGATTTAGATATATATCCATGTTTATAATAAAAAAAACATTTTTTTTGTTTTCTCCGTCAAGTGATCAAATATATATAGAGACTTGATGAAAAGGACTTTACAATTTTTTTTTTAATATATCTATCAATATATAAAAGACGAGTTTTGGCCTTATTTTAAATATTTAAGAGTTTTGAGAATAAATTTAAATATTTATAATTAACTATTATGAATATTTATTTAGCTTACAATCAATAATTGACGATTACAAATCTTAAATAGGATAATGAGCATTAAATAAATTTTGTTACCTCAATTGTCTTAATTTTATAATTTATGATTTTTTATTCCATGATCTCTCATGTCCGATTTTTATGCCTAGAAAAGGCAAAGACATATTGGGTAGTGGTGATTAATATCTAGCGGTGCTAGGGTTGCTATTATATTAAATTGTGCGCGAGGTGAGTCTCATTTGATAGGATCCTCAAGACGAGCTTGAAATAAGGTTTTATTATTTGGAACATAGCTAGTTGGAGTTTGATTACTCTATGAATAATAAATGAGAAAATCTTGCTAAGAATAAGATATTAATTAATTGAGTTCATAGCAGACATTAATTGATTAATGGATGTTTCTATCTTAAGCACGAGAAATAAATATAAAGCAATGGAAACCCGGATTACTTATAATTTCGGATTTGGATGGGGAGTGCAATATTACTTCTGTAGTGGATGCTCGTAATATTCCAATTAAAAGCTTATATTAAATTGGGGTTCAATTTAATTAGTAAAAAGCTAATTGTACTAGCCCATATTCAAAACATTCGATAGATCCCTGTCCGGCCCCAATATGTGACTTAATATAAATAGGAGAATAAAGGAGACAAAAAAGTCAGTTTTTACATAACAAAATTTTTGTTCCTCTCTCTTCTCTGTAAATGACGATTTATCCTCTTTCCTCTCCTCCATGAGATAGGTTTTCTGTCTTCTTTATTTAAGTCCTAGTATACTGGTGCGATCAGTTCACCCTGATATCAGTTTACAGCCCGGGAACTAGACAGAAGATTTGTGGTTTAGTACTAAAGATCTTCACCTGGAGAAGGCGCTAGCCATCTTCGATTCTTTGGAGAATCACAAAGGTAATTTATTTGAGTTCTGAGCATGATACATGTGATAATTGCGCGAATAGAATTTTTCTAAATAATCGACTAAATAGATCTTAATTATCTGATTTATTTGAATTGAAATTTATCGCATGCTTCCGCTGCCAGTCCCTTCAATTGGTATCAGAGCCAGTCTTTGGCTCTGATTATTTGGATTTAAATTTCGCGAAATTCTTGTATGCATGTGTTTTTGTTTTCGAAGCATGTTCTTTTTTTTAACTGTTAATTTTATGCATGATGAACTTAAAAACATTTGAAACAAAGAACTCAAATATTTCGAACGCACGACACGTGCGATTCGTCGGCGCTTGCGCCGTGACGAATCGCGCTACATGCGATCGAAGAAGGGTTGTCGAGCGAGTGGGAGCGAGGGAGTCGATCGACCGGCGACGCGCAGACGAGGGTGGACTTGTGCGCACCGCCGGTGTGACCGCCGGTCCCAGCGAACTCCATGGAATCGCATCGATTCCAGCGAACTCCATGGAATCGCATCGATTGAGTGGGAGTAAAGGTGCGATCGTCCGAGAGCTGCAACACCGCAAGCGGCGGCGATGGGAAGTCGCCGGAGAAGCGCGCCGGTCAGCGCGCAGAGGCTGACGATGACTAAGAGAGCAACGACGTTCTTCGCGCCGGAGTTGGAGAAAGGAAGCGGCCGTGCGTCGCGCGGGCCGCCGGCGATGACTTGCCGTTGAACTTGCCGTTCCAGCGAGCATATTACCGGCGGACCTTCGTCGTCGTTGATCGTGCGAACCTCGATCACGAGATAACGATGAAAGAATATTTTTAATGATTATTTAATTCCCAAATTAAAAGATATCATTAAAATGTTATTATTCCCAAATGAATATTTTAGGAATATTTAGATTATTGACTGTATCTAAGGAAATAAATATATTTATTTTATTCCTAGATGATATGGACAAGAATAATTTAATAGTTTCCTAATTATTATATATCTAGAATCTTAATAAGGATAGATATATAGGATTACATTAAATAATAAGATATTATTCTCTTCCCAATCTTAACAACGATTTAATTTAAGTTTATTTATTCATGTCAGTCAAAGATATAAATAATTTAATTATTTTAGATATATTTTATAGAAGACATGAATATGGATTAAACTTCAGTAATTAATGTATTATCCTTGAATAAGATGTTTAAAAGATAATAAAAGATTTAATTATCTAGTCAATTAAATACCAACAGAATTTAATTAAGCCTTTAATCTGCACTAAGGCGAAGGATAATTAATGAAAAATCATAACTTAAATATCTAAGCGATAATTACGAACTATGTTTGTATATGGTCTCCATCGATTGGTCCACAACTTATGAAGCTACTTTCTGAATCTTATCGCCACCCATGTTGTGGGGACAATAATCCTAAGAAATAGCGAGTTCGTATAGGTGGACTTCTCACATGTGAATAGTATGGACTAGAAATTAGTTTCCAATATTCAGAAGTCCAAACATAATTTACGAGATAGCATGGTCTTGTTATCAACTCGTGAACATTTTTATGGGAGTGTGTCGTAGAAATAAGATTTTGTAATGCCAAATCTGATGGTCGTGCTTAGGCAACATTTGGCGGCCATGTCGTGCTGCGGTCTCTGGACTATTCATCGGTGCTGTGACCAGTAAAAATGTTAAAATTTTAATGCGTATTGACCTCTGCTTGAAAAGTTTTATGGTTAATCTCTTCAACTTCATTACATAAGTTTATGAGAAATAGTAAATATTCTATTTTGCAGTGCAAACTAAATCATCAGAATGTCACTGAATCCTCTTTCCGTAATTCTTAAAGAAAACAAACTCGAGGGCCCAAATTACATAGAATGGAAACAAAATTTGGACATCGTTCTCACGGCTGATGAGCACAAATTTGTGCTCACTACTCCACGGCCTCCAGTGCCGGCGGCTAATGTTGCGCAAGCAGTGCGAGATGCGTATAAACGGTGGCATAAGGAAAATGAGATGGCTAAATGTTATATGTTGGCCTCCATGTCAACAGTGCTTAGACATCAGCATGGTGCCAAGCCGACTTCCGCCGAGATTATGCAAAATCTCACGAATCTCTTTGCTACCTCAGAATTGAACAGCTAAGTCTCAAGCCTTTCGGAGTATCATGGCTAAGACTATGAAGGAAGGTTCTTCTGTATGGGGCCATGTCCTCGAGATGATGAGCTACCTCAATCAAATTGAGGTTTTACGAGGTGTCATTGATGCCGAGTCCCAAGTTACTATCATCCTTCAGAGTCTGCCCCCTAGCTTTCAGCAGTTCAAGCTCAACTTTGAGATGAACAAAAGAAACTACACCTTGGCTGAGTTGTTGACTGAACTTCAGTCGGCAGAGGATCTCATGAACCAAGCTAAGGCTGCGATGGTTAGTTCGACACATCGTTCCTCTGGCCCTAGGCCTGGCGCAGGAAGGAAGAAAGTGACGAACCAGGTCGTAGCCAAGGAAGCTAAAGGAAAGAAGAAGAGGAGGTCAGGCAAGAAGCAAACAAGAAAGTGTTTTAAGTGTGGTGAGAAGGGGCATTGGAAACCAGACTACCCCAAAAAGGGTAAGGCTACAGGTATTCACCAAGCTCTAGTTGTCGAGTCATGTTTGGCTTCGACTTCATCTCATACTTGGGTTATTGACACTAGAGCTACTGATCATATTTGTTTTGATCCTGACTTAATGCAGGTAACAAGACGGCTCTATGATATTGAGATCGAGGTCCAGCTGGGCGACGCTACTAAAGTGGCGGCCGTAGCAGTACGAGACGTTTATTTGCATTTTAGTAGTGATAGATTTTTTATTTTGAAGAATATTTTGTTGATACCTTCTTTTAGAAGAAATTTAATTTTAGTTTCTAAATTGGTTTTTGATGGATATTCGATTTCTTTTAATGATAGTTGTGTTATTAAGAAAGATGGTTCTTATATCTGTCGTGGTATCATGGAAAACAATCTGTACACAATCATATCTACACAATTTAGGGTGAATCCTGCTTAGAAGGCAAGATGGTTCTAGATACTGAGTTGTTTTCCACATGTGAATCCTGCTTAGAAGGCAAGATGACTAAGAGACCTTTTAGGGTGAAAGGCAATAGGGCCAAGGAAGTACTAGAACTCTTTCATACTGATGTATGTGGACCAATGTCAACCGAGGCAAGAGGCGGCTTTCGCTATTTCATCACTTTTATTGATGATTACTCGAAAGTTGGATATGTTTAGGCGTAGCTGGAAGAAAGAATAGGACCTTGTTAAACATGGTCCGATCGATGATGAGTTATGCAGGACTGCCTATTTCATTTTCGGGATATGCCTTGCTTTCTGCGAGTCATAAATTAGACAATTTACCATCAAAATCTGTTCCTGCTACTCCATATAGGGGTGTCCAGCTCATGTTTTGGAAAATACTAAGTTGGACTCAAGGACAGAGATATGTTTGTTTATAGGTTACCCCAAAGGTTCGAAAGCTTATGAATTCTATAGTCTCCGAGAAAAGATATTCATTATGAGTACTCACGCGACATTCTTAGAGGAAGACTTTGTTATGAATCATAAATCCAGCAGTGAGGTAGCACTTGACGAGCTTACTTCTATCACAAGTTCCATTAACCAAGAACAAGTACCTATTGTACAACCAATTCCCGAAACTTTAACTTCTACTCCTAGTGTTGTAGTGTCGCGTCGCATTGGGAGGGTCTCTCATGAGCCCAGAAGGCCAATGGGTTTGGGAGAATCTGTGGATCACTCCGCAGACATCAATGTACTAGATCCCCAGAATTTTGTACAGGCGAGGCGGATGTCGATCATTGCGAATGGGTAAGAGCAATGGATTCGGAACTACAATCAATGATAGACAAAGATGTCTACGATTTTTCCGTCCAACCTGAAGGCTGTACTACCATTGGGAGCAAGTGGATATACAAACGTAAACATGGACCCGATGGACGAGTTAAAGTCTTTAAGGAAAGACTAGTGGCTAAGGGGTACACCCAAAAGGAAGGTGTCGATTACGACGAGACCTTCTCCCCGGTGGCCATGCTCAAATCGATCCGGATTCTATTATCTATAGCAGCTTACATGGATTGGGATGTGTGGCATATAGACGTTAAGACTGCGTTCTTGAACGGTAGTCTTGAGGAGACCATCTACATGGAACAACCCAAGGGTTATGCCGTGAAGGGCAAAGAGCACATGGTTTGGAAGCTTAAGAAGACCATTTATGGCCTCAAGCAAGCATCTAGATCATGGAATCAGTGTTTCGATCAAACTGTTCATAAGTTTTGATTCAAAAAGTGCCCTAACGAAAGCTGCGTGTACAAGAAGGTTGAAAAGGGGAATGTGGTGTTCTTAGTTTTATATGTAGATGACAATAAAAAGATGTTGTAATCAGTACGAACGTGGTTGTCAAACCAGTTCGAGATGAAGTATATGGGAGATGCGGGACAGAATCTAGGCATCAAGGTTCTTAGGGACCGTAAGAAGAGAATGTTGTGCTTATCTCAAGAACCTTACATCGACATTGTACTTAGTCGCTTTAGCATGCAAGATGCCAATAATGGTTTCTTACCTTTTAGACATGGTATCCATCTATCTGAAGAGATGTGTCCTAAGACAACATCTGAGATAGCAGAGATGAGAAGGATACCATATGCTTCGGCAGTTGGTAGTCTCATGTATGCTATACTTTGTACAAGGCCTGATATTTACTTTGTTATTGGCATGGTGGTAAGATATCAGTCAAATCCGGGCCAACGACATTGGACTGCCGAAAAGAACATACTCAAGTACCTTAAATGAACTAAGGACTATTTTCTAGTTTACAAAGCAGGCGAGCTCTCTCCTTTAGGATATACTGATTCAGACTTTTAAGCTGATCAGGACTCGAGAAAATCTACTTCTGGATATGTGTTTACCTTAGGTCGTGGGCCGTAATTTGGAAGAGTGTAAAGCAGAAATGCATTGCAGACTCAACCACGGAAGCCGAATATGTGGCCGCTTCGGAGGCTGCAAAAGAGGCTGTATGGCTCAAGAAATTTGTTCTGGACTTATGTGTGATTACGAATCTACCCAAGAGCATCACCATTTATTGTGACAATTCTAGTGCTATGGAAAATTCGAAGGAACCAAGAGATCAAAAAGCGAGCAAACACATAGAGAGGAAGTATCATATAATTAGAGATATAGTGCAGAGAGGAGACATACGAGTGGTCAAGATTGCGTCAGAGAACAACCTAGCAGATCCCTTTACAAAGATATTGGCGGTGAAACCGTTCGAGTGGCATGTTGAAGGAATGAGAGTTCTACTCGCTCGAGACCTCAACTCGCTTTCAGTATAAGTGGGAGAATTAGACGTAGTGCACATTTTTTTGTATACTTGAAAGCTGTTTTGAGTATAAGTGGGAGATTGTTAGAGTTTGTATACTAGAAATCACCTTTCGAGTGATTGAATACTGTTAAAACTCTTATTTTATTTTCCAAGGAATAAAACAGATTATTTTTATCATAATGTTGTTATGTTTTACATTTAATGGATGTTTATTACATGTTTAAGTGTATAAGTAACTTAACAAAGTCTAAGTTTTTGTTTTAGTAGACCGGTTGTGGGCGACGTTCACTTTAAGGTAACACGGTCAGTTCTGAACATAGAAAAAGAAGAATTTCAAAACCTAGATAAGCTTAGACTACCTATCGTGAAAGGTTGCAATGTCAGTCCGATTATTTCTAAGCCTTACTGAAATAAGATGACGTTGGTGTGGTATAGCACTGAATTGTTTCTAACAGTGAGACATGTCTTTATGCTATCTACTGAAAGACGAGGTATTGTAAATTATTGTTTCTTAATCAATATACGTTAGCATTGAGCATACGGTATTGATTATGCACTACTTTGACTTACCAAATGGTGCGGGTTTTTCGCAACCTAATAAGCCTGGTATATTGGGTAGTGGTGATTAATATCTAGCGGTGCTAGGATTGCTATTATGTTGAATCGTGCGCGAGGTGAGTCTCGTTTGGTAACATCCTTAAGAGGAGCTTGAAATAAGGTTTTTATTATTTGGAACCTAGCTAGTTGGAGTTTGATTACTCTATGAATAATAAATAAGAATTTTTTGCTGAGTCCCCTCTTGTAATTAATAAGATATTAATTAATTGAGTCCATAGCAGACATTAATTGATTAATGGATTTTTCTATCTTAAGCGCAGAAAATAAATATCAAGCAATGGAAACCCGGATTACTTATAATTTCAGATTATGATGGGGAGTGCAATATTACTTCTATAGTGGTTGCTCGTAATATTCCAATCAAAAGCTTATACTAAATTGGGGTTCAATTTAATTAGTAAAAAGCTAATTGGAGGAGCTTATATCCAAAACCTTCCATAGATCCCTGTCTGGGCCCAATATGTGACTTAATATAAATAGCAGAATAAAGGAGACAGAAAAGTCAGTTGTTACATAGCAAAATTTTCGTCCTTCTCTCTTCTATGTAGAGGACGATTTTTCCTCTTCCCTCTCCTCCGTGAGATAGGTTTTCTGTGTTCTTTATTTAAGTCCTAGTATACTGGTGAGATCAGCCCACCCAGATAAAAGTTTACAGTCACCGGACAGAAGATCTGTGGTTTAGTACTAAAGATCTTCACTTGGAGAAGGCAGTATCTATCTTCGATTCTTTGGAGAATCACCAAGGTAAAATAGCTAAATCGTAGAAAAGCATGTTTTAGGTTTTAATTAATTTAAAGCATGATTTATTTGAGTTATGAGCATGATACATGTGATAATTGGGCGAATAGAATTTGTCTAAAAATAATCGACTAAATAGATCTTGATTATCTGATTTATTTGAAATGAAATTTATCACACGCTTCGGCTGCCAGTCCCTTCAGATTTTTGGAGCCCCATCAAGTTCATCAGTGTCTAGCGGATTTGAGATGTTATATACATTAGGAGGAAATTGTTTCATCTCTAGGGATAATACGTTAATCCATGAGGAACCATGATGTAATTTGTCTTGCGGAAAGATCATTTTTCTCTACAAGACTTATAGTTCGGTTTATTTTATATTTTTCATTGTTTTGTTTCTTTGATTGCATTAGTTAGAGTACCGCGTGTTATGGTTTCAGAATTTTATTCCAATATTTCTAACAATTTATAGAGAGGGAAAAATTGTAGTAACATCCTTAACTCGAAACATGCAATTCCTGATTCTCGAATATAGTTATTTTGTCAAAAGTGTGATATACTCACTTCGCTCCCCAAATAATTGTGTTTTTTCTTGATTCCATTTTAAATATGTTTAATTTTATGTTTTTAGGTGTGAAATGAATTTATGTTTTTAGGTATTGAATTGTCATTACTATAGTAGTACATTTTACTATTTTTAAATCTTATATAGTTATATTGTTTCTAATTTTAATTAATCAATTAACAATTCAAAACTGTATAACGGAAAAAATATTCCGTCGTGCATCACACATGGGTTAACACTGGTATACATAAAAGGCCACTTGGAGTAAATTATTTAGTTCTACTTAGCCTAAACATTATTATCTAAACGTACATTATTTACCATTTGGACTATATATAATTAGACATTACGCGTACATTATTTCCTGTACATTAAAAATTATGAATCATGTACTTCATAACATTATATTTCGTCATTAGTTTCATACTTCTCACTGCAACTTTGTAAATGAACATGAAATATCAAAACACCATTGAATGAAACACAACAGATAATTGTAGTCTACTCGCATAGCTAAGTTGATTAAATACAACCTAGCCCTATGGAAAACTAAACCTTACGGTAACAGGTATTCCACACTTGTTGGCCAATCCCACCGTCGTAGGCTCCAATGACCGAAGCCTTTGATCTATCTCTTGGTTTCAAAATCATGGCCAGAACACCGTTGCTCGCGGTTCTTCCTAGCCGGTTCAGTGTCGTCGAAGTTTTGTGAGAAATGTGCAAAATAGAGCCTAAAAAGATAACTAAAAGTCGAAGCTTGAATCTTGAGCATTTGAGCCAGCCAGGGGTTCGCTAGACCTTAATCAGCGCCCGTCAGCACTCATTGACCGCTAACCCTGCAGCGGCCCATTTCGAAAAAAATTTCTTAAAAGAGAAGCACATCCAATGACCGTCGGATTGTGGTCATCGACCGCTCACTAGAGTCTAGAGAGTTCTGGAAGTCTCCGCATCGACCGCTAGGAATCACCCAGCGGCCCGCTAGGAAAGTGTGGCGCATTAATGTACCTAATTTCTCTCCAAGACTTTCCTAATTGGGATAGAAGATTTATCATATCATGATGCATGACCCCATGGCTATAAATACCCCCTCAAGCTTCATCAAAGGAGCCTTTTGCATCATTTTACATTAGAGAATTATATTAGAGAGATTCTTCCACTGTTCATCATTGTTTTCCACCATACTTGGAGTTTGAAACCTGGATTCAAGAGAAGATCAAGACTACGAGATTCATCCTTAGGATTTTATCTTCATAATTTTTATTTTTTCAAGGTTTTCCCTACAAACTATGGGTTTAGATTATTTGTCTATGAGTAGCTAAATCTATAAAATTCTAGGGATATGTTAGTAACGACTTTGGTTTATACAATTCTTATTTAATATTTATTTTGTTCATTGCTTGTTTTATTTCTAGGTAGAGGATTCATGTTTGAGTGAGCTGTGATTTATTGACTTGCAAAGATCAAGAGAGGATTTGCGTGTTAGAAGAACTTTGTTAACACTGCAATTAATTCCCCTTAAAACGGTACTTTTAACTGAGAGTGACAAAAACTTATGTCTTTTTTCCTTTTCGGAGTTCCTAATCTAAGATTGACGACCTTTGTCTGAAACCTACTTTGTGTCGCATGAACTGCGCTAGAGTGTTGTAGTTGTAACTTGTATATACCATAACTGTGAAACCAGTCCCTAGCTTGTCTCATATATCTTATATCTGTGTTTTATTCGCAATTGTTTACTTGCTTTCTGTTGATTTACTATTTTTCAGCATCCAAAACCAACCAAAATCGTATCTCCAAATAGTATAAGAAGCCTAGTCTTGGATAGCCAATCTGTGATAGCAATCTCTAAATAAAAAACACCCATAGTGGGCGGGGGGTTTAGGCAGACCCCAACCGTGAATAAATCAAAATATAACGTTCCAAAACATGATCTTAGCCCAAAAGTGACTAGTAACTAAAGCAAGAACATGAAAGAGAAATAGATTGAAGCTCCCACAAGTCGGGATGCTCCATGCTATCAAAACTAAACTAGTAACCAAATGAACAAAAGGAAGTGTAAGTAGAACTATCAAAAAGTCATAATCAATCCAAATCTCTGCGTCGGAAACGGAAGTTAGGATATCCCAGTTGGTCCATCCTAACAAGCGCCTTCAGGTATCGAGGCACAGAGACTAAATAGATGTGTGAGAATCGAACCTGCCGCTGAGAAGTCATCCTACGGATCAAAGCCATATGATGTCTAAAATCCGCAGAACCAGGCTGTCCAGATGACAATAATGTAACCTGAGCAGCTAAGTCAAGCTCTATCCAGATGTGTGTAGAAAACTCCATGGTCATCTCCAAACCTCGAATAAGAGCCATAAGCTCCGCCTCAAAGCTTGACGATGCATCCACTGGAGAACAGAAGGCCCGCAGAAGGCCTCCATCAATACCACGAACAAGTCCTCCCCTCCCCCGCCTCCAATGTCGCCGAAGAGAAGGCACCATCTGTATTCAGATTCACCCAAGGAGCATCGGGTGGATGCCATAGGACCATGAGTGAACACAGAACACGCTGTCTGGGAGAAGAGGGCATGAAATGCACCGACGTCGAGCAACCCCTCCAGTGTATCGGGCTGATCTTGCTGGCCAGCACGAACGTATGCAGGTGATGAATAACCTGCCAAATAACAGTAGAATGACGGAAAGGTCGACCACAGTGCTTGCACATACTTGCAAGTAGTTTTAGTGCTAAAAAATAGTGCATCAATTACTTGCATTGGAAAATTTTAAAAATAACAACAATTTTGGATGCAAAAGAAAACGTACCTATATTAAGGACAAATTAAATTAATCTATTGTTTTTTAAAGATGATTCTAATTGCGTCTTCCAATATAAGTTAGAACACCAATAATAAGGATGTTAAGCATTATTGGTACATATAGAAACACAAATGAGTGTTCTTAATTGCATTAAAAAAGTCCAAAAACATTTTTTTTTTTTGTTATAGTGATATTATTCCTATCGAACAACTTCTACCATGATGAAACCATGATTGGTATGATTGGGGGCGGGGGGAGAGTTTACCTCATAGTATTTGATGGATTTCCTTTTGTGATTAAAATTGTTTTAATTGGTGAATTACTTCTAAACTGCATTAATGTGATTAGCTGTGTATAATTTAAGGATTCTATCTTGCAGAGGAGTGGGAGTATGTTAAAAAGTAAGGTAGAAGTTGAGCAGGCAAATTTCTATGGAACAAATTCGTTGAAGAAAATTGAGGAAGGATTGGGCTCACAAGGATCTCGATTATTTGAGCTCAAATATAATGTAGCTAGATTAAGAAATTTAGCCTAATATTTTATTTCACTTTTTTAAATCTGTTAGGCCCACAGCCATGTAATTTGAATTAATTGGACTTTGATTATTATTGGTTTGGGCATAAGTTCTTTTGTAAATTAAGCCTAAAAGAAGACTCTTATCCTTTTTTATTTTGGTAGGCCCAAAAAGAATTTACAATAAAATTCTTTTATTTCTTTTGTGTTTTTTTCGCGAGTTTAACTTTCGTGCAAATAATATTTAGTGACTTGGTGTTGTGCCAAACACTAAAATCCTTTGATCAATCAAACAAAACATACTATGCTACACCTAGCATACCTTTAGAACTCAATATGAATATGATCCAATCAACGTTGATCATACATAATGTACATTCATTAATTATCCAACACATCAAGAACTGACATATAATTCCACATAAAATATTCTTCCACGTTACTTAACGTTTAGAAGCCATGAGGAATAAAACACGGGGGCTATAATTATGATTATTAGAAGCGATATTGTCCGCTAGTAAATAGAGATTTTTTTGAAGCTAGTGTTGTTCAGGTCGACGAGCATGTCAAGCAACGGGTACAAGCGATGCATGATCAAATGATGATATACATCCAGAAATCGCAAAAGTACGTGCAGAGTCAGAGAAACAAACAACGAAGTTACTAGAGCGGTTGAAGAGAGTGAAGAATAGACTATAAAACAATACTACTATTATGAAGTTTTATGTTATTTTTTAGTTATGTTATTCTCTAAATTCTTTTCGTTATAATTTTAAAAAATATACCCTAATTTTAATTTGAAAAATAAATAACAAAATTATTGATATTCCGAGCATAATATGGTGCTCGCAATATAGTCACAAATTTTATGCTTGTAACTGGTTGCGGAGATTTTCCGAGTATTATATGGTGCTCGCAAAGCTAATTTTTCAGTGTAGTTCCGTGCTCGGAAAATTCCGAGCTGACAGAGGTTATCGAAAACATACAAATTCAACTTGCACATCCATAGACCGTTTAGTGTAACAACCCGCTTTCCTAGGGTACAATAAATGCGGCGACTGCTACCAAAACGGACTCACAGAAATGAATGAAGGCTAGGGTTTCAATTAAAGAGTGTTGACCAAAAGATTTGAAAGAACTATCAGAGTGTTTAAAGCAATAACTTAACCTCGAAACTCGAATAAAAAGGAAGGTGTAATAAATGACGTTCAACAATGTCAAGAGTATGACATAGTTTTCCAAGATAAAACCACAAGATAGTCTAAAGCCTCTGACTCGAAAGAAGAGTGCAACCTATCCGAAATAAGCATAAGTGTATCAAACTCAGCGGAAAACGACCAAGAGAAAGAATAGCTATGTATGAAGACACAACTACGCTTGATGTTTCATATATCCATCTTAATTAATTATCATGCTCAACACCCGCCACCGCTCGTCATCGTTCAACCTGCACATAAGGAAAACACATGCAGGGCTGAGTATTTTGAAATACTCAGTGAACTCGTTGCCAAAACATTTTACAAGTTATGCCACCCTTACCAAGTGAACTCGAGTTTTACAATTTATCAAAATAAAATATCATCGAGTATCACAAAATATTTTCATAGATTGGCCAATCAAAATAACTCCCCATTTCCTCATCAAATTCCACATCCACATATCGCAATCTTTCCATGGTGCGACGAAAGCGTGGCCACGCTTTTCGCCCACGAGACCGGCCGACTAGCTAGGACGGCTCCCGATCCCCTCGTGTACACAGCCTGGTAGGGTTTGCGGCCCATACTCAGACCCGAATTCGTATATCATATCCATAGCCCTATAGCCCAATGGAGCGAACTCACAAACTAGGCATCAGGCACACAATCTCACAATAAAACAGACATAGGCATGGCATAACAGTTAAACCACCCTTATAGCTCCGATAATTATCTTTGACTAAATAAAAGAGAGTTTTTGAGAGTAAAGCCCACCTCGACTGCTTAGATTTCAAGTAGTTTCGCTTTTTCCATTATCTGGCTTCGCAACCGAGGTTTCACCTTTAAATTCACATAGGCACATATTCACAAATTAGGTTCAATTATGACTCTTAACTTATGCATGTCTCGTTACTTCCCTCTTTCCCATCGATTCACCTTAATCTTCATAACTTATAATTCTAAGTCACACTCATCATAAATTACTAATTTCAAGTCACGCTTAGCTTACATATATTTCTTAGCATCTCAACCCTAGATCTATCATCATATGTCATACAAAAGTATTTAGCCATCAAGCACACACTACACAACACACACTCACACGCATAACACACACACACGGCACACACACCTCACACACTCTCGGCACACACACACACACACACACATGTTCCCATATCCCTTTTTATCCCTTTTTCACTCAATTAATATGCATGAAGGTTCAAGAACACCGATTAAATCGGTTGGAAGAAAAAGAAAAGAAGGGGTAGAAGAAGAACAACATAACTCTTAAGCAAAAATACCTTTTTAGAGAAAATCAATCGGTAGAAATAAGGTAGAGACTTGGTTCTTCAATATCCTCGGATTAAACTTCGATTTCTTCTCAAAAGATGAAGGATTTATGGAGTAAAGTGGAAGAAAATTGAGAGAGTATGAAGAAGAAGAGAGGGGGACGAAAATATGAGGGGGGCGAAAATAATGAACTAGGGTTGGGGTCTTGGCTCTTATTTATAGAGTCCAATAAGATCTTTAGAATATTTGGTAAGATTCTATTCTCCACAATTAAATAAATAAATATTATGGAGTAGGGAAGAAGAATTAACAAAAATAGAATAGGGCACAAAGCATGGGATTTTCGAAAATTATGGCTTCTAATTAGCTAAGATTTCGTTTGGTATTTTTCCGGAGTAGAATAAATATCACGGAGCAAAATAAATAAAATAAAAGAATTCTCCCAAATCTTGGAATTAAAAAGAGGCGTGTACTTTGCTTGATATATAAGGAATTGGATTTCTTTATTAACTAAAATAATATATGACATAATCTTTTGAGCTATGGAAAGATTTGGTAGAATATTTAAATTCTAGGTATGGAAAGAAATCAAATAAGAAGTCAAATAAAATAACTCCTTTCCTTCTACATGTGATTTTCGAAAATCACAAAATAATAGTGGCTAGTATTTTTGGAAATTTTCTCTAATATTCTCACTCACCCTTAATCAAATAATTCATCTCATAAATTAATTAATCACATATGCCACATCATAATAGTCAACAAATTTGACTTTTCAAACTTCTCAATCAAATAAACTCATGTAATAAATTCACTTATCAAATAATTCACATCTTCCACGGCATCAAAAATAAATTCTAGGGCTCTAAAATTAGGGTTCAAAAATTCGGGGTGTTACATTTAGTGCTTGAAATATTATCCGAGATTGCAACGTATGATTCAAGTTCTGATTTTTATCATGTGTATGATTCTTTAGTGTGGTAGAAAATATGCGACGTAACAATATGTATGGATGTTTTGGAAGATTTAGGGAAGAAATTGAGGCCCCTCCAAGGTGAAATTGAATAAAACAAAATGCATGGCAGTATAAACATCACAGAAGTAAGCCCTTTTTTTTTCGAAAAAATAGGGAAAATTTGGATGCAGGCTCCATACTGATGTGCCTTGTTTAACCATTTCTGGGCTACAAAACTAACACAATCATTGTACTGAACTTGGCTAACACAGCTGTGGATTTCTTGGAGCTATGTTAACAAAGCAAAGTAAATAAAAGAATTGTATAAGTGCTTCAATAATTCATATATATATATGGTAAATTTCTGCACAGGTTTTTGACCAATGTTTTCTGATAAGAACATGCCATTTTGAGGTAACTCTTGTACTAGTTGGTAACGGTTTAGACCATCACAATGTTTTCGATAAGGCCAAGCATTTTTCCCTCTCTATCTCTTCTTCTTGAAATCTTGACGAAGTTTGTCTTTCGATAAGGCCAGGCATAATTTGATCTTGTTTTTTTTTCCAGTTGTTGTGTGTTTGAGGGAGTAGATATTTTGGCAAGTGGGATTATGTGGAAAATAAGCGAAATGCAAGTAAACAAACAAATTGTATGGATGATGGACTACTATGCATAGATTCCACATTTTGTATGAGTTTATTGAAATTCAAGTATATGATGCCTCATGTTTGTAAGAAAATGTATAGCGTATACTCTTGTGACCAAAGCTAGGAAAAATGAATTGAATGGGATGACATTCTCTTTATGCAGATTCTTGAAGGTAGTCATAGTATTTTTGTCTCCCTTCATTTGTGGTTCTTAACTACACAAATCACTAAATTTCTTCAAGATTTTGCAAGTTAATTTGAAGGCCAGCTGTATCAAGCCCCCTCACCATATGAAGCTTATAAATAAACACTAAACTTGACCTCATTAACCGTCCTTGTTTCTTTCATAGTAACATTCCATGGCATCGACCTCAGCCTCGCACTCACCCAAATGGTCTGCCCAAGAAAACAAGGCATTCGAGAAGGCGCTGGCTGTTTTTGACCAAGATACCCCTAACCGTTGGGTTAACGTTGCCCGGGCTGTTGGGGGGCGGATGCCAGAGGAGGTGAAGAGGCATTACGACATCCTCATTGAGGATATCAAATACATTGACAGCGGGAAGGTCCCGTTTCCCAAGTACCGCACCACTAGATCAACAAAATTTATGGTATGTGTTACTATGGCCACATTGGTATATAGAATTAGAGTGAAATGTGTAATCTCCATCATTGGTAATTAATGAATTTGGTTGGTGATTTCATATGTCTCGTTTCTAACACAAGCACATAACCTTTTTAAATTTATACATGCACTTTCGTAAATAACGTATGTAGGCGTAACAATAAAGATATCTTGCAAATAGTTACATTCACAAAAGGAGCCTTTTTTTAAAGTTCCCCCTCTATAGTACGTAGTTTTCGTAGTTCCCATTCAATTAATCTAAAATCTTGGAATTGGATTTTCGTAGTTCCGATTCAATGTATACACGTGCAAAGTTGAATCTATTTTTATTTAATAATATTAAATAATTTCAGCAAGTTCGTTGTTTTTAGTAATGTTTTGTGACAGACATGTGCTTGATTTATATTTGACTTTTTGCATTAATAATTAATACAGTGCATGCAATTTACACTTAGTTCTCCATTGTCACTAGCTTCTTTTACTTGTTGGGTTTCGGAATAGTTATATTAAATAACATAGTACATTTGATATCAGGAATCCTGAAGACATGGAATGGAAGATGGCAACATATTAATTGGAGCAATTATATATGTAATTTAATTTTATTAATGTATTGCTGCAGTAATGTAAGGAGCATGTAGGAGATATGTTGGACAAAAGTTGTCCATATAAATAAAATTGTATGTGCCATGCCATTTACTTTCTTGGTTTTCCAATGAATCATAGATGGCTAGCTACTTCTTCACGTGAAGATCTTCAATATTAGATCACAGATCTTTTAATTGGTTCTCAAACTGTTTTCCAAAATCACGGATCTTATAGGACTTAAATAAAGAAGACAGAAATTCTTCACGAAGTAGGAAAAGGACAAAAAATTTCGTCCACTACAGAGTGGAGAGACGGACGAAAATTTTAATCACAAATTAGAGTGTTTCTTTCTCTCCTTTATTCTCCTATTTATATTAAGTTACATATTGAGCCCAGTCAAGGATCTATGACTGTTTGGATGTGGCCTCTCCCAATTTGCTTTATTACTTAAATTAAACACACAATTTAATACAAGCTTATATTGAAATATCATTATCAGCTACTACAGTAATAATATTGCATTGCCCATCCAAATCCGAAATTACAAGTAATCCGGGTTTCCACTTTATTTAAATGTTTATTTCTCGTGCTTAAGATATAAATGTCCATTAATTAATTAGTGTGGACTTAATTAATTAACTTCTTATTTATTCCAAGAGTGGACTCAGCAAGAAACACTTATTTATTATTCATGGAATAATTAAATTCCAATTAGCTAGGTTCCAAATAATAAAACCTTGTTTCGAGCTCCTCTTTAGGACATTATCAAACCAGACTCACCTCGCGCACGATTCAACATAATAGCAATCCTAGTACCGCATGATATTAATCACCACTATATTAGGATTATTGGGTAGCGAAAAACCCGCACCATTTGATATGTCAAAGTAATGCATAATCAATGTCGTATGCTCAATGCTAATGTATGTAGATTAAGAAATAGTTATTTATCAAGACATCATCTTCCAGTAGATAGCATAAAGACGTGTCTAGCTGTTAGATACGTTCAGTGCTATACCACACCAATGTCATCTTATTTCAGTAAGGCTTAGAAATAATATGACATTGCAACTTTTTGCGATAGGTAGTCTTATCCTATTTGGGTTGTGAAATTCTTCTTTTTCTTTGTCCAGAACTGCCCGTGTTACCTTAAACTGGACAACACCCACAACCGGTCTACTACAGCAAAGACTTAGACTTTATTAAGTTTCTTACACATTTAAATATGTAATAAAACTACCATTTTATGTAAAACATAACAACATTATGACAAAAATAATCCGTTTTATTCCTTGAAAAATAAAATAAGAGTTTTTACACTATCATTCAACATGGCGATCGAACGGCTTGACCGGTAACGCCTTCGTGAAAGGATCTATCAGGTTGTTCTCTGACGCAATTTTGACCACTTGTATGTCTTCTCTCTGCACAATATCTCTTTTGGTATGATACTTCCACTCTATGTGTTTTCTTGCTTTGTGAGCTCTCAATTCTTTCGAGTTTGCTACAGTACCAAAATAATCACAATAACTGGTGATGCTCTTGAGCCGATTCAAAACCACACCTAAGTCTAGAAAGAAGTTCTTAAGCCATACAACTTCCTTTGCAGCCTCTGTAACGGCCACATATTTAACTTCCATGGTAGAGTCCGCAATGCATTTATGCTTTACACTCTTCCATACTACGACACCATCTCCTAAGTGATGCATTTTTTATTAGTACTATAAATATCTACAAGTATAAAGAGTAGAAATAGTATAGTTAAAGGTCAGTACCGGATATCGATCATGAGGAAAACAATCACAGACTGGCTACCTTCTACTAAAATCAATTACTATCTGGAGAACCGAAAGATTTTGAATTTTTGAAAACAGAAACAATTGGAAGCAATAAACAACCGATTGCAAATAAATCACGGAGATAAAAGTATAGAGATAAGGGAATTCCAGGGATGTGCGTTCATAGTTATGGTTATACAAGTTCCAACTACAATACACTAGCACAGTTAATACTTTGATAGGACGAGTCACCTAGCTTATGCTCATGCGATGCAAACGTTGATTACTAACATTAGGGTTGTCAATCCTAAATCTGTAACTCCGAAAGGCTCCTAAGACCCTTGAAAAGTCCTCACACTCAATTAACAGTGTCATTTTAAGGGAGGCTAACTGTAGTGTCTACTCAATTATGTAGCTAGTTATATTAAATCATGCATAATTGTGTCACTCAATTATGAAGCATCTATATATAAAAGATGTTCCTTGCCTTGCTGGGGTTTGGAGCCCCTTGCACAGCGGAAGACTTGTACAAAACAAATAAATCAGACCTAGGATCTATTTGACCGATTATGCGATTAATCAATTCACATGCTAAACAGATAATTGCACGCTAGAACGCAAATAATTCATGCTCAAAGATAGTAAATCCTAAAACATGAATTCTACGGTTTTGTAACATCCATAACCCAAAACATGCATTATTTTTCATATTAGCATATTTTATTGTCATTTATACTACAGAGATATTAAGTGTGTCATAAAAAATATATTTATTATTACAGCGACTCAATAGAGTCGAATATATAGATAGATTTAGTTTACATGAATGGTTAAAATGAATGTGTATATATATTTAATAATATAAATGAATTGTTACTAATACTTGTGTACGTACATATCTAAATAGTACATATATATACATTAGAGAGCATGTATATTAAATAAATTAAATTGTGCAAGTGTACGTATTGTTATTATATAATATGCATAATATATTTGTGGAGTTAACGTGTTGCATTTTTAACAATGGCATGACACTTTTATTCATAACATTCATGTTAATTGGTATGAGTAAGCAAAGTGGCTGATGTACATATATTTGTGTACAAATATATCTTTTAAATAAAAATAAGAGAGAGCCCGAGAGATTTAGGGGAAAACAAAAGTTGAGAGAAAGTTTTGGTACGTAGACTAGTTTATTTAAGCTACAATTTACACACACACACACACTTAATTTTAGTTGTACGTTTTACTCTAATTATATAGTTATTTTTTCATCCCCGATTAAATTATGTACTCTATTTAATAATTTATAGGATCGAGAGTTATAAATCAAGAGTTGGAATCAGGAGTTCAATATGTTTATTTATCATAATCAGGTGTGTATAAATCACACTTTTAATTTTACATGCGTTATCTGATTAATTGCTATGTGTTAAATTAAAGTGAATAATTGGACTATACGATATGATATTGATATGATATGTGTTTAATTGTGATGATTGGGATATATGCTTGGTGTAATAAATATATTAATAGTATATTAAATTGGAATTATTTAGTGAAATATAATATGGATATGTGATTGGTGCAATAGATATGTTTTGCATATGGTATTGGAATTAATTGAATCATTTGATTAAAGAGGATCTGTGATAGTCATGTCTTGGATATGAAATCATAGTGGACATATTGGGACCTTCGGGTCAATCATATTGGGACCGTCGGGTCAAATCATATTGGAACCTACAGGTCAATTCACAGTGGGACCTACGGTCAAATCATAGTGGGACCTTCGGGTCAAATCATATTGGCATATTGGAAATCCCGGGCAGATACCATGCTTGAACTATCACAGAATAATAAAGTGAACAGAGTGGCATATGCATATGTATATGAAGTTGTTTATACTGTTCGTTGGTTATTGTTATATATATTGGTTAAAGAATATGTTTGAGTTTTGGGATGTGGAATTAAAGGTAAGGTTTATACACACTGAGTTGTGGCTCATATAAACCACTAATATTTGTCAGGAATAAGATATCAATGATGCGTGGGGTGGATGTGAGTTACAGTTATTATAAGGGTTGGCGGCTGGTGCATTTTTGGCATCCTTCTCCTCCTCATCATTTTTGCATGTAGTTATTCAAATTAAATTTTGAATTTATTTATAGTAAGTGTATAAGTCATAAGGGTTGAGGTGTGACAGTTTAGGTGGTATCAGAGCGGGGATAGAGTCCCGCTGGGACATGACATTCATATATATTATACGATACATATTAGTTATAAGTTGCACATGCATTTGAATTATCATGAACATGTGTCATTAAGGAGAGAAGGGTCAGCCGCCCTGCATTATCAATTAATTGTAGAAACATCTCATTACATGCTGCATCATATGGAGATTTTTGGTACATGAACAAATGATGAGGTAAAGAGGTATAAATTTTATAGAGCTCAGAAAAGTAGAAGTTGTTGATTTTATGGGACTAATCTGACTGAGGCTATGATATATTTAAAAGTGAGAGAACCGGTGTTCAATCATATAAGTTGTATGTCAGAAGAAGGTTTTGATTATAGGATATCTCTTCTTTGAATCAATACTTACTCTTGGTGGGAAACAGTCCCACAAGCTATGATATAACCTTTGGTATTCTGGTATTCAGTTCAGACGATTTTTCTAGAGAACTCAATGCTAAATATATGCAAAGAAGTGTATTGTGATAAGAAGCAGAGAAGGTTTTGTCTTAATCAAGGAACTATGTTTCTTGATTATTAGCTGGCATTGTTTCAATATACACGGTTTTCTAGAGAAGGTGATGCGAGTTAATTCAGTTGAGCTACCAGCGGATATTGATTCTCTTATTCATACATAACTTTTGATATTATTATGGGTAAAGATTGGTTTTCACTTCATCGAACCAAGGTAGCTTGTCAAGTAAAGGAAATGGTAGTATAATCATCGAGACATGATCGAGTGATATTTTACGGTAATCAATATATTGTTCTAGGTTTTCTTATATTATCTAGATCGGCTTTTTGATTTATTGGAAGTGCAGATTTATCTGGATTTTTACCTTATCAGGAGACATATTTCTCTATTGAGCACTGCATTTATTTCTATTTCTACTTATCAACCATCTTCATTAGAGTTTCAAGAATTTAAGAATCAGTTACAAGAGTTGTCTGGTAGGAGATTTATATGGTGTTTCATCTTGGAGTGCACCAATATCATATTTGAAGAAGAAAGACTGCACATTGTGACTTTATATACACTATTGAATGTCGAATCAAGTGACAGTGAAGAATAAATATTCATTACCGAGAATCGAAGACTTGTTTGATCAATTTCAAGAGATAATATTTCAAACTCAATACAGTCATTATGAGTTTTGCTTATGCCTTTCGAATCAACAAATGCATCTACAATTTTTATGCCACTGATGAACAGAGTCTCTCAACCATTACTAGAACGGTTAGTACTTCGTTTTATTGGCGACTTGCTTGTATATTCATGAATTGTAGATGAGCATGTTAATCACTTACGGTCAGTATTTCAAGTCCGGCGAGATGAACAACTCTATGCTAAGTTGAGTAAATGTGAGTTTTTGCTAGAATATGTGGTATTGTTGGGACACGTAGTGTCAGGTCGTGGAATAGAAATGGATCTACAAGAGATTGAACTGGTTTTCGATTGGAAATGTTTCTCGACTATTATTCAATTGAAATGAAGTTAGTACGACAGAATTCTTCTTTTATATGGAGTGAAGCATATGAAAACAGTTTTAATGAGTGGAAGCAACGGTTGAATATGTCACCTATTTTGGTTATCTCCGCAGGTACAAGATATTATGTTATTTATAATGATTCGCTGAAAGATGGATTTTTTATTATCTTTTGACTTAATGGAAAGTTTATTGCTAATGCGTTGTAACAATCGCAAGTATATGAAGTTTCTTATTCTGTTCAAAATATGTTATTAGCGACATTATTTTGCTTTGAAGATTTGGCATCATTATCTGCAGGAACGCTTATATGGTATTTTAGTATCTTATATATTGACAGAGATCCACGATTTACTATCTCAGTCTTGATAAAGTCTTTTTGTGAGTTTCACCTCAGAAAGGAGTAATGCGATTTGAGCAAAAAGGTAAGTTGAGTCCTCATTATATTGAACCGTGAGACATTGTTGAAAGAGTTGGACCATTGGTATATAGGTTAACATTACCTCCAAAGTTGGCACAGATTCATAATATTTTCTACGTCAGTAGGATTCGACTTTATCGAGGTGATCCTCAACTTGTTCTGAAAGATCCTAATACACAGATTTATGAAAAATTGAGTTATATAGAAGAACATGTCAATTTAGTGGACCACAAGGTGAAACACTTGCGAAGAAAAGATGAGAAAGAACTATCCACATCTATTTACGGGTTAGCAATTTCTTTGAGTATGTTAACATAGTGGGGAATGAATTTTGCGGACAAAATTCTTAAAGGGGGAAGATTGTAACATCCATAACCCAAAACATGCATTATTTTTCATATTAGCATATTTTATTGTCATTTATACTACAGAGATATTAAGTGTGTCATAAAAAATATAGCGATTCAATATAGTTGAATATATAGATAGATTTAGTTTACATGAATGGTTAAAATGAATGTGTATATATATTTAATAATATAAATGAATTGTTACTAATACTTGTGTACGTACATATCTAAATAGTACATATATATACATTAGAGAGCATGTATATTAAATAAATTAAATTGTGCAAGTGTACGTATTGTTATTATATAATATGCATAATATATTTGTGGAGTTAACGTGTTGCATTTTTAACAATGGCATGACACTTGTATTCATAACATTCATGTTAATTGGTATGAGTAAGAAAAGTGGCTGATGTACATATATTTGTGTACAAATATATCTTTTAAATAAAAATAAGAGAGAGCCCGAGAGATTTAGGGGAAAACAAAAGTTGAGAGAAAAGTTTTGGTAAGTAGACTAGTTTATTTAAGCTACAATTTACACACACACACTTAATTTTAGTTGTACGTTTTACTCTAATTATATAGTTATTTTTTCATCCCCAATTAAATTATGTACTCTATTTAATAATTTATAGGATCGAGAGTTATAAATCAAGAGTCGGAATCAGGAGTTCAATATGTTTATTTATCATAATTAGGTGTGTATAAATCACACTTTTAATTTTACATGCGTTATCTGATTAATTGCTATGGTATTGGAATTAATTGAATCATTTGATTAAAGAGGATCTGTGATAGTCATGTCTTGGATCTGAAATCATAGTGGACATATTAGGACCTTCGGGTCAATCATATTGGGACCTTCGGGTCAAATCATATTGGGACCTACGGGTCAATTCACAGTGGGACCTACAGTCAAATCATAGTGGAACCTTCGGGTCAAATCATAGTGGCATATTGGAAATTCCGCGCAGAACCTTCGGGTTCTCCATGGAAGACTCACCTCACCAAACATCCCCCGGCCTATCTGTATCTCTGTGGTCTATGCGATGTACGGAAGGGGGCTGATCGATACCCCCTGTGGAATAAATTAAGGGAAATTGCAGGCCTCTCCGATGGTGCTCCATGGATGATTGGAGGGGATTTCAACACCATCTTACACTCCCGAGATAGGGTGGGCAGTGAAACAAACCGGCAGTCGGAAATGATCGATTTTGCTGAAATGGTCGAAGATTGTAGACTCATTGATCCAGGCTTTGATGGCTCTAACTTCACTTGGGCCAAAAATGAACTTCAAGAAAGACTGGATAGATACTTTGTGAGCGAACACTGGTCGGCACTTTTTGAAAGCACAAGGGTCACGAACCTACCCCGAATAGCCTCGGACTACGGCCCTATTCTCATGAGATGGAAGATGACGACAAGTAGCACAAGGATTAGAGCTTTTCGCTTTCAAAACATGTGGGTCCGGCACCCAAACTTCATGGAAACGGTCCGGGCAGCCTGGGAGCAACCAACAGACTCGGTGGGACTCCTTAACCTGCAGATCAAAATGAACAGAACCAAGCAGGCCCTCAAACAGTGGAACAAAGAGGTGTTTGGCAATATCCATGCAAACCTCAGAGATGCGGAGGAAAAGATCGCAGAGGCTCAATGCAACTTTGAAACAAACCCCTCGGCCTCTAACAGAGCTTGTGTAAACCAATATGTGGAAAGCTACATCCTCCTCTTGAAAATGGAAGAGGACTTCTGGCGGCAAAAGGCGTCCCTTAAATGGATGTCTGACGGAGATAGAAACACTAAGTTCTACCACAGCTGGGTGAAGCAAAAGCGAGTCAGATTGCGCATTCACTCTATCCAGCATAATGGCAGGGAAATTGTCGAGGAAGATGAAATCAAGGAGTCAGCCGTCGTCTTCTTTAGGGAGCTGCTTGCGCCGACAGTCCAGCCTTCTACCGAACCCGACCTGGATATCATTCAACCCCTCCCCCCATCAGCCAACATCGACGAGCTGATCGTCCCTCCTAGCCTTGAGGAAGTTAAGAAAACGGTTATTAATATCTCAGGCCAGAGCATTCCAGGCCCGGATGGTTTCACGGCCACTTTCTTTCATTGTTGCTGGCAGATTGTGGGAGAGGATCTTCACTCCGCTATCCTTCAGTTCTTTCAGGGTGCTTACCTTCGACGAAGGTAACTCCACGTCGATTGTTCTCATCCAAAAAAAAGAGGCCCCACTGTCATGGTCTGACTACCGGCTTATTAGCCTCTGCAATGTCACAAACAAGGTCATCACAAAAATCCTTATGGCAAGGCTCACCCCTTTCCTTCCCCTCGTTGTCTCTCCGAATCAAAGTGGCTTTGTGAAAGGGCGACTTCTCAACGATAATGTGCTTCTAGCACAGGATATGTTCCATGAATGATCAAGAAGCTCACCGGCCCCGAACGTGGCCCTCAAGATTGACATGGCGAAAGCTTATGACAGAGTTCAATGCCCGTTCCTCCTCAAAATCATGAAGCAAATGGGGTTCCCTAACTCATGGCTCAGCTTGATCGAGAGATGCATCGGCACTTGCTGGTTCTCCATCCTTATTAATGGAGCCCCCGCGGGCTTCTTCCAATCAACTAGAGGGCTCAGACAAGGAGACCCAATCTCTCCGGCGCTCTTTGTCATTGCAGCTGAATACCTCTCGAAACTGCTGGACAGACTCATCCTTGTGAAAAGAGAAATGCTGTTCAAATCAACGCGTTACGTTACTGCCAGGAAATTAGCCATCTTGCCTACGCAGACGACATCCTTATCTTCACTCAAGCGGATGTGAGACCTATCCGAGAATTAAAGAGATGCCTTGCAGATTATGAAGCGGTCTCTGGACAACAGATCAATATCGCCAAGAGCAATTTCTACATCGCCGATAATCACGAGGGTTGGGCTGACACCATCCAAAGGGAAGGGGGATTTTCTAGAGGTACATTCCCCTTTCTTTATCTTGGTGTCCCTATCTATCGGGGTGTAAAACGGACTGATATGTTCCTCTTTCGTCAGAAAATTGCTAAGAGGATTAATGGCTGGGCTCATCGTCACCTCTCCTTCGGATGTCGCCTTACCCTCATTAAAAGCACCCTCGAAGCAATCCCAATCCACTTGTTTCAGGCCATTGAGCCAACTAAGGAAGCCCTTAAACAACTTGACCAGATGCTTGCTCGCTTCTTCTGGGGATCAACCAACGAAACAAGAAGAACACATTGGATAAGTTGGGAACAAATTTGTCTCCCCACAGCAGAAGGGGGTCTCGGTATCAGGAAGTTCAGAGAGGTTTTACGGGCCTTCAGTATCAAACTATGGTGGAGATATAGAGAAAACAACTCTCTCTGGGCCACGTACCTGAACAGCAAATATTGTAGAAGAACCTCTCCTCTGACCAGCTCGGTGTCGGGTCGATGCAGCGCCATCTGGAGAAGACTTTCCAGAAGCTGGAGCCACGCTCACCCTCACATCCGATGGATCATTGGAGAGGGAAAAGTTCTTTTTTGGGACGACATATGGCTTGGGGATACGCCGGTGAGAGAGCTCAGCCTTGATGAGAGGGGCGACCCCTCGACTCGTGTCGCGGACCTCTGGACCGACGGCCACTGGGACCCAGCCAAGTTGTTATTGTTACATCATCAGGCAGGCCTACCGATGCAAGCGATCGAAGACATCATCAGCACCCCCATCTTAGATGGCGAGCAAGATATTCCCCGTTGGACCCTATCGAAACAGGGGAATTTCAGCCTTGCCTCGACATGGGCAACTACTCGCTCCCAACGACCAACCATACCTGGTTTGGAGGATCTTTGGAACGTTGGCCTCACCCTCTCAATTTCTATCTTCATCTGGAGACTCCTCTCAAACCGAATACCAGTCGATACAAAACTCCAATGGAGGAAGATTGAGCTTGCATCTAGGTGTCTATGCTGCCCGGACGAACCGAGGATCGAGTCCCTACAACACCTCTTTGTTCAAGGGTCAGGTGCTGCTAAAGGTTGGAGAGAATTTGACAAATGGTTTGAGGGAGATCTGGAACCGATCAGCCTCAATGATACTATCCCGGAGAGACTTGAAATCTGGGCCAAAAGATATGGCAGACCGTCCAACTTGCACCTGAGTCGTTGATCCTCATTTTCTGGTTCATATGGGCTGAACGGAACAAAAGTAGACACAAGGAAACAAGGTTCAAAGCTTTCAATGTGATCTGGCAAGTCCAAATGCACATTAATAACCTTATTCTTTTGGGGAAGATTGGGCCGCAAGAATAGAAGAGAGTGAACATGACAATAACCACTCCGGAAGGTGCGGAAAGAAGCAGAACCACACCAAGGATCATCTCGATTAAGTGGCAACCCCCCGACCCTCCATGGATTAAGTTAAACTCGCATGGTCAGTTTCAAGATGCAACGGAAAAGGCAGGGGGCGGTGGAGTCATCCGAGATCACAATGGAAAAGTGCTAAAGGCTTTCTCTACACCTCTTAAAGCTTCCTCGGCCTTGGAAGCAGAGCTCATGACCATTCTACATGGACTCTCTATGGCCATTGAACTTGGGCAGCCGATTTGGATTGAATCGAGCGACCCCCAAGCGGTCAGGTTGATTCAAACTGGGGAAATGGGGCCTGCGCAGGTGAGGCACACAGTGGCACACCTCATTCTGATCCAGAAACAATGCACGAGCCATATCTCCCCTGCTCACAAGGAAGGAAACAAAGCTGAGACTCTCCTTGCGATGAAAGGGGTAGAAGAAACTACAATGATAATTTTTGATGATTGTTCGATGCCTAGGCTGCTGCGTGCAATTATCAGGATAGACCAGCCCGGCCCGCCAAATAGTAGGGAGGAGGATCAGGAAGAATAATTTTTTGAAGTTTTTGGAGAATAGAAAAGGCTCCGGGGGAGTCCGAAGCTATGGATGGATCGACTCAACAAGGAAATAGATGGACTGGCTCGGCCGCAAGTCTTATGATACGTTAGATTTTGTATTTGATCTCATTAGATTGTTCTCCTCGTTTTGGAAGGGTGTAGGGCAGTGTCCTCCTCATGTGAGCGCTTGGACAATGCAATACTCCCTTAATGCTTGTACATGCCACTTTTGGGCATATGCATATGTATATTGGTATATGCATATGCATATGTATATGAAGTTGTTTATACTGTTCGTTGGTTATTGTTATATATATATTGGTTAAAGGTAAGGTTTATACACGCTAAGTTGTGGCTCATATAAACCACTAATATCAGGAATAAGATATCAATGATGCGTGGGGTGGATGTCAGTTACAGTTATTATAAGGGTCGGCGGCTGACGCATTTTTGGCATCCTTCTCCTCCTCATCATTTTTGCATGTAGATATATGTGTAGTATATAGAGTGGTGAGAGGGTCCCACTAGGGTTTAGAATGTTTTGAAATATGTACTTGATAAATGTTGGTATTCGAAATTATATAATGTGTGTTTTATTTACTTGACGTGTGGATTATTCAAATTAAATTTTGAATTTATTTATAGTAAGTGTATAAGTCATAAGGGTTGAGGTGTGACAGGTTAAGAGTTACCGATTTTGATTCTCCAAAGAATCGTCGATTGCTCGCGCCTTCTCCACGTGATGATCTTCGATACTAGACCACGGATCTTCTCTCTGGTTCCCGAACTGTATCTCGATATCAGGGTGGGCTGATCTTATCAAAATACTAGGACATAAATAAAGAAGACAGAAGAAATCCTTTTGGGAATAGGTGAAGAATTCGAAATCCTCCACAGCTGGAGAGTTCGAAATTTTCGAAAAATTTGAGAATAAAAATTGTATTAATTCTGTCTCCTTTATTCTCCTATTTATATTAAGTTCATTTTGGGCCCAGACAGAGATCTATGGAAGGTTTTGGATATGGGCTCATCCAATTTACTTTTTACTAATTAAATTGAACCCACAATTTAATACTTATAATTGGAATATTACGAGCAGCCAATACAGAAGTAATATTGAACTCTCCCCATCCAAATCCGAAATTACATGTAATTCGGGTTTCCGTTATTTATTACTCCCTCCGTCCGCGAATAGGAGTCCCGGTTGGCCATTTTTTTCCGTCCGCCATTAGGAGTCCCAGTTAGACATTTTATCTTGGGAGTATAAAAAATTGACCCCACTGTTCCCTTAATTTAGAAGCTGCAATTAATTTTAAATTAAAAATAAACTTTGATTGCAATTTCTCACTCTCTCTCTTAATGTTAGATTTCATTATCCAAATAATAAATCAAATAATAATATAAATGGGTCCCACATTCCACTATCACACACTTCAATTATTACCCTCAAACTTTTCTTAAAACCCACACCCAACTCAACCGGGACTCCTATTCACGGACGGAGGGAGTATTTATTTCCCGCACTTAAGATATAAATGTCCATTAATTAATTAATGTCTGCTATGGACTTACTTAATTAATATCTTATTAATTCCAAGAGTGGACTTAGCAAGAAACATTTATTTATTATTCATAGAGTAATAAAACTCCAACTGGCCTGTTTTCCGAATAATAAAACATTGTCCGAGCTCCCCTTGAGGACATTATCAAACGAGACTCACCTCGCCCACGTTTCAACATAATAGCAATCCTAGCACCGCTAGATATTAATCACCACTACCCAATATATCAGGATTATTGGGTTGCGAAAAACCCGCACCATTTGATAAGTCAAAGTAGTGCATAATCAATACCGTATGCTCAATGCTAACATATGTAGATTAAGAAATAGTATTTTATCAAGACCTAGTCTTTCAGTAGATAGCATAAAGACACGTCTTGCTGTTAGATCCGTTCAGTGCTATACCACACCAATGTCATCTTATTTCAGTAAGGCTTAGAAATATGCGGACTACCATTTTAACCTTTCACGATAGGTAGCCAAAGCCTATCTAAGTTGTGAAATTCTTCTTTTTCTTTTGCAAAGCATTGCATAGATCTGACCGTGTTACCTTAAAGTGGACGACGCCCACAACCGGTCTACTAAGCAAAAGACTTAGACTTTGTGTACTTCTTATGCATTTAAATGTTTGTAAAACATCTTATAAATACACAAGCAAACACAATGTAATAATAACAGTGATTCTATTCGTGCGAGACTGCTCGAATAATACTGAATCGGGTTAAAAGTGGATTGTAGAGTTTTACGTATACAAGCAAGATTCTATTCGCGCGAAACTTGCTCGAAACATGCTTTTCAGTATACCAAACCTAACAATCTCCCACTTATACTCAAAACATGCTTTTCAGTATACCAAACCTAACAATATCCCACTTATACTCAAAACATGCTTTCGAGTATACCAACTGCCAAAAACTCTCCCACTTATACTTAAAGTAGGTCTTTGTACTAGATATATCGAACTACCATTCATTTCACTAAGTGAAAGAAAAATCTGCTTGGTTGTTCTCTGATAATATCTTTTTCACCATAATGTCTTTGCTGCGTACTTGATCTTTAATTAATTTCATCCCCATATGTGGTTGCTTTGCTTAATAAACTCGTGTGTCCCTTGAGTTAGCCTTCACTAGAGTAGTAAAAAAATAATACTCATAGGCATACTCAAACTTACGATTAAAGCTATTAGGAAGATATTCCTAAGGTAAACACATATTCAGAGGATGACTTACTTGATCACTGATTAGTCATAAAACTAAGACAGTGTAACCCCAAGGACAATACATGAATGACTGGTAAACTAGAATATAGTTACTAGTCTTTCTCAAGCACTAGGGTATATTCATTACCTCAATCAAAATCCTTTGCCATGGTTAATATGATATATACTTGCTATGCATAAGCTCAACTAATATCAAACTTAGTACACATTATAGCATACATGAGACAACTATCTCCGAAACTAGTCTCATAATTCTTGATCTCACTAAGTGTCAAACGACACTTGACTAGAGACAAGACAATTCCATCTTGAGAGGTATAAACCTTTTCATGGAATTTCTAATGCTTAAATGTTCCAAGCAATGTGTAGATATAGGTTTCCTAAGAGAATCTCAACATTCTTTCTAGCAATCGTAAAAGGACTTAGATGCTAAGAATGTAATTAGTTTCTCTTAAATCATTTATCTTGAACTGGGTAGACAACCAGTTTCCTACGTCAGATGCCAATCTTAGTTGTTTGCAACTTTTGTAAATTTCATCATCGTAGAGTACCAATAATACCATATGTAATGCACTTTCAACTTCCTTGTGCTTACAGCACTGTTAAGGACACAAGTCAAATTCAAAATATTTGACAATTTTGATAAAACACATATACTCTGATTTAGATGCTTGTCTAAGACCACGAAGGTCTATATAAGCTTCCAATCATGCGTTTCTTGCCCTTAATTACATATCCATTAGAATGTTCTAATAGATGATTCCTCAAGACTTCTATTTATAGAAGGCTGTCTTGACAATCATAATATATACATTCTAACTAATGTAAGTTCTAATTGACAATAGGATCGAATAAATCCTGGCACAACGATTGCGAGAAGATAATTCTCTTTGGGCATAACCCATTGTCATTGTCTAGCCTTTTGAGATCCATATTTACACTTGCAAATATACTAGCTCCCACTGACTGACACAGCCTATAGGTAGTTTTGCAAGTCTTGTAAAACATGTTGTCTATCTTAGATTGTAGTTTGGAATCTATCATCTTTTCAAGGATGAATATCCAAATGAACCAATACTACATTGTAGTTAAAGGGATTATGTTCAAGTTGATCTAAGACTGAGTATTATGACACTCTTAGACCCAAGAACTTGTTGTGTTCCAGTGGAACGCTCCCACTACGATATGGTTCTTACAATCTTAGGTACTGAAGTTGATTTTATTAGTGCAAAAGTTTCTAATGGTATGACTTCTTGGTAATGTGGAAAATCCGATATCTCTCTCTTTATTTTGAGAGTTATCACAATGTTAGGCTTGTAGTTCATCTCTTGATCTTCATACAAGAATTATATCTTTGAAGATTACAGAACTTATAACCTTACATCATTTGGGACAAACCTTAAAACATGCCTCAGTACTCAACTCCAATTTCTTTGACACTTTTCCAACACGTGTGGGAACAACATTACACCTTGAGATGTGCTAGACTAGAGTCGCTCTAGTCCACAACTCGTGTTTTGTAGAAGGTACTGATGTTGGTAGTTTCTTTAATGTTTATCCCATCAATGATAAGATTTTAATGAGTACAACTCATCACATAATCAAACTTGTCTTAGAAAGACTTCGATTCCTTTGTACATAACTATCCCATTCATTAGATGAATGCTTGGATTCGTCAATGGAGATTAGACTCCCGCTACTGATCATAACCCTTTGCTTGTCTCCTTATGGTGTAAACCATTAAGACTTGCTAGTCTTTCTATGTTTCACTTCTATAAGTATTCTGAATCTCTTGAAATATCAAATGATTCTAACTCATAGTGCATCAAATAGACTTTCTCAACTCTCAAGCTATTTAACGAAATATTAAAATCTTGATAGTCTAGATCAGTTCAAACAATATCTAAGTATTTTCTTGGCCTTAAGGATAAGAGCCATAAATACTTTATCATTCAATGATTAAGAAGTTGATGTGTTGTTGAATACTCAACCTTGTCGCACCTATATTATTTTAATACTATGATGCCTTAAGCATCAACCATAAAACAATAGTTGAGCATTAATAGCTCCCACTGCAACAAAAACCTAACCGGATTAAAATCTCTTACTTAGAAGTTGCATTGTCATGTAAGTCATTGTCCTTCTATAAAATAGGTCAATCCAACTCACAAAGCATCTTTTCTCGCTTTAAACAAACTTCGATGACAATCCAGGCTCTCTCATTTCCATATCTAGTCTTTTGTTCAAATGAACTAGAACTTAAGAAAAATGCAGCCTTTATGAATTCGTCATCTATCATGTTACTTTCCTTTAATAGTAACACAACGACTATTATTCTGAAGATTTTCTAATTTTCAGTTAAACCTTCTTATAGTCATTTCTTGTTACTTTAGGCGATGACTTGTGTCAGAAACTATTTGAGTGAAACTATTTGAGTGATCAAAAGATCCTCAAAACATTCTGTCACTCTAGGATATTCCAATCGAATCATCTTGACAGATTCTATTGATATCCATCTTTCATCGTCATTAACCAAGACTTTTCGAGCTACTTAAAGGAAAATAGCTTGACCTTATTTCTCAAAGAGCTTGTCAAGTACATGCATAATGCATTTTCGAACATTCTTCGTGGAATTATGTCGAGGAAATGGAGGACATGAATCATTGAGTATAAACACCAAGCTTTCAGCGATGAAAATTTTATCCATTTTCGTTTCCGGTCTACATAATTTAGGCATTCGAGTTTTCTTTCTTTAAGGATCGCAGACAAATATTAAATGACATAATGAAGATTTGGCAAAGAAACTTATTATCACATGCTCATGCTCAATACATAATCACAAATAACCACAAAACAATTGTGTATCTTACAACAGCAAAATTAATAAATTGTATCCTCCTTTGGAGGTTAATACGCATTAAAATTTTGACAATTTTACTGGTCATAACACTGACGCATTAAATTGTATCCTCCTTTGGAGGTTAATACGCCTAATGTTGCCTAAGCACGACCATCGGATTTAGCATTACAGAATTTTATTTCTACAACACACTCCCATGACAATGTTCATGTGCTGATAACAAAACCAAGCTATCTCATAAATTCTGATTGAACCCTGAAACTCGCAGTTCCTTAGGATTATTGTCCCTACTTTGCAGGTGGCAATAATATTGGGAACCACTTTCTAGTTCATTCTATTTATTATGTGAGAAGTCCGCCCTTATGAACTTACTGTTTTCGTAGGATTATTGTCCCTACTTTGCAGGTGGCAATAATATTGGAAAATCAGCTTCACAAAATTTGGCAGTCCAACCGATGGAGACCGTATACAACGCACTTGTTGTAATCATCACTTAGATATTTTTATATGGTTTTTGCATAATTATCACATCAGCAGATAAAGCAAATAATCCACTTAAAATAGATAAACGCCAAATAAACAGATAAATCCATTTAATGCATGGCATTTAAATACACCGGATAATTATCGACAATTATTTAATCTAGTCATGGGAGAATCAATTAAATAATTAAGTTTTATATTGGATAATAATTATCCAAATTTATTTAGGATTTATCAAGATAGAGTTGACTATCTAAACCCATTTAGGATTAATCTAGATTTTATTTCCATAAAATCAAATCCTACAATTCAAGATAACGTTTATCTAGGATTATCATTATTTAAATCGTACTAGGATATTACTAGATAGAAACACTTCCATCATAATCCATAAGATAAAAATAAAAATCAATCATTAAAGATTTGTACAAATCTTAATTCTATTTAGAATAGACATCTAAAATATATGAAACATTACTTAGGATTTCTTAGATAAATAAATTTATCTAAATCCAATTAATTAAGGATTTCTTATATATCATCTTTATCCTAATCTATCTAGGATATAAATCCAAAAGATAAGGATAAATTGGATTAATACTTATTTTAATCCATCTAGGATTTGTCTTAATAGAATAAAATCTATTCAAATCCATAGGTCAAAATAAATTAATATAAATGTTTATCCTAATTCATATAGGATTTATCTTAGAATAAATTCATATAAATCCATAAAATAAGATAATATTATACTATATTTATTCAAATCTATCTAAGATTTAACTAGGAACAAATCCATATAAATCTAAAAGATAAGAATAAAATATTATATTATCATTATCCAAATCCACCTAGAATTTATCTATGAATATAATTCATATAAACAAATAGGATAAGAATAAAATAATATTATCATTATCTATGTCCAACTAGGATTTGTCTAGGGATAAATCCACATTAATTCATAGGATATAAATAAATGTTAGATTGTCATTATCCAAATTTAACTAGGATTCATCTAGGATTTAAATCCCTACAAATCCATAAAATAAGAATAAAATCTATAATTAATCCATGATTTAATACAAAATCAAATCTTATATAATATATAAAATCTTGAATTATTTCCAAAATTGAATCCAAGGATTTGGAAACCCTAATCAAAATTGGAAACCGAAGTCACGGGACAAGACATCGCGACGTCGCGCGGCTGCTCACGGAGGGACGCTGCTCCTGCGTCACCTCCGACAGCCTGCTGGGTATCGCAGCCGCTGCTGCCCGGAACTCCGGCGCTGCTGCATCCTCTCCGCCGGCGCCTGCTGCTGCTGCTGCGTCGACTTCGCTCTCCTTCGCCTTCGCAGCGCTGCAACTCGGTGCGCGCGGAGCTCCCACTGTTTCGCCGGCGCTGCATGTTCACCACAGCTGTCACAACAGCCCGTGTACTCGCGAGTCCGAATCATCATCGGCGTCACGCTGCTGCTATGCGTCGCGCAGACTGCCCAGCCCGAGAGCTTGGGTGCCGACACAGCTTGGCCAGCTTGCCGATGATCATACTACCTTTGCGAGCTATCACCAATTTGGGGCTGCTGCTGCCATGATCGACCAGACAGCCATCGCTGCTGACACGATCATAGGCCAGCCCCACCTCCGAATGAATTGATTCACGGTTGGCGCAAAAACAATATTGCATACATCAAAGAATTGATTCACGTACACAATAATTGTTGTAATCACACACGCCATCATATAACATACGCATAATCATAATTCCTAGTAATCATGGCGTAAAGATTACTTTATTATGAGAATTAGTTTCCACCGAATTCTCCAAAAGTCACGGATAAAAACAACGCAATTTGGTGAGAATTGGTTTCGCAATTTATCCAACCACGCAACGAAGAAAACATGCATTCAAGAAATTCACATAACATGAGATTAATCCACATAATCAGAGCCAACTTTTGGCTCTGATACCAATTGCTGGGGTTTGGAGCCCCTTGCACAGCGGAAGACTTGTACAAAACAAATAAATCAGACATAGGATCTATTTGACCGATTATGCGATTAATCAATTCACATGTTAAACAGATAATTGCATGCTAGAACGCAAATAATTCATGCTCAAAGATAGTAAATCCTAAAACATGAATTCTATGGTTTAGAGTTACCGATTTTGATTCTCCAAAGAATCGTCGATTGCTCGCGCCTTCTCCACGTGATGATCTTCGATAGTAGACCACGGATCTTCTCTCTGGTTCCCGAACTGTATCTCGATATCAGGGTGGGCTGATCTTATCAAAATACTAGGACTTAAATTAAGAAGACAAAAGAAATCCTTTTGGGAATAGGTGAAGAATTCGAAATCCTCCACAGCTAGAGAATTCGAAATTTTCAAAAAATTTGAGAATAAAAATTGTGTTAATTATGTCTCCTTTATTCTCCTATTTATATTAAGTTCATTTTGGGCCCAGACAGAGATCTATGGAAGGTTTTGGATATGGGCTCATCCAATTTACTTTTTACTAATTAAATTGAACCCACAATTTAATATAAGTTATAATTGGAATATTACGAGCAGCCACTACAGAAGTAATATTGAACTCTCCCCATCCAAATCCGAAATTACAAGTAATTAGGGTTTCCATTATTTATTATTTATTTCCCGCGCTTAAGATATAAATGTCCATTAATTAATTAATGTCTGCTATGGACTTAATTAATTAATATCTTATTAATTCCAAGAGTGGTCTTAGCAAGAAGCATTTATTTATTATTCATAGAGTAATAAAACTCCAACTGACCAGTTTTCCGAATAATAAAACCTTGTTCGAGCTCCTCTTGAGGACATTATCAAACGAGACTCACCTCGCGCACGTTTCAACATAATAGCAATCCTAGCACCGCTAGATATTAATCACCACTACCCAATATATCAGGATTATTGGGTTGCGAAAAACCCGCACCATTTGATAAGTCAAAGTAGTGCATAATCAATACAGTATGCTCAATGCTAACATATGTAGATTAAGAAATAGTATTTTATCAAGACCTAGTCTTTCAGTAGATAGCATAAAGACACACGTCTTGCTGTTAGATCCGTTCAGTGCTATACCACACCAATGTCATCTTATTTTAGTAAGGCTTAGAAATATGCGGACTGACATTGCAACCTTTCACGATAGGTAGCCAAAGCCTATCTAGGTTGTGAAATTCTTCTTTTTCTTTTGCAAAGCATTGCATAGATCTTACCGTGTTACCTTAAAGTGGAAGACGCCCACAACCGGTCTACTAAGCAAAAGACTTAGACTTTGTTTACTTCTTATGCATTTAAATGTTTGTAAAACATCTTATAAATGCACAAGCAAACACAATGTAATAATAATAGTGATTCTATATGTGCGAGACTGCTCGAATAATACTAAATCGGGTTAAAAGTGGATTGTAGAGTTTTACGTATACAAGCAAGATTCTATTCGCGCGAAACTTGTTCGAAACATGCTTTTCAGTATACCAAACCTAACATGCCCTTCACGGAATCTTGCATGCTAAAGCATCTAAGTATAGTCTCGACGTAAGATTCTCGTGACAAGCATAACATTCTCTTTTCACGTTCATGGAGGACCTTAATACCGATAATGTGTCCAGCTTCTCCAATATCTTTCATCTCGAACTGGTTTGACAACCAAGTTCGTACTGTTGACAACATTTTTTAATTTTTTCCAATTAAAAGAATGTCATCTATATATAAAACTAAGAACACCACATTCCCTTTCTCAACCTTCTTGTATACGCAGCTTTCATTTGGGCAGTTTTCGAATCCAAACTTTTAAACAAATTGATCGAAACACTGGTTCTATGATCTAGATGCCTGCTTGAGTCCATAAAAGGACTTCTTTAGCTTCCAAACCATGTGTTCCTTGCCCTTGACGGGATCTGTCTCCTCAAGACTACCATTCAAGAATGCAGCCTTAAAGTCCATCTGCCACACATCCCAATCCATGTACGTTGAAATAGACAGAAGTATCCACATCGGTTTGATCATGGCCGCTGGGGAGAAGCTCTTATCGTAATCAATACCTTTGTTTAAGCTATACCCCTTGGCCACTAGTCTTGCTTTAAAGATTTGACACGTCCATCGGGTCCGCGTTTACGTTTGTATATCCACTTACTCTCAATGGCAGTACAACCTTCAGGTAGGACTAACAAATTGTATACGTTTTTGTTTATCATAGATTGAAGTTCTGAATCCATTGCTTTCACCCATTCGCAATGATCAGCATCCGCAAGTGCCTCTGTATAATTCCAAGGGTCCAGTACATTGACGTTTGAAGAGTGGTCTGATGACTCTCCTAAACCAATGTATCTATCGAGTTCTTGTGAAACCCTTCCACTGTTAGGTTTGGTATACTGAAAAGCATGTTTCGAGCAAGTTTCGCTCGAATAGAATCTTGCTAGTATACGTAAAACTCTACAATCCACTTTTAACCTAATTCAGTATGATTCGAGGAGTTTCGCACGAATAGAATCAGTATATTATTACATTGTGTTTGTTTTTGCATTTATAAGATATTTTATAAACATTTAAATGTATAAGAAGCAAACAAAGTCTAAGTCTTTTGCTTAGTAGACTGGTTGTGGGCGACGTCCACTTTAAGGTACCACAGTCGGTTCTAAGCCTTTCAAGAAAAAGAAGAATTTCACAACCTAGATAGACTTAGACTACCTATCGTGAAAGGTTGCAATGTCAGTCCGATTATTTCTAAGCCTTTCTGAAATAAGATGACGTTGGTGTGGTGTAGCACTGAATGGATCTAACCGCAAGACGTGTCTTTATGCTATCTACTGAAAGACTAGGTCTTGATAAATAACTATTTCTTAATCTACATACGTTAGTATTGAGTATACAGTATTGGTTATTTACTACTTTGACATATCAAATGGTGCGGGTTTTTCACAACCCAATAATCCTGATATATTGGGTAGTGTTGATTAATATCTAGCAGTGCTAGGATTGCTATTGTGTTGAATCGCGCACGAGGTGAGTCTCGTTTAATAATGTCCTCAAGAGGAGCTTGAACAAGCTTTTATTATTCGGAAAACTGACCAGTTGGAATTTAATTATTCCATTAATAATAAATAAGTGTTTCTTGCTAAGTCCACTCTTGGAATTAATAAGATGTTAATTAATTAAGTCCATAGAAGACTTCAATTAATTAATGGACATTTATATCTTAAGCACGAGAAATAAATAATATATATAAATAATGAAAACTCGGATTACTTGTAATTTCAGATTGGGATGGGGAGTGCAATATTACTTCTATAGTGGCTACTTGTAATATTCCAATTAAAAGCTTATATTAAATTGGGATTCAATTTACTTCCATAGATCCCTGACTGGGCCCAATATGAACTTAATATAAATAGGAGAATAAATGAGACAAAATTATTCATTAATTCATTGTGTAATTTTCGTTCCTTTCTCTACAAGGAGCACGAATTTTCTTTGATTTTCTCCTCCGTGAGATTTTCAGCTACTCCTCCATGAGGAATTTTCAGTCTTCTTTATTCGAGCGCTAGTATTTTGATAAGATCAGCCCACCCTGATATCGAGATACAGTTTGGAAACGAGCCAGAAGATCCGTGGTCTAGTAATGAAGATCATCGTGGAGAAGGCTCGAGCAATCGACGTTTCTTTGGAGAATCAAATCGGTAACTCTAAACCGTAGAAATCTTGTTTTAGGATTAATATTCTTTAAGCATGAATTATTTGCGTTCTAGCATGAAATTATTTGTTTAACATATGAATTGATTAATTGCATAATCGGTCAAATAGATCCGTATCTGATTTATTTGTTTTGTGCAAGTCTTCCGTTGTGCAAGGGGCTCCAAGAGCTAGCATCCACTGCGATGCGACACTACAATACATGGAGTGTAGGTTGAAGTTACTGGAATAGTTTGTACACTTGGTACTTGTTCTTGATTAATGGAACTTGTGACAGAAGTTAGCTCGTCAAGTTTAATTTCACTACTGGGTTTATGATTCATTACAAAGTCCCCCTCTAAGAAAGTCGCGTGAGTACTCACAATCACTTTCTTATCCCAGAGACTACATAATTCATAAGCTTTCGATCTTCTAAGGTACCCTATAAACAAACATACCTCAGTTCTTGATTCCAGCTTAGTTGGATCATTTTTCAATACATAAGCCAGACACCCCCATATCCTGAGATGTTCTAGATTAGGCTTGCACCCAATCTACACCTCATATGGTGTAGAAGGTACTAATTTTGACTGAAAATTGTCTAAAATGTGACTTGTAGAAAGCAAGGCATGTCCTAGAACGAAATAGGTAGCCATGTATAACTCATCATCGACCAGACCATATCTAACAAGGTCATATTCCTTGTTTCAGCTACGCCTTTCTGTTGGGGTGTGCTCGGTGTAGTCAGTTGGGATTCAATTCCCGCCACTGATAAGTAGTTCAAAATTTCAACATTGAGGTATTCTCCTCCACGATCAGATCATAGGGACTTGATACTCTTACCATGATATGTCTCTACATATGCCTTGACTTCTTTGAACTTGTCAAAAGATTCAGATTTGTAGCACATGAAATAGATGTATCCTATTTTCGAATAATCGCCAATAAAAGTGATGAAATATCGAAAACCACCTCTTGCCTCATTCGACATTGGTCTACACAAATCAGTATGAACGAGCTCAAGTACTTCATTGGCCCTATTAACTTTTACCCTGAAAGGTCTCTTGGTCATCTTGCCTTCTAAGCAAGATTCACACGTTGAAAACGGTTCTTTCTCTATACCTTTGATAAGGTCTTGGTCCACTAGAGAATGAATCCTTCTTTGGTTGGCATGTCCAAATCTAAAGTGCCATAAGTATGTTGCGTTCATTGAACTTGAAGGTTCTTTTCTTTTTTCTAGAAATTTTCGTTGTTGAATTGAGTTCTGATTTACGTTTGTTAAACTGTGTAGAAGTGATTCCGTACAGATTGTTTTCCATGATACCATGACTGATATAAGAACCATCTTTCTTAATAATGCAATTGTCATTAAAAGAAATCAAATATCCATTAAAAACCAATTTTGAAACTGAAATTAAATTTCTTCTAAAAGAAGGTATCAACAAACATTCTTCAAAATAAAAAATCTATCATTACTAAAATGAAAATAAACGTCTCCCACTACAACGACTGCCACTTTTGTAGCATCGTCCAGCTGGACTTATATTTCACAATCATATAGCCATCTTGTCACCTGCATTAAGTCAGGTTCAAAACAAATATGATCAGTAGCTCCAGTGTCAATAATCCAAATATGAGTAGATGAAATATAGAAAACTACCTCTTGCCTCAGTCGACATTAGTCCACACAAATCAGTATAAACGAGATCAAGTACTTCCTTGGCCCTATTAACTTTTACCCTAAAAGGTCTCTTGGTCATCTTGCCTTCTAAGCAAGAGCCAAACATGACTCATAGCCTTGACCTTTTTAGGATAGTCAGGCTTCCAATGCCCCTTCTGACCACACTTGAAGCATTTTCCTCCAAGCCTCTTCTTAGGCTTTCTCTTCTTTCCACCCTTAGCATGTTTGTAGCAATTGGGTTCAAAGCCTTCTTCTTTATTTCAAAAGGCTTTTGGCCAGAGGAAGAGGGCTTCAAACTTAACTCAGTCAGCAACTCAGCCAAGGTGTAATTCCTTTTGTTCATCACAAAGTTGAGCTTGAACTGCTGAAAGCTAAGGGGACAGACTCTGAAGGATACTAGTTACTTGGGACTCGGGATCGATGGTTCCTCCCAAAACCTCAATTTGATTGGGGTGGCTCATTAGTCCCGCACAAGTGTGCCCTCCTTAGTGGTCTTCGTCATGATATTCTGAAAGGCCTGAGACTTGGCCGTTCGATCCTGAGTACCAAAGAGAATTGTGAGATTCTACATAATCACGGTGGCAGTCGCAATGGCAGAATGCTGATGCTTAAACATTGTTGACATGGAGGCCAACATATAACCCTTAGCCATCTCATTCGTATTATGCCACTGCTTATGTGCATCCCATACTACCGCTGCGGCATTAGCCGTTGGCACTGGAGGCTGAAGAGTATTAAAAACAAACTTATACTCGTCAGCTGTGAGAACGATATCCAAATTTTGTTTCCATTCAATGTAGTTTTGTGATACGCTCGGATTTTGTACTGTTTTAAAGCCATTATTTGATCCGTTTTTAATGTCAAAGTCACAATACATGTCTATTATTTTCATATTTGTGTTTTGTGAGAAATGTGCATATTTGAACCGAAAAAGGGAGTCAAAATGCAAAGTCTGGAAATCTGGAGTTCAGACGGCGACCACCGGTGTCTGGCGGCCAGTGGTTTGTAGCGGCCCGCCTCGAAAATCTGTGCTAGAAAAGGAGTCTCGTCCGGCGACTGCCGGAAGACGTGTGGCGGACCGCCGCTGAGGAGGCAAAGACTCTAGACTCTTGACTCTGGACTCAGGACTCTCGCCCAATTGACCTAGATTTCTCTCCAAGAGTTACCATATTTTGAAGATCTTTTCCTTCTATGATGAGGAGCGACTTTCCCCTAAAAATAAGACCTCAAGCTTCATCAAATCAATGCCTCTTTTTGCAACATAATTCACAGAGATTAAAAGCTAGAGTACTTCATTGTGCAAGGAGTTGAAGAAGGATTCAAGAACATCACGAACGACAAGGACTCAACCTACGGGTTTTATTTGCTTCAGTTTTATGTTCCAATTGGTTTTCCTTCAATCTATGCGTTTAGATTATTCCATTATGTGTAACTAAACTCATAGGATTCTAGGGATGTGTTAGTAACGACTTTGGTTATACAATTCCTTTTTCTATTTAATATCCGTTTTGTTTTTACTTTGTTTTTCTTCCCTAGATTATTCTTGACCCTTCACGTTTGAGTGGCACAAAATGTGTTGATCCAATATAACTTGCTTCATAACTATGAGAGAGTTCTAGCGAGTTAGATCCACTTAGTAGACACTACAATTAGCTTCCTTTAAAACGGCACTGTTAATTGAAAGCGAGGACTTTTCAAGGGTCTTAGGAGCTTTTCGGAGTTATGTGTTAGGATTGACAACCCTAATGTTAGTAATCAACGTTTGCATCGCATGAGCATAAGCTAGTTGACTCATCCTATCAAATTAATAACTGTGCTAGGGTATTGTAGTTTGGAATTTGTATAACCATAACTGTGAACGCACATCCCTGGAATTCCCTTATCTCTATATTTTATCTCCGTGTTTTATCTGCATCAAGTTGTTTATTGCTTTCTATTGCTTTCAGTTTTCAAAAGTTTTCAAAATCTTTTGGTTCTCCAGATAGTAATTGAGTTTTAGTAGAAGATAGACATTTTGTGTTTGTTTTCCCAGTATTCGATATCCGGTACTGACCTTTAGCTATACTGTTGCTACTCTGTATACTTGCAGGTATTAATAGTGCTAAAAAATAGTGCATCAAGTTTTTGGCACCGCTGCCGGGGAAGACAATTCAGTTTGGAGTGATATCTTCAAACGAACAATTTTACTGCTTCAGATTTTAATTGCTTTCATTTTTATTTTTATTTTTAGTTTTTGTTTTAGTTTCTTTCTGTTTTAATGGATTTCTCCATAGGCATGGAGAGTCCATACAATTATGATGATGAGCAACCAGGAGGATACTACGAAGAGTGCTATAGCCCCAATAAGGGGGGATCATACTATAACCTAGACTGCTCTGGTTGCTCCTACGATGCACAATATTGCTATTCTGATGAATATTCTGACACATGTGCAGGCATGGAGGATCAACCCCGCTCCAATTGGGAGGAACTATTGGAAATATGCATCGTCAAGGTCTTTGAACATAGGAAGGAGACAAATCAGAGGTTGAATAATTTGGAGAGAAATAAAGACTTGTTGGAGAGGGGATTGGAAAATCTTGTTTACACAAGTCGGAATGTTGGAATTCAATATAGGGATCCTAACTACAGCCATAGGGAGCAGCACACCCTGGGTATGCTTTCTAGCTTGCCAGAAATCAATCTGAAGGGAAAGTGTCATGCCATGCAGCTACGCAGCGGGACCACATACAAACCCCTGGAGGCAGGAGACCTAGGCAGGGGAAGGAAGTAAGCAGAGAAGTCACCCAACTACGCGTCAGCCAATGACGTGCGGCGGTCTGCCACACAACCCCACGGCGGTCCGCCAGGTATTCCCCAACCAGTTGAGCTCGATTCTGGAACAGATACTGATGAAGTTCTGGCGGCCGCCACACCTCATCGTTGCAGTCCGCCAGTCGAGAGACAGCAGACGGACGCTCCGCTACACAGCAGTGTCACCATTCCATATTCTCAACGACTGAAGAGTAAGATGCTTGACGCCCAGTTTGCCAAATATCTTGGAGGCCATGAGCAAAGTCCACATCAATATTCCATTGGTGGAAGCCCTGCAACAAATGCCCAACTATGCCAAGTTCTTGAAAGATGTGGTCACTAAGAAGAGGAAGTGGGGAAAGTATGAGACAGTGGGCTTAACTGAAAACTTCAGTGCTATCATTCAAAAAGGATTGTCCACTAAACACAAAGAACCAGAGAGTTTTACATTATCTTGTGTTTTAGGGAATGATGTGAAAGGTAGAGCATTGTGTTATCTTGGATCCAGTATTAATTTGATGCCTTTGTCTTTCTACAGGAAACTCGATGTTGATAACATCCGCCCCATCTCAATTACCTTGCAGATGGTGGACCGGAGCAAAACAACACCAATGGGAGTAGTAGAAGATGTCTTGGTAAGAGTAGGAGAATTTATTTTCCCCGCTGATTTTGTTGTGTTGGATATGCACAAGAAGGTTCCATTAATACTTGGAAGGCCATTTTTAGCTACCGGAGGAGCCATGATAGATGTACAGAAGGGGGAGTTAACGTTGAAACTACATGATAAGAGTATCACCTTCAACATCTATGATGCCCTGAAATTCTTTAGAAAAGAAGGGGCAGAAGGCTATCAAGAATGTAACGTCATTCAAGTTTTCACGGACTGTGTGGGGGAAGTGGAGATCACTTATCACCAGAATATTGTCTCATAAATTCTTTCACTCTTACCACTGATCTATCTACTTGTGACAATAATGTCTGTGCTATGATTGCAGAACTTGAGGTGTTACCGGAAAGAATACCTCAAAAGGGTAATGCATTCTTACCACTGCGAACCCCCAAAGAGGAAGAAGAACGAAAGAAAGCGTTGGGGAAACCACGGGGACCGCCTAAGGTAGAGCTGAAGCCACTCCCCGAGCATCTCAGGTACGCGTTTGTAGGGCCAGATAACACCTTTCCAGTTGTTGTATCTGCTGCTTTGAGTGAAAAAGAGTGTGAAAAGTTGTTGTGCGTGCTAAACAAGTATAGGTCTGCGGTAGGATGGTCTATTAGTGACTTGAAGGGGATTAGCCTAACCACATGCATGCATAGAATTTTACTTGAGGAAGGGCATAAAACCTCGTGTACAAAATCAACGTAGGCTTAATCCTATCATGCAAGATATAGTGAGGAAAGAAGTGATCATGTAGGAATTATCTATGCCATATCTGATAGTGAATGGGTAAGTCCTACACAAGTAGTAGCTAAGAAAGGGGGGATGACTTTAGTGCCCGGTAAGGATGGAGAGATGATATCCACAAGAGTAGCTACAGGTTGGAGAGTTTGTATTGATTATAGGATGTTAAATGTAGTCACTAGGAAATATCACTTCCCTTTACCTCTAATTGATCAGATGCTTGATAGACTAGGGGGATATGATTACTACTACTTTCTTGATGGCTATTCTGGTTATAATCAAATTACAATTGCTCCCGAAGATCAACATAAGTCAGCTTTTACTTGTCCTTATGGCATTTATGCTTATATAAAGATGTCTTTTGGTTTATGTAATTGAAGGGTTGGGGTTTTAGCACGTGTGTCGTGTGCACGTGTCCCTCCTTTCAACAAGATTTACAGTTTCCCACTTTTGCAACAAATATTACTAAGTATTAGTGGTAAGAGAGGGGTCGAACCACAGAGACCATGGACCTACTCGAGATTGTTTCTACGACACAGGTTTGGTGTTAGCCACCACGCCTTGACCTTTGGAGAGAGGATTTAAACACTACAGTGGGAAACTTGAGCTTTAAAGCATGAGAATAGGGGTTGGGGGCTTAAACTAAACTATGAGAGCATGAAATGAAATGTAATCCCGACGTCGGATTTGTCAATTCCTCCGTCGAGGCTACAAAGCTAAGCTAAACTAAACTAAACATCTAAACTACCAATTGCGAAAAGCATCCAATAAAACACAAATAAATAATTCATCAACATGAAAGTAAATCAAAGCGGTAAGGAAAGCAAGGATCCAACATCGGTGTCGTCGATTCCTATGCCGAAGCCATTAAATCTAACTAGAAAATATGGTATGAAGGAGGTTCTAAATTTGAGGCGTCTATTCCATCGTCGAATCAACCATCACAATTTAAACCTGCACTTAAGCATTGAAAACAGAAAATTAAACTAAAGCATCATAAAAACTGGAAATAAACTGAGATCCAATGGCGGAGTCGTTAATTCCTCCGATGAAACTCGGGATCTAACTGCAACATCTCAAAAGCAGTAAAGAAAGCAAAAGTCCAACGCCGTAGTCGTCAATTACTCTGCCGAACCCATTAAATATAACTACAAAGCGAGGTGGTGAAAGAGCTTCTAAGATGGAGACGTCAATTCCACTGTTGAAACGACCAACACCATGTAAATATACACTAAAGTCTTGAAAACATGGAATGAAATGTAATCCCGACGTCGGAGTCATCAATTCTTCCGTCGGGACTACGGATCTAAGCTAAACTAAACTAAACTAAGCTAAGAGAGCTTCCTATCTAAGCTACTGTAGTGTTGAGCCCCCCTTTTTTATTGTAAAAAACTTCTATTTATAGAGCAGCTTCAATCTTCAACCCTAAGGCATCTTCTCGTCTGAGTTGACCATTTTACCCTTGCATTAATGATACAACAGATACGTCTTCATGTGTGAATTCCTCTTGATTAACTTGTTCAACTTGATCAGCTCATGTCTTCATGTGTTGGCTTGATCAGCTTGTGTCTTCATGTGCTGGCCTGATCAGCTTAGTCTTCATGTGGTGGCCTGATCAGCTCAGCGCTCCTGTTGATCAGCTTGTCTTCTCATGTGGTGGCCTGATCAGTTCAGCGCTCCTGTTGATCAGCTTGTCTTCTCATGTGGTGGCCTGATCAGATCAGTGTTCCTCTTGATCAGCTTGCCTCCAACTGATTAATTTGTCTTCAGATTTGGCCATTTTTTTGCTCCTTTTTCGAGTTGATCAAGTTGTTCATGCATTCTGCCGCTTCAACACTTTTTAGCTCATGCACACTTAAATTCTCCACTTTTTCGCACATTATCAACCCAGTTAGTGTAATAAACACCTATAAAACCATGCATGAAACGAGCCTCATCAGTAATGCTCCTGCCACTTTTTAGATATGTATGATGGCTATATTTCATGATTTTATTGAAAAAGTGATGGAGGTTTTTATGGTTGATTTTTCTGTATTTGGCAAATCTTATGAACATAGACTTGAAAATTTAGGGCGACATAAAGTGTCTTCTGCAGGGATAGAACATTTAAAAAAAAAAAAAAAAATTAGCTCCTATATGAAGGAGGATATTATATAAACACTCCTAAGAAAGGAGGAAATTACAACTGAGGTTAAGAGGGCTTGAACTCGGCACCTCATACATTGATGTCCAAGCTCCTTGCCGCTAGGACAAAGGTTCTGGACTTCTGCAGGGATAGAATTTGACAGGGCAAAGATTGCAGCCATTGAGAAACTCCCACCTTTATCCAATGAGAAGGCAGTGAGAAGATTTTTAGGGCATGCAGGGTTCTACCGGAAATAAGAAACAGAAAAGGGTGTGAGAATGTAGTAGCAGATCATTTATCGCGGTTGGAGCACCCGCTGGAAGGAGAGGATTTATCGCAAGAAATCAATGAGGGCTTCCCCAACGAACATTTGTTCTTCACTCAAGCCACTTTCCATGGTACGCTGATATTGTTAACTATTTAGTAGCCAAGGTACACCCTCCTGATCTTAGTCCTTATCAAAGGAAGAAATTTTATAGAGATGTACGATCTTATTTTTGGTATGAGCCCTACTTGTTCAAAAGATGTGCAGATACTATAGAGATGTGTACCTCAAGAGGATTGGGCGGCCATAGTTGAAAGATGTCATTCGTCACCAACTGGAGGACACATCGATGTGCAAAGGACCGCAATCAAAGTGTTGCAAAGCTGTTTCTATTGGCCTACCATTTTCCGTGACTCTGCTAGCTTTGTTCTCCAATGCAAGGAATGCCAACGCACGGAAGGAATATCAAAGAAAAAGGAGATGCCTATGAACACCATCATTGAGGTAGAATTGTTTGATTTATGGGGGATAGATTTTATGGGACCATTCCCAGAATCAGGTGAGTACCAATATATCCTACTTGCACTTGAATACGTGTCTAGATGGGTGGAAGCAATTCCAACCAAAACTAATGATTCTAAGTTTGTCACATCAACAATAGGTGGCTAGACAATGTGTTGGACAAATACGGAGTCAAGCATAGAGTCACCTCGCCCTACCATCCTCAAGAAAATGGGCAAACCGAGCTAGCAAACAGGGAGATCAAGTCGATTCTACAAAAGACAGTGAGTGTCAACAGAGAGGATTGGGCCCTTTGGTTGGATGATGCATTATGGGCATACTGCACTGCTTACAAAGGTCCTATAGGTATGTCTCCTTATAAACTTGTCTTTGGAAAATCATGTCATTTGTTGATGCACTTTTTATTAACACTAAAAATACCTGCAAGTATACAGGGTAGATCTAGTATAGCTAAAGGCCAGTACCGGGATATCGAACACGGGGAATAAATTTACAGACTGTCTACCACATACTTAGTCTCATATACTATTTGGACACACAGTTGAGATTTAATTAAACTAAGAAAAACAGAAAATAAAAGCAAGTAAAGAAAGCAATTAAATGAAAACAGTGAAACAGTTTCACAGTTTGCAGTTAACTTGGTTTGCGAAAGCAAATGAGACAAGGGAAACCTAGGGTAGTGATTTCATCAACTCATTAGTAATTCTAATTATTTAGTTCTATGTTCATCTGACTCAAGCTCAACTAGGAGTTATTCCAATCGTATATCAACACTCATGTCACAATTATTGCATTGACACATAAAATATAAACCACTCAAAGTCATCACCGATAAGAGATTAACAATCATCAAAGTAACAACCAAGTAGTTAAATATAAACCAGGGAATAATTAAAGTAAAACGAGTTCTGAACATTAAACAAAATAAAAAGAACTACATAGAGTCAATTACTTTCATCCCATAGGATTCTATAAATTTAGCTATTCATAGACAGATAATATATATAAATATAAACAAAATAAGACATGTTCAATCTAACAAAAACTAGATAAAACCCGGATGAATTAATCTTGCTCTTGCTTGATCTCCCTTGAATTCTATGCTCCTTGTAGAATATGGAGGAATTTATGTGTAAGGTAGGGGATGGAATTAAGCCTCTAAGATTGGTGAATAATATGAATTAGGTTACGGGGTATTTATAGGCATGAAAAAGGTTTGGAGAAGATAAATTTCGTTCCCTATAGTGTAAGGAAAATATTTGTCTTCACAAGGTAATATCTTTGTTCCTTCCCTGAATTTTCGCTTAAATTCCCGCCAGCAATTTGACAGCTTTGCGCGTCTTTGGTAGAACAGCCATAACTCTCTCCACAGAACTACAATTGAGGTAATTCTTGTACTATCTTCAAGCTGTTTTCAAGACGAAGAGAATGGTGTGTAGAACGCCCTAATCAGACTTAAGGATCGCCGGAAAATCGAGTTTGAAGACAGCTGTCGCGCGCCGCGTTTTCCTAGCGGTTGCTGGCAAGGTCCCAGCGACCGCTGGAGAGAGTCAGAGCCTTCTGGACTCTTTGCAGCGACCGCTGCACATGTTGCAGCGGCCCGCTGGGTGTTCTTCAGCTCCTGCTTCCGGAAATTCACCTTTTTATGCCATTTTTCTACTCTATTTTGCACATATCTCACAAAACACGTCAAAATACCAAAATGGATAAAATATGCGAATAATGGACATGTAATGCAACTTTGACACTCAAAACGGATCAAATAATGGTTACGTCCCAACCGACTCTACAAACTTATTTTACATTTTGTTGTAAATAAGTTTGGTGGGATGACGTGGTGGATCGTGAGTTTAGGTTTTTGTTTTAGGGTTTTTAGTTTTTTCTTTTGTTTTTAAAAATCCCGTAGGTGAATTTTGTTTTTCAAATTTTTTTCTTGAATCCATGTCATGAACTTAACATAAAGAACTTAGAAACATGCATGCTTAGGGACACATTAGACCGAGTTGCCGATGATATTACATTCCATCCATGTTTAAGTATGGCTTGACGTTTTGATTTGATGGTTTGGTGAAAAGGTGCATTATTAATGAATTGTTTGTTCGCCTTGAATTATGCTTTATACCTTGTGAGATTTGAGCCATATATTTCTTTCTTGTGTGATTTATCTGCATTCATATATATGTTTTTAGAACTTGCTCCTAGTCTGCCTAAGTTTACATAGTGTTTAAGTTGATTTAGGAGGATGATAGACCACCAATTTTGAGCCTTTAAGCCTATTCTTTGGAAGCCAAAATAAATGGGGACAATTCCTTGGGTTTGTATAGTATTTTATATCTTTTGTAAAGAAATTGGAGAGATAAAGAGGAAAATATAGAAAGTAGGGTGCTTAAATGTAAAGAAAGTACAAGTTGTGAAATAGTGAAACAAATTCCAAGTATGTGCTTGATCTTAGAATGGATGCTTATGAAAAAGAAAGAAAAAAGGAAAAGAAAAGTAAAAAGAAAGAAAGGTTGTGTAAAGAAAATGAAAAAAAATATCAAAGGATTGGAAAGTGAGTTGAAGGAGAAAAATAAAGTGCTAGAAGTGTCTTGAGTTATTTATAAAAGTGGAGTCATTTTAACTCTACTTGGGATATTTTTATATTTGAGTCACTTTTTAGCCAAATATTCCTAAGGTAAACTTTGCATGATGCATGATTTGAGTGCTTATACACATTACCTTTTTACACTTTGAGAGTGAGAGAACACTTCCCATCTTTGGAAGTTTGTCACATGTGAGTGCTTGAATTCAAGGTGTTCCACGAGTTGGTAATGAAAGTGCACTAATAAGCCTTGCCTTATTTGATTGTGTTAATACATGCTTAATCTATATTTTCATCTTTTGAGGCAATTACGACGTCTAGTCCTTGTGCATTCCGTGCGTCTATTTTTGTGTGTTTATTATTTTGTTCGAGGACAAACAAAAATATAAGTTTGAGGGAGTTGATACTGTCACGACCGCACTTTGCCTAGGATAGCAAACGTGGTTTATCGCGACAAGGGGAGGATTTAAGAAGCGGGGAAGAAAGGGGGAACCTTGGCAAAACTGAACATAACAGAATCATCTTGGAATAACTGGCAAAATATATCAGAGTGCATGATACAAAAGAACATAACAACTTTTGCATTGTAGCGGAAGAGTCAAGAGAGAATGACACCGTGTATGGAGACACGATTCATCCGAGCATTATACTACTGAAACACATTCGCCACACCTGCTCAACACCACTCTTTGTCATTGCCGCTTAACCTGCACATTTTTAAAACATATGCAGGGCTGAGAGTACTTGATATACTCAGTGAACAATTGCCAAAATATACTTTACATTAAAACTGGTTTTGTCAAGCCATCACTGAGTGAGCTTGGGGATTATCTTAAAAAGGCCCAAGTACACTAAACTCTTTTCTTTTATAAACTGTGACTGGTCAGTCTATTTTCCTGTAGCATATACCATATCTGAACCTGTGTGAACCGGGAATGTGGCCACATTCCAAGTCACATGGACCGGCCAACTCGAAGGATGGCTCACGATCCCCTGGTGTGTACACTAATCAAAGTAGGGTTTTCGGCCCTACTGGGACCCGAATTCGATTAACTGACCTGGTCTAGTAGGGAGGCTCCCCTTGCTAGACAAACAAATAGGTATTGCTAAAAACAGAATATGGCAAGACAAAACATACTTAGAATTTACAAACTGAAATCATACTTGAAAGCCCACATAATAATGTAGGATACGCCCACATAAGATCATATCTCATAAGAACTATAAACTTACTTTAAACCGAAAGCTCACTATAATACTTTAGTTCGAAAGGCCACCCCGTTCGTTTAATTTCTTTTACTTGAATTTCTTGCTCCGACCTTAACTTGCGGAGATAACCTTTTTGAAAACATCACAATATAATAATACACAAATTAGACTCAAGGACGAATCTGCTGAAACTAGAATGCATGCCTCGTAATTAATTTCATTTTTCTTATTTCACTTATCTTTAAGGAATTTCTAAAACTCGCATACTATTAAATGGTTCTTCTTCTTCCACTATTCTCAGGCTTCGACTAAATTGGATCTATGTCTCTTTTACTTTGAAAATAATTCAAAAGATCAATTATTTAGCTTAGTTACAAGAAAACATATTAATTGAACCTTAATTAAAACTTAGACTAAAATTAAATATTAAATTTCCTCCCAACTAATCCTTGGCCACCTTTTTTAATAACTTTACTGCAGCCCAACTTATTAAAAGGAGTTGGGCTCGGCTTTTATTTCTCTTCATCTTCTTAGCCCAAGTAAACAATATGCAGCCCAATCCTCAATTAAAATGATAGCCCAAAAGATATAATTAAAACCCACATATATATATATAGGGGTGCGTTAGGCTCCTTTGCACCCTAAGTGTCCTATTTCCTTCTTAATCTCAGCCCTTGGATCCTTGAATTGGATGGTTGTGATCAATGCATTATTAGTCTATAATGTTGCATTATTAGCCGCAGTGCATTATTAGAATGAAAATGTGCATTATTAGTCTATAATGTTGCATTATTAGCCGCTGTGCATTATTAGAATGAAAATGTGCATTATTAAATGACACGTGGCATTAATCTAACCGTCAGATGACAAAATCGTGGGGCTAGGATTAAGAAGGAAAAAGGACAAAAGATATGAAAAGGATTTGAATACATCCCTATATATATATATATATATACTAAGTCATCATCTTCCTCATAATAATTCTAACCCCAAATTGATGTGAGAGAAGCTCCTCCTTCTCACTTCCAGCTGCCGCCGCCGCCACTCTACTGGTGCCGCCCTCCACCACTAGCGCCTCTCTTCTCTCCTCCGTCTTCCCCCCCCCCCAATATCTCCCTCTCTCGGACCTGTTCACGCCGCCGCTCCAAGCGGTCAGCTCCGCCGTGGCAGCGTCTCGTCTCACAACCGGTAGGTCCATCTCCCCTTTTCCCCAAAATCTTAAACCTTTTTATTAAGTTTTCTAATAGTTTGATTTCAATTATTTAAGAGTAGATTACGTTTTTTTCCAGAATTTGGGATTTAAAAGGCATCAAAAAGGCTTTGAGTGAAACTTGTGTAAACTACTGTGAATGATGAAAAGTATGATATGGAATTAAAAACATAGATACAGGAACCGTTAGAAAGTATACCCTGTTGTTGGAGAAAAGAAATTGCAATTGTAAGAAAAACACTTGTGGAGCTCACTGTCCCTGCCCCTTTTCTATATTCTAAATGTAACTCTTATTTTCTTCTCTCAAATTTTCAGATGTGGTGAAACGGGGGAATAACTTGCGTAGGGAAGCATATATGATGCCTATTGTGGGGAATGATAATATGATACTATATGTTTTGCTGGAGATGTTAAGGCGGTGGAGAAATTGGCAGATTTTGCGGAGGACACGTGGAAGTGGGAGTTGGCATTTTTTAGAGTATATTGGGCTGCCAAAAAGAAATAGAGAGGGCATGGAGATGTGCCGAACACTGCTAACTTTTATTTCGGATTTAATCTTTTAGTACTACTTGAAATGTTCATTTGAGAACGAAGCAACTATTATTTATAATTCCAAGATCGATTATTCTAATCATAAAGGACAGGTTTCGAATACTACAACGATCACTTATTATTTATCATTAAGCTAATAATAATAATAACAAGGTTCGAAAGTTCGGGATGTTACATATACGCTCTGATTTTGCAATGTTTTAAGGCCATTATTTGGTCCGTTTTTAATGTCAAAAACACGTTACATGTCTATTATTTGCATATTTTATACATTTTGGTATTTTGACATGTTTTGTGAGAAATGTGCATATTTGAGCTGAAAAAGAGAGTCAGAACGCAAAGTTTGAAAATCTGGAGTTCAGACGGCGACCGGCGCATCGGCGGCCAGTGGTTTGTAGTGGCCCACCTCAGAAATCTGTGCTAGAAAAGGAGTCTCGTCTGACGACCACCGAAGGACGCGTGGCGGCCCGCCGCCGAGGAGGCAAAGACTCTGGACTCTCGTCCGGCGACCGCCGGAGAATGTGCGACGTCCCACTGTTAAAACCGGCGAATCCGAATTGACCTAGATTTCTCTCCAAGATTTACCATATTTTGAAGATCTTTTCCTTCTATGATGAGGAGTGACTTTCCCCTATAAATAAGACCTCAAGCTTCATCAAATCAGAGCCTCTTTTTGCAACATAATTCCAAGAGATTAAAAGCTAGAGTACTTCATTGTGCAAGAAGTTGAACAAGGATTCAAGAACATCTAGAACGACAAGGATTCAACCTACGGGTTTTATTTGCTTTAGTTTTATGTTCCAATTGTTTTCCCTTCAATCTATGTGTTTAGATTACTCCATCATGTGTAACTAAACTCATAGGATTCTAGGGATGTGTTAGTAACGACTTTGGTTATACAATTCCTTTTTCTATTTAATATCTGTTTTGTTTTTACTTTGTTTCTTCCCCAAGTTATTCTAGACGCTTCACGTTAGAGTGACACATTCTGTGTTGATCCAATATAACTTGTAAAACATGTTGTCTATCTTAGATTGTAGTTTAGAATCTATCACCTTTTTAAGGATGAATATCCAAATGAACCAATACTGCATTGTAGTTAAAAGGATCATGTTCAAGTTAATCTAAGATTGAGTCTTACGACATTCTTAGACCCATGAACTTGTTATGTTCCTGAAGTTGATTTTATTAGTGCAAAAATTTCTAATGGTATGACTCCTTGGTAATATGGAAAATCCGATATCTCTTTCTCTTTCCTGAAAGTTATCATGCTGTTAGGCTTGTAGTTCCTCTTTTGATCTTCATACAAGAATTCTATCTTTGAAGATTACAGAACTAATATCTTTACATCATTTGGGACAACCTTAAAAACATGTCTCAGTACTCAACTCCAATTTCTTGGACACTTTTCCAACACGTGTTGGAACAACATTACACCTTGAGATGTGCTAGACTAGAGACACTCTAGTCCACAACTCGTGTTTTGTAGAAGGTATTGATATTGGTAGTTTCTTTAATGTTTATCCCATCAATGATAAGATTTTAATGAGTACAACTCATCACTTAATCAAACTTATCTTAGAAAGACTTTGATTCCTTCTTACACAACCATCCCATTCTTTAGAAGAATGCTTGGATTCGTTAATGGAGATTAGACTCCCACTACTGATCATAACACTTTGCTTATCTTCTTATGGCGTAAAACATTAAGACTTGCTAGTCTTTCTCTGTTGCACTTCTATAAGTATTCTGAATCAAACGATTCTAACTCATAGTGCATCAAACAGACATTCTCGACTTTCAAGCTATTTAACAAACAAATTGTTAAAATCTTGATAGTCTAGATCAGTTCGAACAATTGTTAAGTATTTTCTTGGCCTTAAGACTAAGAGCCATAAATACTTTATCATTCATTATTTAAGAAGTTGATGTGTTGTTTTAATACTCAATCTTGGCCTTAAACATCAACCATAAAACAATAGTTGAGCATTAATAGCTCCCACTGCAACAAAACCCTAACTGGATCAAGATCTCTTACTTAGAAGTTGCATTGTCATGTAAGTCATTGTCCTTCTATAAAAATAGGTCAATCCAACTCACAAAGCATCTTTTCTCGGTTTAAACAAACTTTGATGACAATTCAAGCTCTCCCATTTCCATATCTAGTCTTTTGTTTAAATGAACTAGGACTTAACAAAAATGCAGCCTTTATGAATTCGTCATCTATCATGTTACTTTCCTCTAACAGTAATATAACGACTACTATTCTGAAGATTTTCTACTTCTCAGTTAAACCTTCTTGTAGTCATTTCTTATTACTTTAGGTCATGACTTGTGTCATAAAATATTTGAGTGATCAAAAGATCCTCAAAACATTCTGTCACTCTAGGATATTCCAATCGAATCATCTTGACAAATTCTATTGATATCCATCTTTCATCGTCATTAACCAAGACTTGTCGAACTACTTAAAGGAAAATAGCTTGACCTTATTCCTCAAAGAGCTTCTCAAGTACATGCATATTGCATTCTTGAACATTCTTCTTGGAATTATATCGAGGAAATGGAGGACATTCTTCTTTGAATCAGCGATAAGGATCTTATCCATTTTCGTTTCCCGTCTACATAATTTAGGCATTCGAGTTTACTTTCTTTAAGGATCGCAGACAAATATTAAATGACATAATGAAGAATTGGCAAATAAACTTATTATCACATACTTATGCTCAATACATAATCACAAATAACCACAAAACGATTATGTATCTTGCAAATGTAAAATCGAAAACAGGTACCCTCCGTAAGAGGTTAATACTCATTCACAACTTTAACATTTTTACAGGTCACAACACCGACGAATAATCCAAAAACCACAAAATGGCATGGCCGCCTAATGTTGCCTAAGCACGACCATCAAATTTAGCATTACAGAATTTTATCTCTACAACACACGCCCATGACAATGTTCATGTGTTGATAACAAAATCAAGCTATCTCATAAATTCTGATTGAACCCTGAAACTGGTAGTTCCTTAGGAATATTGTCCCCACAGAGTGGGTGGCGATAATATAAGGAACCACTTTCTAGTTCATTCTATTTATTGTGTGAGAAGTCTGCCCTTATGAACTTACTGTTTCGTAGGATTATTGTTCCCACAGAGTGGGTGGCGATAATATTAAAAACTGGCTTCATAAAATTTGCAAGCCAACCGATAGACACCATATACAACGCACTTGTTGTAATCATCACTTAGATATTTTTATATGGTTTTTGCATAATTATCACATAAGTAGATAAAGCAGATAATCCACTTAAAATTGATAAACACCAAATAATCAGATAAATCAATTTAATGCATGACATTTAAACACACAGGATAATTATCGAAAATTATTTAATCTAATCAATTGAGAATCAATTAAATAATTAAGTTTTATATTGGATAATAATTATCCAAATTCATTTAGGATTTATCAAGATAGAGTTAACTGTCTAAATCCATTTAAGATTATTCTAGATTTTATTTCAATAAAATCAAATCCTATAATTCAAGATAACATTGATCTAGGATTATCATTATCTAAATCGTACTAGGATATTACTAGATATGCAAATCTTAATTCTATTTAGAATAGAAATCCAGAACATATCAAACATTTACTAGGATTTCTTAGATAAATAAATTTATCTAAATCCAATTAAATAAGGATTTTCTTATATATCATTAACATCCTAATCTATCTAGGACATAAATCCAAAAGATAAGGATAACTTGGATTAATACTTATTTTAATCCATCTAGGATTTGTCTTAATAGAATTAAATCTATTCAAATCCATAGGATAAAATATATTAATATAAATGTTTATCCTAATTCATCTAGGATTTATCTTGGATTAAATCCATATAAATCCATAGAATAAGATAATATTATATTATAATTATTCAAATCTATCAAAGATTTATCTAGGAACATGTCACGACCACAAACTTCCTAATGATGGTGACTGCATCTAAACGTGATTCAATAGCACCTTAAAATCAAGGGATGAAGCATAAACATGATTTATAAGAAGAAACCTAGGACAAAAGTCTCGCAGGTGAAAGTGAAATGGACAACATAAAGTCAGAGTGCGGTCTAGGTTCACAATCCCTCTAACATAGAATCCTATTACAGCGGAAACGTCCAAGACAAGGCAGTATGTATGGAGACATACTACCCTGGGCTACCTATTGACTTATTCGAGGATTCATTCCCAACACCATCGCCTGCCCGTCCACGTTCAACCTGCACATTTTAAAAGAAACATGCAGGGCTGAGTATTTGATATACTCAGTGAGCACATTGCCAAAAAACAGTTTTGATTTTAATTGTCAAGCCACAGTTGAGAGATCACGGGGTTTTTATTTAAAAGGCCCGAGTCTCTAAATACTTTTCCTTTCATAAAGATTTTGATTGCGCAATCATATGACATAGATCTACCATATCTGAACATTGTGTGAACCGGGAATGTGGCCACATTCCACGACGGTCACTGGACCGGCCAACCCCTTTTGTTAGCTCACGGTCCCCTTATGTGTACACTAGTCCGAGTAGGGTTTGCGGCCCTACTGGGACCCGAATTCGATTTAGCATAAATTGGCATAGCCAAGCAGATAGGTAATCATAAAGCAAAACATGGCATGACAACATACTTGAGCAAAAATTCACATTTTCATACTGAAATCACATTTAGAAAGAATGCCCACCTCAAAAGCTAAAGCTCCTTCCGGAATTTCCTTAATTTGGTCTTAGATGACGTTCGAAGACGTCCCTTTAGGAAAATAAAAAGGATACTTTATTAGATTTTGAGGTATCCATTAAGCTTAGACATGAATGCATCCTAAGTGCGATGATCATTTTATTCTTCTTTTAAAATTTTCTAGAAGAGTTCTAGAATTCTTGAATATGAATTAAATCAGTAGATTTAATTAAATTAGTAAAATTATTCACTTAACTAGAGGGTGCTACCTCCCATGCCATTTATGTAAACATACAAAAAATTTGGCTCGAGGTCTAAATACTCGTTAGCGTATCGTAGTTTCTTAAAATTAATCATTTGAGCACTCTTGCTAGTTTCCGAAAAAAAAATTTAGACTTATCTTCGTGGAATTAATTTGTGGACTATTAATTAATTCATAACATATAAAGGCCCATGATTTAAATAAATTCTTAGCCCATGCTTTAATTAATTAGTGGCCCAACCTATTACTAAAGAGGCCCGATACAAAAAAAGAAAAGGAGGCCCAATACCTAATTAATAAAAAGAATTGGCCCAAACTCCCTACCCTAACCATCGACCCCTCTCTCTTCCTCCTTCATTTCCAAAATTCCCCAATCACAAACCCTAAACTCTCCTCCCTCCTCTCTCTCGGCGACAACGCCGCCTGTTCCGCCGCCGCCGCCCTCATCGGTCGCCGTCCTCCGCCGCCTCCTCCGGCGGCGCTTCTCCTCCTCGGCGAAAACGCCGTCAACCGCCCATTTCCGTCCAGCACTCTCCCTCTCTCTCTCGGCTGAATTTGCCAGCGTCAGCCCGTCAGCTCTGTGCTCACGATTTCCGTCGAGCTCAGCGACACTATCGCCGGAGTCGCAGTGCCTCCTCGCCGTCTCCTTCCCCCCCACAAATTCATCCCCTAAAATTGATTCCCTAAATTGAGAATGAGGAGCTGAGCCTCCATCCCCTTCCTACGACCTCTCCGGCGCCGCTACCTCGATGGGAATTTCGGAGCTCCGTCAGCGCTGGCTCCCACACCGTCCTTCACTCCGCTACGGGAGCGGCAGCTCCTCTCGCCGCCGTCCCTTGTCGTCCGCCTCCTCCGTGAGGCAGCCACGACACTTACCGGAGGCTCACGCCCCCGCTTCCTCTGCGCTCCAGCGGGCGCTCTTCCTTCCCGGCGAATCAGTGGTGGAAAGGAGGCATCGCCTCCGTCGCGACGGCTCCACCTCGCCGTTCGCCGCTGCTCTGCGCCGAGCTTTCTCTCGCCGTCGAGCTCTTTCTCCATCAAGCTCTCCGGAAGGCAGCGATCTTTACTCGGCGGCGCCGACGCCAGCCGCCGCTGCCTCGCGCAGCTGCTCCAGCAGCGCCACCATTACAGCCAGTTCTCCGGAGCTTCGTTGTCATTCGATCGCACTAAGCTAAGCTTTCTAACTCCCATTATCTAGTTCATTATGTTGAGTTCATTTCTGGCAATAGCTTGTGGTAAAGAAGTTCTTGACTATGGGGTGCTAAAGCTTTGATCCTCCTTAGGCAGTAGCTTATGATATTTCTTGTACTAAATTGTGTGATGTGGAAATCCTAAAGCTCTAAGTTCTTGAGTATGAGGTTCTAATATGATGCAGAGGGGAGTATCTTGATTACCTTGCTTGTGGATTCCTCTTGTTTGTTGAGATACTTCTAGGCTCACTCCCTTCACTCTCCTTGCTCCCGCTCTAATTCTCGACAATGTGTGTGGTCATAGTGTGGCAGTGAGGCTGATTGGAGAGGGTGTATATATATTGGAGTTTGTTGGGATTTTGGCAGAGATTAAATCTGGACTCTTTGGCTCCTTGCTAGCTATTCTTTTGGTGGTTTATGGAGTATGTACTCGTGAGAAATAAATGGCTGTTGTGCAATAGTTGTTGCAGGGCTGACTTGCCTTCTATGGCAAATCCTTGGTCCTCTATAACTAAAGGAAATGTTGTTTCTTTTCTTCAATTAATAGCCCCCTTTATTTTCTTTTGTTTCCTAGTCACTAAACTTGTCTTTACTTATCTTGTAGGTGAGAGGAAAAGCATGGCTGCCTTGCGGCTGCCTTGAGACGTGGGTCAGCTGCCCTGAGTCTCCGTCGGCTGCCTGGGCTCGGCGACTGCACGGATATGGCGCGGTGGTAGTGCGGCGTGGGCTCGGGAAAAGAAGTCCAAGTGCAAGCTACCCTAGACTTTATTTCCTTGAGCTTTTGGTTCATTCAAGAGTATTGTAATATTAATATCCCATCTCATCCTTTTTGTAAGACCATCATGAAATTCCAAAGAAACAAATTTTGGGCATTATGTGGATATTTTCTTTCGGGAACACTTGAATAGCATTCCTTTTTATTCCGCAACGTACATTAGTTGGTTTAGTTCGTTTGATTATTTCTTTAACTTTTACTTTGCAAATAACACTATTAAGTTCATCAAAGGCTCGAGTTCCATTTATTTTCACGAAACAAGAGAACGATAGATTTCTAGTTCGACGTTAACATACATGAAAAGATAATAAAAGAAGCGGGTGCTACAGAACAAATCCATAAAATTTATAAGATAAGAATAAAATATTATATTACCACTATCCAAATCCATCTAGAATTTATATATGAATATAATTCATATAAACTCATAGGATAAGAATAAAATAATATTATCATTATCTAAATCCAACTAGGATATTTCTAGGATAAATCCAACAATCCATAGGATATAGATAAAAAAAATTAGATTGTTATTATCCAAATTTAACTAGATTCATCTAGGAATTAAATCCCTACAAATCCATAAAATAAGGATAAAATCTACAACTAATCCATGATTTAATACAAAATCAAATCTTTTATAATATATAAAATCCACAAGATATATTCAAATCTTAATTCTAAATTAATATTAAATTATTTCCAAAATTAATTCTGAGAGTTAGGAAACCCTAATTTAATTTTGGAAAGCGAAGTCATCTTGACCGAACCTTGCACGGCTCGGCTGGACTCCCACTGAATCCACGGCCACTGCTGCACGATGCAGCCATCTCGGCTGATGTTCATCGGCTCCTCTCGCCATCGCTGCAGCCACCGGTTTTGCCCACAAGCAAACCACCGTTCTAGACTACACGACACCACTGCGTGTCACCGAATCAGGCCGTCGCTGCTGTGCAGAGCTCCTTACGTCGCTGCCTCATCTCCGGCATCGGCGGAGGCAGGTGGGGTCGAGTGGGGTCGGCCGACCCCACCGCCGTACCTGGAGAACCGCCGGAAAACTCCTGCCACCGTCTCCCGACCCCACGGCATCCGGAAGTCTGCCCTACGATTCATCCTCAAGCTGGCAAGCAGCGCAACTATTACGAAAAAACGTCATTGTTATTCTTAATCATCCTAATATGAGTGAAATCATGGGAAAATCCATGATCGACGGAAAGGTCCGAGATCAAGAATCCCATGAGCTGCGCAACAAGATGAAAAGTAAACAAGAAAGTTCCAATCTTAGGAGTTAGGAGTTTTATCCGGCCTTTAGGCGAAGCCATTTGAAACTTCCTTGGTGCTTGCAAACTCGATCAACGGGAGGATCCGAAGGAGCTGAAAGCTAAAAACTAGAACAAACAACTTCTTGAGCCAACGGTTCTCTACTCTTCTTCCGACCCGCCTTTCCTGAACCAGAGGAGCAAAGCAGCGAGGAGAGGAGAAACAAACAAGCAACAAGATCCTTGCTTTTTAATCCTTTTGCCAAGGAGAGGCCTCCAAAGGAGAAGGGAAGCGGAAAAGCTAGATCTAGATTTATCTTAATATAAACAAACTAGTTCCATCTTCCTCAACAAGCAGATTACTATCGGAAGTAAAGCGGAATAGCGGAATTAAAGTCCCGCTGAAGAACTATCAAGCTGCAAAAGATGCTTGAGAAAGCGATGGTTGCTGAGTATCTGATACCTCCGAACATCAGGAGAACAACTTATTAGCGATAAATGATACTTTTGAGTCAACTCTTTCAGAAGATTCAAATCCTGTCATCCTCAGTAACTGATGCTTAGCCAAAGGAGCTCTAGAGCTACAGATTCCGTAGCTCCTCGTTATCACGCCTTCAGGCTAATAACCCTTTCCTGAACCTTATAGCCGAAGTCAGGAACTTCTTGACAAAGCTAAACCTGCCAAAACGAGGAAGATGGAACTAGTCTTTGGAGCTAGTTAAACGCTTCAAAACCAGGAAGAAGACTCAGCGAATTAACCCGCTGGTTAGATCGATTGAACTCCTTACACTGATAGAAGACAAGGGAACTAAAGATCGAATGAACCCGTAGGATATATCCAATTCACCCTTGCGAGAAGAGATTTCTTCCCGTTAAGAACGCTACTGTTACTGAAAAGATACAGAGCGAACAAGCCCGGTTCATCGATTAGTAAGAGACCAATTCATAAGTAATAGAAGAGTAAGAGCTCGATCAATTCGAAGATGTGCTAGAGTACCTTCTCGACCCCAGAAAGCTTAGCCACGAGTGAATCAGGTCCTTCATAGGCGATTCCGCGAAGCAGGTAAGTCTGAGGAGCGAAGCCTACTTCTGATTGATTGAGATTCTTTACATCAAGTAAAGGAGAAATCATCATATACAAGGATATTTTATATAGGAATAAAGAAATCAATAGGAAAACAAGCAAGAAAACAAGGAGTTTTTGCATTCAAACAAGAAACCGGTGAAACCGCCGAGTGAGGAAGTCAAAGACAACTCAGACTCTTCTATCCTGTAGCTCATACCCCTAGCTGCAACACCCCGTCGCCTACCGGCTCAGAACTCAGGACTAACAGCCTCGTAATTCAGTGCCGAGTGAGGCCTTCGGAGTTGTCCTGCGGACCCGATTGCCTTAGCTCACCGATCACTTCCAACTGAACCAACTCCACTAAACCATCAAGAACAGAAGGACAGAAACTCAGAACATTAACTCTATCCTCTAGCTCATGCCGTGGAACAACAACGTGGCCTATTGCTTGGCTCTTTTCTTCTATCCTTTCGCTCAATGCCATGCCAATGCCGAATACCGAATGGCCTAGCTGCACCGATTGTTTAGCTGCATTCTCTCCTCGGCTCGGGCTGCAGGTGCCTTCCTAAGCCGAATGGACTATTGAAGCGGTATTAATCAGATATTAAAGGACAGGGAAACGTGAAGACGTGACCGATTGCTAGCTTGTTGCTAAGCTCATAACTCAATAACTACAGGAAAACGAACTTGCAAATCACTAACAAAGCGAAATCAAGCCCCTACGAAAAAGAATAGGAATTACTAATCTATTACCGGCATAGAATGGATGAGCGCTTATGAGTTCCCACTATCGAATCATCTCATTTCCTATTCCGGGCATTGAAAGCGGAAATCAAAAGACATCAAGGCCTAAGCCTAAGTCAGACTAATGCCAATGATGATCTTCTCTTAAACTTAAAATAGCAAGAATATCTGGTGGAGGACTCTGCACCCAGTAAGGTCGACACAGTCAGTCAGGAAGATGCTTTCCCACCCAATCGGCCGAAGCATTGGCTAATCTGTTCACCCTTTATACATACCATAATACCATACCGACCAGTTGTGGTAGGACATCAGGAGTTGCTGCACATCGCTAACAAGCAGCTTTCACTCTGATTTACCAAGTCCATCCTATATTTATACTAGTTGTGATCACTTTAGATATCTCCCTAGCTCTGCAAGACCAAAAGCCATACCTTTTTCCATCATATGTTCGACTCCTTCGGATCCTGCACAAGCACGGGATTTCGAGGGGGAGAGAACAGGCTAGAAGTTCCATCGGATGTTCCAGAATGAATGCTACATCAGGAACCGAGTTGATGACTTCATGAACTCTCTCTTTCTATACGGAATTACCCAGAGGTTACAATCTCAATCCCGGATCAAAGAGCAAGAAAAGCATCAACTCTTAATTCCAGCTTAAATCACAGATGAAGAAAGAGGAAGTGAACAAGATCTCCGAGCAGTCAGGCACTCATTCTTCCAAGGGGGAAGAAAAAGCGACTTACCCATAGAGAGAGAAGACAGCTACAGAACACCATTGAAAGAAAGAGAAGACCATTTAGAGTCAGTGGTACCAGTTAACGGATAGCCATGGCTTATGCCAGGGAGTGACCCCTCTTTTTGAGTCGACTGTGAACGCTCTTAAAAAGAATAGCTCTTCTTCATCTTTTACCCTTCCTCATTCCTTTCCTTGAACATTGATCAACGCATGGGATCCTTACAAGCTCATGAAGACTAGTTAGTGACTTCGCTTCCCCTGCGAATCTTGCTAATCAGTAGCCAGACTTACCTAATTAGGGGAAGAACGCCTAGGGGTGCGGTTGATTCGTCTTGCCGGGGAAATTAGGTCTTATCTTTGTTGTCTTCGAAAGGTCCCTCACTTTCAGTTGGTGGAATAGCCACGCCCCTTGAGGGTGGAATTGCTCTCTCTCTTGTCCATTCGTTAAGCATTGGAATCTCATTCGACTCGGTAATCCCTTTGGCTGTCTCTTGAAAAATAGAGTGTCAGCCTAAATTTGAATCTCTTTGAACTAGGTTGCTTAGACGATCTTCTTTAGCTTTCGAAAAGCAACCTCACCCCGAAGCCGTAGTCAATAAGTGCACGAGGCGAGGCGATCAACAGAAGGGACTAGGAAGGGTCTTTTGCCGGTTTTCAATTAAACACTCGGGAATGAGCTAATATGCCGATCTCAGTAATTGAAAACTAGACTTTGATGCTCCACATGGGTGATTCATCATAAGGTGGTTGAAACTAAAGTTTGATAAGCAGACTTTATGCCATAGAATTCAAATATTCAAAAGATAAGGCAATACAGTAAGAAAGGAAAGCCTTTAGGAGAAGAAACGCGTCTCCTTGACTACACATATCGAGCAACTCATACTCGAGATCGAGAGCGAGGTCGGTATTCATGATTAAAGCCCGGGTCTTAGCTTTTTGGTTTAGTACTCGTAAGGGAATGCACAGACCAAAGTTGCTTCCTACGCAGAGGCTGCTAGAATGTTCGAATGCATGAGTGCTAAATGCATATATCGAGGAATACAACTACACATGCCGAAGAAGAGGACGGCAACTCACCGACCGAGGAGCCTACTCATGGCCTACTATTGAGGGGCTCAGAACTGGTAAATCACTATCTGCTTTAGCTGCACCTGCTCTTGGCCGACTTGGGTGGTTAGGAAAGTCAGCTCATCACTGTAGCTCCTTGCCTTTTACTGTACCCTTCGACCTGGTTTAGTAGAACTCAGAATTCTTTGGTATTAGCTGCAGATGTGGAACTCTGTGTTCCTGCACTCGCGCGTACTCTTGGCCTACCGGTCATATTGGTCTACTCAGACATAGTGGCCTACCGACTAGCTTCCTTCTTTCTTTCTTATCTTGGGCTGTTTGATCCCTATTTGGTATTAGCGGGGCCTTTCCGCCCCTCTTATAGCTACACGTTAGATCCGGTCTAGTAACGCCTCTCCTTAGCTCACGATTTACCTCTTCTATTTAAACCTGAAACCTTTCCGCTCGGCAACTCTTTAGTTCGTACATCTCCATTTCCTGCCTATCGATGCTTATTGAGGAAGTTCCGATTAAGGTCGGGTGATCCCTATTGATTGACCGTTTGAATGCTTTAGTTGCCGGACTGCCCTATTGGGCGATTGAGGCCTATTTATTCCTATTCTTGACCTGGACCTATTGATCCATTCATGACATACCCATTGAGAACTAGTGAATCACCTTCCTATCGAAGAAATGCACCTAGTGATTCCTATTGAGAAAGACACTAGCTCAGTAACGCATATATTGAATGCTGCTTCGCTCCTCGCTTTTATTCAATTATAAATTAAGAACCACTTTAATGAAAGATTGATTTGTAAATGAGAAAGAAAATAGGACAAAACTCAGAGTAAGTAGAAGAAAGAAAGATATTTTAATAGAGGAACAATGGACAAGGTTAACCTAACCCTCCTAAAACTAGGATTTGTTGAAAGTATGGACTCGTACTTCCAAGCGTCTCCAAACTTTGGTAGATTGTGGTTAACCAATTCAGATTAAGTGGGTCGGCTTCAACCAATCGATCTAACAAATCCATAGATTGAGTTCCGCGAGGAAGTAGTATTCCCTCCTGCTGAAATAACGGCTTTAATACTTGAGTATCTAGCTGCTCCTTGAAAGTATCAGAAATACTTTCGTTCACTTTCTCTTGATAGTTGTCTAGAGTGGTGCCTCTCAAGCGAGAGACCCTCCACATTGCTATCAAGGAAATAAAAGGAGGGAGTAGGAACAGATATTGTGATAAGATGTTGATTGCATAGGTAACTACAAGATCGGGTAGCATTTAATGTAAAGTTCTATTTCAAAACATAAACAGAACACGAAGCAAATCTTTAATGAAGATTTATAGCATCATTCAAGTAAATACAGATTAAGATCGTAAAAACATAAGCTTGTACTTGACATTAGTCCGTCTCCCCCTTTTGGCCGTTGCTCTCGCCTTTGCTGGCGCACGCTCTCCGATTCACGTGGATAGATCAGCCTTTTTAACACATACAACCCTTTTTTCCTAGGAAGAGAACCTAGAAATCCTATTCAATCCAGTTAGTCTTCTCCTTTACTGTGAGGGGTCTGTCTATCGATTCCATCCGTCTTCTCTTAGGCGATTTCGTGACTTGAATACTGCCCACTCTGGGCAAAGCCCCCCTGGTTGCTCATTGAATCTGTGCAATTGCCATTGGATGCGAACTATCGGGATTTTCCCATCATAGAATAAAGAGTATTGTGCGCTCTCACGAATGCGTGGATGGCGGCTCTGGATACTCTAACCGATCCGTTTTCTTGTTTCTGGGCAGTACGATCCACAAAATGCTATATTTTGGTATATTTCGTCGGTAGTGGAGTAGAACAAAATGCCAGTTCAATGGATCGAGATGAATAGAAAAAGGCATGCTATATTTTATCGGTATAGCGAACGCGTTCTGATTCACTTGGATACGGCGCTGAACAAACCACATCTTTCGTAGAGAGGCGGTAATGCCAAACGGTGTAGCAACTCTATTCCGCTCTAATGCCATCTTTCGGCTTCTCTGGGTAGCGCAGTCATTGGGAAGTGGTTGAGGAGGGAGAGTTTCATGGATTACAGAGGGACTTTCTAGGTTTTCTTGGAAGAACAGGGATGCGAAAGCACCAACGGTAGTCTCTGGTTAACAAATGATGCCAGATCCAATATGATTGATAGCGCACGCCTACCCACGACTTTCAAGTAAACGAAGCGAGATGGGTTCATTGAGCGAGTGGTGAGATAGCGGTTTGCTAGGTGCAACGGTAATTGTGTAAGTAAGGTAGCCCGGACAAACAGAACGCAAAGCGGTGACAAAAGAGTTGATAGAGCCGCCTCTGGGCGTTGTGAGTTGCATTTTCACCTATAGGCGATAAAGGGGATACACGAAGAAAGGCTAGTGCCCTAGTGCCCCAGATCTCGGGTTTCGACAGATTGGATTCAAAGGCGATTCGAGATTCAGTAAGAAAGATTCAAGATTCGGTCATGTTTCAGTCAGTCATGTCGATTCACTATTCATCGGTGACGACAACTAGCCCTTCGTAGGGAACTTAGAAGAAGAAGAGGCATACTGGCTTTTCCTCTATGGCTTTGAGAATAGAAGAGTGCCCGCTGAATCATTCCCATCAGTGAAATGAATCTCTTCTCCCAGCTCTTCTAGTTTGGTTTAATAAGAAAGAGTAAGTCTTTTAATAAGTCCACATTGGCCGATAAAGCCGATAGTGGTTGAGAAAAGACTGAGCTTAATAGAGCTCCAAGTGGAGTTCACTCAGGAGATCAAGAACTCCTAACCGCATTCTTCGGATATTAGCAAACCGGGCTTTAAGTCCGAAAAGAAAGAAGTCACTCGGCTTGGGCTCTACTAGTCGATAAGAGCTAGATAGTTCCTGGGCACAGAAGGTCCCTAGCTGCCTTACTCTGCTATTAGTCCGCTGAGGTAACTCCTTGGCTTAGGGCCTTTCAGGAGATTAA